>NC_133548.1:17627000-17930500 GCF_048773025.1 Camelus bactrianus
CAAGGAGGAATTAGTTACCTACTATACCGTATCACCTATTAATACATCACAGCTGGACTGTCAGATGGGTTGGGTAGGGTTGTCAGATGAGCTGGCTCGTCCCTCACGTCCCTCTCAGAGCAGAAGGCAGCTGGTCAGTCCTGGTTGCTGTTAAGGAGATAAAAAGAGATTGTGGGTGCTCTGGGATCCTACTCAGCAAAGGCAGGCTCTGGTGTAGCCTGCAGTGGGTGGGGAGGAGGGAGACGTCCCAGCTTACCTGTAAAATTGAGAGAACAATGGCTGCTTTACAGGGCTATTGGGAGGATAAATGAGGTTACAATAATAGCTCACATTCATTAAGCAAATTCCATCTACATGTATTACCTCAATTCTCCCGCCACAACATGAGCAAGCTCTAGTGTTATCCCCATTTCTCACACAGGAAAGCTGACGTTCAGAGAGGTTATTTGCCTGCCAGCTAGTACGTGGTGGCAGCCTAGCCTCTGTGCTCTGAAACAGCATATGGAAAGCCACAGGGATTAACTACCAATTTTCCCTTTCAAAGTATTTAGTCTGCTTTATTCATAATTTCGTAGTTTTTTTTTTTTCCAAAAAAGTGCATCTGAAATCGAATAAGCTTCAAATCCGGGTCTGCCTGTGAGCCTAATAGTAGTGGGTACTTAAAAGACATGAGCTGCCTTTTCTCCTAGATGGTGGGTGTCTCAGAGCAGAAGGGAAAAGAAGACAGGGAAACAGATAAAGTGTGAGGTGGACTGTTGGGGAGTGGTGGTCGGGAGTCAGGGGATGTTAACCCTCTTCTTGGCGGACCCTCTTCCTAACACAGGTGGTGACTTCCATCAAGGGGCTCTGCTAAAGCAGGAATTGAAATTCCTCTTCCAGGCAGTGCCTTGTGTTTACCTGAAGGCTTCGCTAAGCTTTGCTGATTTCTTGGTGCTTAATTTATAGCCAGCCAGTGAGTGGAGCTAAAGCTTCATGAGACGGCTGCTAGTCCCGCAGACCTGCTCTGGAATCCCTGCCTGACCGGTTCCACTGTGTGTGTCCAGCTCTTTCCTCACCTCCCATAAACAGTCCTGCTGAGAAGCTTATCTCAGCCTGGTGGAGCGGAGGGTCACACGTCCAGATAGCCTCTTTGTGTCACACCTGGCCCACTCCTCCCCCACCTTGTTCGTCTTTCTCAGCCATGGCCCCTGGCATTCTCAGGGCTAAATCCATGCAGCGTCACCTGGGTTTTTATTAAACTCCCTAGCCTGGAGAGAAACGGAGCTGAAAAGATCCTTTCTCTTACTCTTGGCACAAAGAATTAGCATGCACAGGCATTTAAACTCCCTCCGCTGAGCGGGTGGTTTAAACCAGTGGTTGCAAACTCAGATGCCTTCGGAGGCCAGGCAGGAAACTTCACTGAGGGAGGGGAGACAGTGGGGAGTGGTGGGGACAATGGCAGACTGGAGCTTTCCCTTAGGGGACAGCAGGGACCCAGCTCCAGTCATGGTAGCCTGGTGGGAATGCAAGTCAAGGGTTGCCTGATTCTCTGATAGTTTAGGAGAAAGTGTGGAGCTGGACTTGGGGCGATATTTCCCAATTTTTAAAACACTTTCTGAGTCAAACATAATGCTTCTGTGGGCTGCCATACAAGAACCCTGGTTTAAGCTGTGAGGAGAAAGCCTGGCTCTGGCTACTTTTCCTTCACTTCTTCCTGCCACTCCGTCCTTTATTTAAGACCTTGTTGGGCTGAGGAGAAGCTATTTAGGGAGTGTTTGGCCCTTTCTTGGTGAAACCTGAGCACAGCATTTGCTTGCTCGCTCCTTAATTCTGCCCATCCATCCATCCATTCATTCAATCAGTGACTCAACAATTATGGACGGGATATTTTAGACTCATACTCATACTCAGACTAGGGCGCAGCAGTGAATTTGGCACAGCTGTCAAGGAACTCATAGTCTCAGAGAAGTGAGCAAAACTGGTACTTTTAATAATTCAGCATGGTTGGGGCTTTAATAGCTGCCTGTGAGACATGTAGTAACATGGATGACAGAGTTCTTAGTTCTGCCTGCGAGACTTAGGAAGGAATTCTCAGAAGAAGTAGGGAGGTAGGAAGGTGAGATCAGGGGAGGACAGGAGCAATGGATTTGAAAGCTGACTGAACAAGTAAAGTAGATGACAGGGGTTGGGCCGGCCTTGCAGATAAAGGGAAGCAGGGTGAGCTGGGGCTTAGTGGTGTGGTGGGAAAATGTCAAATATTCAGTGTGGGGTGCTGATTTGGAGTTGGAAGGCTGCAGGAAGGGCGGTCTGGGGCCAGGGTGGGAATGGCCCTGAGAGCATCTTAAGGACTGTACCTGATAAGCTCTGTGGAACTTGTGAAGTTGTAGAGACAGAGGAGTTCCATGTCGTATCTGTTTTAGAAAGGTCATTCCGGTTCCAGTGAGAAGTGTGATTTGGAAAGACAGAGTGGGGGTTGTGAGTGGTCACGGGACAGGGTGAGGACTGGGGTAGGAGAAAGGTCAACAAATCAGGAGAGTGGTTCTAACTAACGGCTAAACCTATCTCAGACTAGGTAAATCAGAGTTTCTGGGTTTGAGATCCTAGCCTTGGGATTAAAAGCTCTCTGAATGACTGGGCATCTCTGAACTAGAAGACTGTTGCCTGATGGGGGAATCGTCTCAGGGAAAGAGAGCTGAAGTCATTGGGGCATTCTTGTGTCTCCGGCTGGGCCCTTATTCAGTCTAACAGCCCAGTTTCACAGATGAGCAACTGAGGCCCTGCAGGGGCATTTGCTGTTCCATCAGATAAGGAAACTTTTAAAAGTCAAATAATTGATAAATACTTTGTGTTGGAAAGAGCTTGGGATTTGCAGTTAAATGGTTTAGTTTAAATCCTGCCTGGATTCCTTATCAGCTATGATATACTAGGCAAGACACTTGCCTTCTCTCAGTCTCATTTTCTCATCTTTAAGATGGTATTATTAATACTTGCCTTGGAAAGTTGTGGTGAGGATTCCTGTTTGTAAAACACCCAGCCCAGTGCCTGGCACAGTGGTAAATGACGAATCAATGCTACTACTGTTCTGATGATTACGGTTACAAGAGAGCAACTTCATGTGTCAGCTGTAGTTTCTGGACTATTCTGCTAAAAAGACTCAAGTAATAGGATGGCCAGCTGCCCAACTGCAAGGAGGGGGCAAATTATCAGAAAGAATTCTTATGGGCCCTTTGTGATGAGCAAGGATTAAGTGGAAATAACAGATTAGGTATAAAATTCCTTCCATAACTGATTCCTTACACTTAGGTTTTGTTTTTTTTTTAAAGCATGGGCTTTTAGCCATTATTCTATGCTGCCTCTTCATGCACAATTGTTTCTCTCTTTCTTTAAAAAAATAATTTTTATCTTGAAATAGTTTAAGACTCACATGAAGTTGCAAAAATGGTACAGAGTTTCTGTGTACATTTTACCCAGCTTCACCCAGTGATGATATTATCATGTTGTTGCCGAGTCCAAACTTGTCCTGCTCGCCACATGACAGGCCAATAAATTGGGAGACGAGGTGTTGGGGCAAGGAATAGTGACTTTATTTGGAAAGCCAGCCGACTGAGAGGATGGCAGACTAATGTCTCAGAGAACCATCCTGCTCTAGTCAGAATACAGGCTCCTTTTATACAAAACAAAACAAAACAAAACAAACAAAAACGACAAGGGAGGGGGTGTGGTTGATTGTTGCAATCTTCTTGCTGCAGGCATTCTTTGTTCTTGCAGCCGTCCCGTGGGCCAGGTCATGGTGTCCCTGTAAACCTCCAACAAAACAAAGGATATTCTCTATTACAATATAATTATCTTATATAACCAGGGTTCTGTTATTTATTTATTTATTTATACATACTGTACTCATAGCACTGTTGTTTCTTACACTTTTGTTTTTTTGCGGGAGGAGGTAACCAGATTTACTTTTTAGTTTTTTTCATGGAGGTACTGGGGATTGAACCTAGGACTTTATGCATGCTAGGCATGTACTCTAGCACTGAGCTATACCCTCCCCCTTACTCCTCTCACTTAACATAATGGTCTATACACTTTCCTTTATCATAAATTCATGATAAACATGTATTTCCATGTCTTGATGTTCAATACTCTAAACAGTTTCCTTACTGTTGGGCTGGTCATGATATTTCAGCAAATTATATAGGTTGTTTCCACTATTTTGTTACGGCATTGCTGGTGAGCATCTCAGGCTACATTCATATTCAGGATTATTTCATTTGGATGGATTACTGAAGGTAAAACTTGCTGGGTCAGGGAATCTGAACAGGTGAAAGGTTTTGGATACATATTTATTGGCAGTTGCTGAAGAAAGAGCTGCCTGAAATGAACTGGAGGGGCCAGTGCTCCAGATGTTGAGAGAGGGACTCCAGGAATGACCTTGGACTGAAAAGGCTCTAAGCATCCCGGTGGCAAGTGACTGCAGCTGAAGCTTAGCGGGAGCCCGGAGCTGCAGATCCCTACTGAGACTCAATCACGCGGCAGCCCCTCCACTCCTGGCTGAGAAGCCCAGAGCCCCTGGGCGTTGCTGTTCCTGATGTGGCTGCCTGCTCAGAGCCACTGCTGAGACTCGCCTCTAATTTCCTGTGCCCAGGCTCTGGGCTCTTTTTTCCTTACCCGTTTCAGGCCATTTCACTGAAATCTGAGTAAATGATTGATCACTTTAATGCAAGGAACAAATGGACTTGCTGGGCAATCAGACCTCCTTCCAGCCAGCACGTACTCGTGCACCGGGTGGTGGATGCCACGTCATCAGCAGATGAAGGCTAGAATTTTCTATGGTGTAACAGGCGAAACTACCCCGGTGGTTCACCTGGGCTGCAGTTAAAGGCTAAACAGGAGCACTCTCAGGGTAGGGACTGGCTGTTTGGTCCTTATCAAGGGCTGGGAGTTCCCATGCAGGTGGAGTAGGGGCCACAGGCAGCAAGTGCTGAGGTGAAGAAGGAGAGTTCGAACTGAACTGGTGGCTAATTCCCCCAGCACTGGCTAGAACTTGGCATTGTTTTCCATGTTGCAGATGATAATCGTTTACCCATGAATAGTGACACTGCAAATTACCACCGCCTCTGCCACATTTGTTGAATACCTACTATGTGCCAGGCATTGTGGTAGATGTTTCATACCCATTAGCTCATTCAATCCTGCATCAGTGTTTATCTCTGTTTTGGGAACGAGTGACCTGAAGCTCAGAGAGGATTATAGTTAGGAGGGGTGCCAGGGTTTGACCATATATACCTGTGTTCTTGCCCTTGCTGCTTTAAGTCTGCTATTGCCCGTGAGAGGCTGATTGTTTCATGAACGCCCTTTAAAAAAAAGAATCCAATATATTTTCCATTAATAGCTGCTGCTTAGAAAAACCTGTGTTCATCTCTTCTTTTTTTACTTTAAAAATTTATTTTATTTTATTTTATTTTTTTGTTCTGTGTTCATCTCTTCTTGAGCACACTGCTAGACTACATCTCCAGCCCCCCTTGCAGGTAGATGCAGCCATGTGACTGAGCTCTAACCAATGGAAGATGAGCAGAAGCAATGTGCATCATTTCCAGGTGCTCTTCTAGTAACTAGCTGTCATGGAGATTTTCTTTGGGGTGGCAGAACCTACATGTGAAAGATGGCTGTCTCTGTCAGTGTAGTTCCCTGAGTGACTGTGTGGAGCAGAACCTTACCCATCTCCCCATCCTTATTCCACAATCTGTTTACCTCCCCATACTCTTATGTAAACAGCATGTAAACTTCTTTTATGTTTAAACATCATACTTTGGGTCTATTTTTACATTTATGAGGTTACCCACATAATGCAGAATACTAGTACTTTTCTCAAGAGGATCCAGCAGGGCTGTTCCAAATACAGATCGGAAGTGGGTCAAAGGGATTTGCAGACAGAAACAAGGCCTGTATACATAGCAAGGGGTGGATATCCTCTCTTTGCTGTGCTTAATGGAGGTTCCAGGCATTGCAAAACCTAATAAATTCAAACTTACAGAGAAAGTAGATGAAGGTCCTGCCCCTTTGTTCAGAGATTGACCTAACTTTTCCTCACATGAGAAACTTTTCCTAGAAATAGGAACAGTTAGATTTCTATTCCTGCTCAGTGGGTCATCAACTTTATTTGTTGGTGGCTGGAACTGAGGTTATATTGGATCATGATAATCACAGGTTCTACTTAATTTAGGGCTATAGAGGATCCCCAAACTTTTTTGACCTTTTCTCTTTCGAAAAACTTTCTGGTGTATTGAAATGGAGTCAGGAGGCAATTTGGTGTCTCTGTTGCTGTAGTTTCTGATAGATTAAAAGGTCTACCCAGAAGAAAAAATGTTTTTAATGAGGTTATGGACTCATTTGCCTATGGGGGGACATGCTTCAGCCAGGTGTCTGGCTGGAATTCTTTTGTATTCCTTAAGAGAAGGGCTAACAGTTAGGGGACTTTACACCATCTGAAGTAGGTAGGAGGAGATGGAAGAAAGGCTATTTCTTCTTTCCTTTGATCCTACTTGTCCTTTGGTGTTCGAGATGGTGATGGTGGTGAGATAAATGATGCAGTAAGGAGAGGACCAGAGGCCATGCAATGCTAATTAGATGTGAAAATATTTGAAGTATTATTTTGAGGGCTTGAGGATAATATAGTAATTTCAGTTCTTAATGTCCATAATTATAATGCGAATTCCAGGAATTTTCTCAAATGTCATTATCTTTTCTGTGCATCCTCCAATAGCATTCTTTTTCCTCATCCCCCACAGGTGGTTGGGTGTGTCTTCCTGTCTGCTTGCATTACAATAAATAAATACATCTATTATAATACTTACATCAAATTAATTAATTATTCAATTAACTTACTGATTTCTCAAAAGTTTCTGGTACACCTACTCTGTCGAGGGCAATGCAGAGAACATCAGGGATACAATGATGAACTCAATGCAACTAACTCATGGGCTGGTAGGAGAGACTCAGAAATGAATCAACAATTGCAGGGCAGTTGTTATGGGTGTTATGAATGAAGTGTGCGCAAGGTGGGTTGAGGGTTTGTGAGAGAGGCATCTAAATCCCATTGTAGGTGGTGCCCAGGAAAGCCTCCTGGAAGAGATGACACAGTGTCAGTTGAAGTCAGTCCATAAGGAGAACTGGGAGATGGCCAGGCAGAGGGTGCCTGTTTAAGGCAGGGGCATTAACATGGGCAAAGATAGGGAGATGAGAAAGAGCAAGATGCATTTTAAAAACTATGGAGTAATTTTGTGGTCAATGAGAGTGGGGGAAATGTAGGCAACACTGTAATTATTGAGTTTTGTGTCTAGTTTTCTTGCTGTTTTTTGAGTTGAGGGATCATGCTTTGTACATCTTTATAACCCAGTACATCTTTATAACCCAGTACCTGGAACACCAGGGGTTTCAGTAAGCTTTTGCTGAATGAATGAGAGTTGCCTGATATTGAGTCACTGACATCTGCTGGTCTCAGCTCTCAGAGCAGCTGTGGGGCTGGCGTTTAGCCCTGTGAGGCTCTTAAGACAGGATGGGCATAGATTCCTTCAGCTATGAAACATCTAGAAGCTTCTTTGCAAATGATAAGGAGGAGCACTAAGTATTTAATGCTTAAAAGTTAAACATTATTATAAAAGTAATTTAATATAAATGGCTTTCAGCAAATCCTTATCCATATTTCATGACTGCAGTGGGTGTCTGGGTTCTAATGTTTGTGAGCAATTAATTTTAATGGTTATATACTCTCAATTTCTCTTTATTTTTCTCCTCAGCAGACACCCAGGTCCATCAGGAGAGTGAAGAGCTAGACATCAGATGTCACTGTGGACAGAAAGAGACACTGAGCCCTAAAATGAGGTCTCCACATGACAAATTCATAGGCATTTGGGAATGTCAAAGTGGTATGTAAGCAGTGACGCTGTAAAACTCTGAAGTATGGTGCTGACTTGGTGACATGATGCCTTTATTCCCCAACTGGATAGTTCCCAGAGTTAGGTGTTCTCTCCTCTATGTTTCCGTAGTACCTTCATAATATTCCCTTTTAGCAATGACAGTTGTGATGATGACTCTCCTTCACTGATTAAATACCTATGTGCTGAAACCACACTGAGACTAATAGATTCTTTTCTTTATTTAACATTTTTTATTGAGTTATAGTCATTTTACAATGTTGTGTCAAATTCCAGTGTACAGCACAATTTTTCAGTTATACATGAACATACGTATATTTATTGTCACTTTTTTTTTTTTGCTGTGAGCTACCACAAGATCTTGTATATATTTCCCTGTGCTATACAGTATAATCTTGTTTATCTATTCTGCATATGCCTGTCAGTATCTACAAATTTTGAACTCCCAGTCTGTCCCTTCCCACCCCACTCCTCCCTGGCAACCACAAGTTTGTATTCTATGTCTATGAGCCTGTTTCTGTTTTGTATTTATGTTCTTTTTTTTCTTTTTTTTTAGATTTTTTTTTAGAGTGATCTCATATGGTATTTTTCTTTCTCTTTCTGGCTTACTTCACTTAGAATGACATTCTCCAGGGACATCCATGTTGCTGCAAATGGTGTTATGTTGTCTTTTCTATGGCTGAATAGTATTCCATTGTATAAATATACCACCTCTTCTTTATCCAGTCATCTGTTGATGGACATTTAGTCTGTTTCCAAGTCTTGGCTATTGTAAATAGTTCTGCTGTGAACATTGGGGTGCAGGTGTCTTTTTGAAGTAGAGTTCCTTCTGAATATATGCCCAGGAGCGGGATTCCTGGGTCATATGGTCAGTCTATTTCTAGTCTTTTGAAGAATCTCCATACTGTTTTCCACAGTGGCTGCACCAAGCTGCATTCCCACCAGCAGTGTAGGAAGGCTCCCTTTTGTCCACAGCCTCTCCAGCATTTGTCGTTTGTGGACTTTTGAATGATGGCCATTCTGACTGGTGTGAAGTGATACCTCATTGTAGTTTTGATTTGCATTTCTCTGATAATTAGTGATATTGAGCATTTTTTCACATGCCTATTGATCATTTGTATGTCTTTCTTGGAGAGTTGCTTGCTTAGGTCTTCTGCCCATTTTTGGATTGGGCTGTTTGTTGTTTCTTATTAAGTCATATGAGCTGCTTATATATTCTGGAGATCAAGCCTTTGTCGGTTTCATTGTTTGCGAAAATTCTTCTCTCATTCAACAGGTTGTTGTTTTGTTTCACTTGTGGTTTCCTTTGCTGTGCAGAAGCTTGTAAGTTTCATTAGGTCCCATTTGTTTATTCTTGCTTTTATTCCTATTGTTTGGGTAGACTACCCTAGGAGAACATTTTTGAGATATATGTTGAGATAATGTTTTGCCTATATTTTCTTCTAGGAGATTTATTGTATCTTGTTTGAGTTTATTTTTGTGTATGGTGTAAGGGAATGTTCTAGCTTCATTGCTTTACATGCTGCTGTCCAGTTTTCCCAACACCATTTGTTGAAGAGACTATCTTTATTCCATTGTATATTCTTGCCTCCTTTGTTGAGGATGGGTTGACCAAAAGTTTGTGGGTTCGTTTCTGGGCTCTCTATTCTGTTCCATTGGTCCATATGTCTGTTTTTGTACCAATACCATGCTGTCTTGATGACTGTAGCTCTATAGTATTGTCTGAAGTCTGGGAGAGTTATTCCTCCAGCCTCTTTCTTTTTCCTCAGTAATGCTTTGGCAATTTTAGGTCTTTTGTGGTTCCATATAAATTTTATTATGATTTGTTCTAGTTCTGTGAAATATGTCCTGGGTAATTTGATAGGGATTGCATTCAATCTGTAGATTGCCTTGGGCAGTGTGACCATTTTAACAATATTGATTCTTCCAATGCAGGAGCATGGGATATCTTTCCATTTTTTTAAGTCTTCTTTAATTTCCTTCATCAGTGGTTTATAGTTTTCCATGTATAAATCTTGAGACTATTAGATTCTTGTACACTGACCATGGACAATCAACATTTTAGTTTCCAGTTTTCTGATAAGGAAGTGGAGGCTCAAAGAATAAAGTTGCTAAAGTTCATGTGGTGTTTTATTGCTTTTTGTCTCTTTGGATTGTGAAATCTGTATCCCTATGGAATTCATCATATTCTCCCCTGGAACCGCACTAACTCAGTGAAGGGGATGAGGGTACTCAGTGTATGCACAACAAATACTGATTGAATGAATAAATGAACAAAGACAAGAATCAGTACTATGAAATTATTATTATTATTATATTAAGCACTTGTCATCTCACAAAGATCTTTTAAAGAAAAATCCTTTCTGGGATTGAAGGGATGGTTTTTTTTTCTAGTGCAAAGATCCTCAAACTGCAAATACTCTCTTGGAACTTCATAAGGGCTTTGAGTGCAAAAGGGAGCCCTGTATCTTTCTCTCCCCTAGCCTTCAGGTTTCATAGCAGTTAAAGGATAGGAGTAGAGATAAGGGATGCTGATGAAGTTTCTTGATTTTTGATCTTCATCTCTGACCTAGGCTTACCCTCCTTTTCACGCTGACTAGGATCACCTTTTGATTGTATGGAATCCCCATCTTTGGCTGCAATGGGGATGAGGGCTGTAGAATTGCATGGTTTTATAACACTTGAATTAGAATTTGTGGGACGACACTCTTATCTTTGGTGCTGTACACCGCAGCTTCTTTGCCTTGAGTAAGTATATCATAGATTGTTCCATAACATATGCAAAGTTATGAAGATAGAGTTAGTCCTCCTAAAAGAGTCACTGGGGTCATACAAACAGTTTGCCCCTTGCAGTTTTCCACTGAGTGCCCCTGGTCACCTGATAGGAGAGATCAACAAGGGTCAATGTGGCTCTTGTCAGGGGAGAGGGTTATTGGCTGAATGCGAGAGCACAACCCAAATTTCCAAATTAGGTGGGCATATTCCAATGGGACGCCATTCTGTTCAATTCAATGGACATTTACTGCTTGCTTTGGTCCAAATTCTGTGCTAGGTGGTGGGGGGTCTTAGGCCAAGATTTGAAAGGTCCCATGGTGAGAGGCTGTGGCAGATAGAGACCCAGGCAGGTAGCAGGGAGATTCAATGATTTCAAGAACTAGTATTTCTTAGTGGATAAAGTATAGGGCAGGGCAGAGCTGGGGTGGGCAAAAAACTCTTTACAGAGAGGAACTTGGGATTCAGAGAGGTTAAATAACTCATCCCAAGTCATGTAGCTTGTAAAGGGCAGGACTGGGGTTGAAACCTTGATTTTTCTAAGGGACAGTATGACTATTGCTTAGTGATAAAGAACATGGGCTGTGGACTTGTAAGACCTGGGTGTGGACCCTGACCTGTCTCCTGTTAGCCAGGGGACCTTGGGCATGTTACATCACTTTTTTGAGCCAGAGTTTTCTCAGCTTTTCTTGATGCTGCTATTTCAGGGGATGGTTATGAGGGTAAAAATGAATTAACATTGACAAAGTACTGATCACTTTGTTGGGTATCTGGTAAGCACTAATTACATGATACCTGTTAGAGTCTGCTGGAAGGTATGTATTCCTTGGTCAAAGTTCCCCATAAGAGTGAGGACTGGGAAGCAGGAGATCCCACAGGGCCCTAAATAACGTAGGCTGTGTGGGTAAGACTGTTGGGTTGGAGCTTGCAGTTCTCAACCCTGGCTACCCATTAGCATTACTTGGGGAAATTTAAAAAGAAAATGATCTCTGAATTCTACATTTAGAGATTCTTACCTCTGCAACATTAGTTTTTAAAAAGCTACCAGTGATTCCAACTGTGCCACTAGGTTGAGAATCACTGGATTGGACAATCCTGGGAGGCAAATGGTTTTGATGATGAAACACTGTCCACCTCCACCTCTGTCTCAGTGTGACTGAGTTCCCAGCCACTGGGTCACCACTAAGTGTCCTGCAATGGCTCCTGTATGGTATTATTGATCACTTGAGAGGGCTGACAGTGGAGTCAGGGTGCTAAATAACCCAGCAGCCATAGACTCTGCCCCGAACGGACATGATCCAAGTGGCATGGCTGGAGTCAGGCCCTAGGTTGATATGTGGTGGAAAGAGATGACAAATCCAATAATAGGCTAAGAGAGGCCAGCAAAGCACTGTACCTACAGGACCCAAAGTGTGTGTGAATAGTCCCCGGGCTTCCTGGGTCTCTTCTCAGCCTGTCCCACCAGCATGGATTTCTCTAGAACACCAGTAGGCAGTCATTATGTCACGGCATACTTGTGTGTCCTAATCAGTCAGATACATTTTGTTACTATAATGAAGAACACAGATTTGCAAGTGATTTATTAAGAAGTGTAATAATACATATTAGAATGAGATAAGCTTATCTCTTCTTTTTTGCCTTTGCACCAGCCAAGGACGAAGCATGAGCCATCACCTAACCACAACCGCCCCCTTACTGCTCTTTCACAGGGAGTCTTGCCCTTCCTTTCATCCTCCACCCAGAGACCAGAGTAATTTTCTTAACATGGACATCAGGTGGTGTCATTCTCCTGCTTAAATCTGCTGGTGCCTTCTTATTGTACTAAAAATAAAACGCAGTTCCCTTCCCCAAGCCTCAAGAACCTGCATAAATGAGGACACCTCTCTGCTGACTTCTTCTCTCCCCCTGGACCACTATCCTGGAGCTCTAGAGAGTGCTGAGTTCTCTCCCACCTCAGGGAGAACGTGTTTTCTGTTCTCTCTGCTTAGAATTCCTTTATCCCAGCTCTTCACAAAATGTTGCTTTGGGGAGAGACCTTCCTGGACCACCTGAGCTGAAACAGCCTCCCACATTTGCTGTCCTGGGTCACTTTCTATCACACCATCTGTTTGTTTCCCCCATAGCAATGATCACCATTGTTAACAACTGAATCTTACTTTTTATCGGTTTATCAATGTGCGGCAGCTATTCTCACTAGTATAATGGAATCGCCATAAGGCCAAGGCCTTGTCTAACTTATTTACCATTTTATTGCCAGCACCAAGCGCAGTACCTGACATATAGTAAACATTCAATAAACTTTTGTTGAAAGAAATAATGAATAGTTCGATAATTCTGTCACTCTGATTCACAGATTCTGAAACACTACCTAGAGAGGGAAAGAAAGAGAAGGGATGGTAACCGATTTGCTGTAAGTTGTACATCAACTGGGTAAGCCTATAGGAACATTCATTCATTCAGCCAACAAATGCATAGTATTTGCTCTGTCTGGACACTATTCTAGGCACTGAAAATACAGTTAAAAGTAAGGCACCGTGTTCTCTGCTCTTATGAAGCTTATAGCAAATATCAGCAAACAAATAAACAAGATTTTTCCAGCAAGTAATAAGTTCTATGAAGAATTTATTCATAACGGGATGATGCGGACAAGAATGATTGGGGGGGTGCGGGGTGCTACTGTAGATAATGTGGTCTGGGAAGGCTTCATAGAGGAGAGGGGATTACAGATGACCCAGGGAAGGTTGCCTCCTTACAGATGTCATAGATCTCATGTACATGAAAGAGAAAAACTTTCAAAGTCACTACTCGAGGAGATACTACTCAAGTTTTAATTAGAATCCACTTAAGTCAGATGTTAGTTTGTTCCCTAATAGTGATTAGCACTGTCTTGGGTAATTAACAGCTCTTAGATTTGGAGAGTTGGAGGGGGAAATAACTTAATTATCTGCCTGACCTTGATTTTCTGAGTGCTGAGTCAAAAGGTATGAAAGGGACCAGGATCTTGCGGAGTGGTGGAGACAGAGGTTAACCGAGGTTGATCTGGCTCTAAAGTACCCACGGGGCAAATGGGGAATAGGCTGTCTGAGAGTGGGTGAGAGTCCGGGGCCTGGGCGTTCACACTAGAAGTCATGGCCCAGAATGCTATTCCCCACGCTACTGCAGGTATGACCTGGACCAAGAAATCTGCATGCCACTCACTGGCTTGGCTTGGTTGCCTCATCCCTACCCACTTTTCTAGAGACTAACTGTAGCTCACTTCTTCTGTCCTTTAGCTTCCCTGGCTGAGAAAGGGTTGATCACAGTCCAAAGCTAAGAAGTCCCCTTCTAATAGAAGTGACAACTTTTCACATGCCTCATTTCCTCCTTCTCATCATCTCAGTCTCTTCTAAGCCACAGTCAGACTCTGGAAAGTTGTGGATGAAAGAAACTGGCTTTTTAAATTAAAAGTCCCACAGTAGTGTGTGTTCTTTAATTTTTTTTCCCCGACTCCATGTCCTCCTCGCCATCCCCTCTTCCTTACTGCTTGCACTCGAGTCAGTTTTGGACAAGAGTTTCAGATCAACTTTTCAATTCTCTTTTAGCAGATTTTTAATTATCTTGAAGCTACACTGAAAGGAGGCTGGTTCAGAGGCTCCAGGCAGCTTTGGTCACATCTTCAGATCACGTAGGTATAATCTCTATGGCAACTGACCCCTGTTGGGTAGGAGCAAATAAAGCTCAGAACCAAAGGTTAATTGCTGTTTCATTTCTGCTTTTCCCCGCCTTGCAATTCCAGCATTGTGGATGGAGGTTCTAATTAGAATCAAATTATCAGAAGATTGAACATCTTCTTTATTGTTTTGGTGGCTGAAAAATTACTCCAGCTGGCTTGGAAAGGGAAAGGAACTGATGTTTTCTATTGGCCTCAGTGGCTCCTTGTCCCACCTTCCAGGGGGACAGACAGCTTAGCTGATTCAGTCAAAAGGCCTGGATCTTTGCAGCACCAAGGAGAGGCATGCCTCTTCATTCTTATGCTATTTTGACATTGATATTATTACTGATAGTGTCAACCATTTTTGAGAGAATGTACTTGTGCCAGGCACTCTGCTAACCACTTATGCACATGATCTCATTTAAACTCTAAAGCAATGCCAGGAAGGTATAGCTTCTCAGCCCCTTTCTACTGATGAGGAAACAGCCTCGGGGATGTTACTTGCCCACGGTCACATAGCCAGTAAGCTGCATTTTGAACCCAGCTTATCTAATTCCAAAGCTCTTAACTATTAGCCAGATACCAAAATATGCTCTGTGAGGCTCCAACTTGCTTAGAGAACCCGGTAGATATGTAGAGAACATAACTTAACTCCCCTGGTTAGCGGCTCCAACTCAAACCTGCTCAGGGATTTGGCTAAACTCATTCTCTTCCCATTAGTGTTCTGAGATAGTTCTTATAGAATAAAGGTATCATGGCACATTAAATCTTATGTACAGTTTCTTTGTTTCCTTAGAATTAAAAAAAATCAGTATAAGGTCTTTACTCATCCTTCCCTAATACAGTACTGTTGTGTTCATTTCTTTCCCTTTGCTCAAGTCTTCCCCCTTCCTGGAATTTCCCTTCCCTTTTTATGTCTATCACTGTATGCTTCTCATCCTTTAAAGCCCAGTTAAAAACACGATATCCTTTATGAAATGTATTTTTTGATTTTTGATAACTATGGTTCACATTTTTTCTTTTGTCATGAATTCCTATAACCACTCATTTTCTGAATTGTGCAGCAATTGTTAGCAATTTAGTTTCCAGCTTAGATTTTTTAGATTTGAATCACAGCTCTGCCATTCAATACTTCAGTGTTCCTGAGCAAGTGACTTCTGCATGCTCGGTTTCCTCATCTGTAACTGGGGACCATCATAGAACCTACATCTTAGGATGTTCTTATGAGGATTAAATGAGTTTCTACAAGTAAAATACATTCATTGTAAGACTACATAAGTGCTCGCTGTTATGTTCTGTCTTGTTCAGGAATTGTTTTGCTGTGTATTATTCAGGACAGCTTGCTTTGATTAGCCCAAGTCAGATCACATGTCTCCTAGTGAATCAAAGGTTCTAGCCAGGGATATCCTTATTGGTCAGGCCTTAGAGACAGTGTAGAGCTAGCCCCAGTCAAATCATGGGGCCAAGGGGTTCCCCAAAGAGAAATCAGGGCTTAAGTCTATCTCAGTGTCTGTCACCCCATTTTGATGTTAAGCCCTCAATGAGAGGATGATGTTGAACCCTTCCTTCATGTTTAACATTGAGCGGAAACTTGAAAACAACCTCCTGGTTGATGGACTTGTATGTGGTGTCAGCCCTCATGACCAGAAAGTGAGCTGCATGAGAAACCGAGACCCATTAAAAATTGTTTTGGAAAGTTAGCACTTGGGGAGGGAGGGAGAAGAATGAGATGGATGGGGAAGGGAGAAGCCTTCATCTGCATTTGTTGTGTCTTGTTTTTCAACAAAAAGATATGAAGCAAATATAGGAAGATGTTCATATTGGCTAAATCTGAGAGATGGGAACTTGGTTGTTACAGTAGTCTTTGCCTTTTCTGCATGTTTGATGTATTTCATCTGAAAACAACAAAATGACAAAACAAAGCAAAAAGCAGTAGCTGCTCAGCCAGGCAGCTTTTTTTCCTCTGCTCTGAGTCTCCTGGATACCAAAGGCAAGCTCAGCAATCACAGGATCCCTGGTGATTTTCTGACTAATGTCATTCATGAAAATCAACCCTTCCTTCCTGCTCTCTCATTTGATAAAAAACACAAAGTTCAGAGTCATCTCAAAGGAACGTTCAACAGCCTCCAGATATGGTTTGGAGACAGAGCTTTACCTGAAACCCGTTATGAGAAATAACAATGCCACACGTTATGTGAATCATAGTAATAACAGTCATCCCTTATTGAGAACTCTTTCTCAGGTACTGTGCCAAGCACGTAACATACGTTATCTCATTCAATTCTCCCGACAGCCCTCTGAGGTGGGTAGTACTATTGTGTCTACATTGTAGATGAGAAAGCTCACACCGGTTAAGTCATTTGTCCAAGATCACCTAGCTATCATTTGTGGAACTTGACCTCAAATCCAGATCTCTCTGATTCCAAGGCTGATCTAATCTCCTCTGTTTGCCTGGGAGTAAGTCTGGGCACCAAGAGACTTTGGCAGCTGGTATTTCCCTTCCCAAGGGGTATCCTGGCCCTGAAGTCTGCATGCTTGGAGAGGCTGCTATTTACTAGCCAGGCGACTGGGAGAAGTCCCTCAAACTCTTTGAGCCTCAGTTGTACATGAGTGAAGTGCAGAGAAAGGAAGCACTCATTTCACAGATTTTCCTGAGGATTAAATGAGACTGTACATGTAAAATACTCAGCCCATTGCTTGGTAAATAACAAGTGCTCAATAAATGTTAATAATTTTTTTTCCATTAGAAAAAGGTGAGATCTCACAAGTCCATTCCATTTCAGTCTCTTTCATCGTGATAGCATCTCTCAGCACTTTAAAAAATTAATTAGTTTTACACAATTCAATAAATTTAGATAGTTCTACGAGATGTTTAATGAAAATGAGTAACCCTTTTTCCTTATCCTTCTCCATCCTTGATATCTGCTTCTAAGAGTCAACCACTTTTGATTCTATTAGTTAGTTATTTTCTGGAACTTTACCTCCTTATTTTTTCGTTAAATTTTTTATTTTGAGATAACTGTAGATTCGCATGAAATTATAACAAGTAGTATAGAGAGGTCCTATGTACCCGTTACCCAGTTTCCCCCAACAATTGCAATAGTAGAATATCATGACTAGGAAATTGACACAGATATTCAAGGTACAGAACATTCCCATCACCGCAAAGATCCCTCATGTTGCCCTTTTATAGCCACACCTACTTCCCTCCTGTCTCCACAGTCTCCTTAACCTCTGGCTGCCACTAAACTGTTGTCCATGTCGATAATTTTGTGACTTCAAGCAGTTTACATAAGTGGAATTGTATAGTATGTAACTTTTTGAGATTGGTTGTTTTCAACCATCATAATTCTCTGAAGATTATCATGCATTATCAATGGTTTCCTTTTTACTGCTGAGCAGAGTTCCATGGTTAGACGTACCACCCAGTCGCAGCACTTTTTATATTAACACTCAGTTATGTATTCACACGTGGCCCCCTGCATTTATTTTTAGGACTGATAGCACTTTTCTTTATTCTCTCCCTTGTCTCTGTCAGTGCTTGTTAGTCATCTTCAGAATGATGCCTCCCATCAGATTTCCATGTTTGCCTCCTGCTTTTGCATCCCTTTATTTTTCACATTGACATCAATTTGAATTACCCTCTAAGAAAACAAGGAAGGCAATCTACAAATTTCCCTTCTATATAATTTCCCTCTGGGAGTGTTCTCATTGTTAGGTGAAGAAGTTCTTTTGTACATTTGCACAGAACATTTCAAGAATCTTAAGTGACTCAAGTTAGTGAGAAAACAAGGAAGAGGTTTGATAGGGTTAAAGCTCTGACTAAGACATCAGAAGCCACCCCTGGGTGAGCAGAGCCACATCCTGAGCTGCATTGCCCAGAGACTCCTCCAGCTGCTCTCTCAAGGATGACATTATCAGTAATATCAGGAAATGATTCTCCTGCATAATTGCTCCTCCCATTCAATTTTAGATGTAAAACATCTAATAAAGTGTGTAAGTGTGTGTGTGTGTGGGGGGGGGGGGTAGTGTGTAAGGAGAGAAATAGGTTTGCTTTCACAAGTAATAGACGGTATGAATCAAAAGAGACTTGTGTTCCCTTTTGAAGATTGTAAACACTTTCAGGGAAAGGACTACCCTTTTCCATTTTTAATTGCCAGCAACATAGTGTCTTTCACATAGTAAGAGCTCAACAAATACTTCTCTGTTTGATGTATTATTGATTCATGAAAATGTGAATTAAAATGAGCCAACTTTTTGAGTGTGGCTATTTCTACGTCTTTGAGAACACATTTTTCATATTTGCTTCTTTTTATTTTCTTTTCTTTCTGACATTTTGCCAAAGAGCTGAGTTTGCCTGATCCTTTCCATTCCTATAAATGAGTGAACTGGGAGTCAGAAAGCCTATTTAGAGTGTGTGATCCATCATTTACTAAGGGCAAGATTTTAGGCAAGTCAACTCATCTGTGTAAAACGGCACTAATAATGAATACCCAGGTCTGCTAGGGCTACCTAGAGATCATTCTGCCCAGAACTTTTCTGATACAGAGTAAAATATTGTCATTGCCTATTCTGAGGGAGCAAAGAGAGTAAAAGAGAGAGAATTCTTTCTACCTATATAGAGAGATAGATATTCCAAAAATGTGGACACTGACATTATTCTTCATTGCATGGCTTGTCGGGCCCTTATTAACAAGTATTTTATATCATTCATTTTAATTATCCCAAAAAGGTTTGCCATAGATTTTCCCCTTTCATAATGCAAAGTCTCTTCATCTAATTTGTTGCAATTAAAAATTCTTTTGGCTTTCCTACAGAGCTCTGGGGATATTGCTTTTTCTTAGAGATCTCAGTGGAGTGAATTAATCTACACTCAAGCAAAATTAGAGATTCAATTACATGATAACCTTTAAAAGGATAATTATGTTCTTAATACCTTCACCTTTTGTTATCAGAGCTGATTTTTGAACATTCCTGTCCAGTTTGGCCTCTAACTGTATGCCTGAGGTCGGTGGTGATTCCCCTTTTGTGATATGTGGTTTTCATAATTTGTAAGGCATAGTTGCTAAACCCAGGATACCAAGATGCCTGGAACATTGACCATTAACCTAGATACTTCAAGATGATGGATTGAGTAAGAACAAATATAAGAAATAGCAACTGAGAAAAACAGTTGTTGCTGAAATGTCAAACCAAGAGGGAGGCCAACTTGTCAACCACCACTTCTTGAAAATAGAATTATAAGGGAAAGGGACTAACATTTCTGCCAAACCTATCACGTACTGCGCCCTGGGCAAAATGTTTTAAATATACCATTTTACTTATTCTTCACAACTATTACCATTTTATAAATAAGGAATTAAAACTCAGAAATACTGATTCCATAGTGGGCACAAGACTGCACTTACAAGTGGGAGATTTAAATACAAATCCTTGATTCAAAAGCTGATCATCTTTCAGTAGGACTTGGTGCTTTGTGGTGGAAGAAACAGATTCACTGGGTTGTGGGGTTGGGTGAAGATACTGATTCTAGAGGGGCTTCCAGAAAGAGAGCAACATGAATGTAACTCTCTTTTCCATTCAATATCAATCAACTCCAATGTATCTTCCTCTTTTGAATCAACTAATTGGAGCTTGCAGGTTGCTAAGTGGAAATGAAGCCATGGGCTCTGTAGCATTCCCAACAGGGAGAGTTAGTATGGGCTTATCTCTTCTGTGGGCTGGGCAAATGTCTGGCTACTGGTGACAGAGAACCCTGAGGCAGGGATTATAAAATGAAGACACTAAGAAGAGTCTGGCCCAAAGACATCTGTGAATTTTGAGGAGAAGTTTGATGGCCCTCCATGTGTGGGTATGCCAGGTCTCCATGACACCTGAAATGCCACAGAGTAGCCCAAAGTATGGGCTTAGTCAGCCCTGCCTTTGAGGAACAGGGAGTCTCCTGCAGAGGACCACTTTGCCTTCCTCTACTTGTGGACTGCTACCTGGTAGGATATTCCAAAAACACCACCTGTGTCTCTATTATCAAGAAAAATTACAAACTATCCAAATCAGAGTCAGGTCCAGCAGAACACACAGAATTCAGCCACAAATAGAGCTGCTGAAGGAGACATGACTATATGGACAGAAAAGTAAGTGTATTTAAAAAGATTCAAGTACAGTTTGAAAAGATTTCAGAGCTTAAAAAAAAACCAAAATACTTCCTACAGCCATGGATGAGTTAAGGCAAAATGACCACTTTAAAGATGAAAATAGCTGGCCTGGAAGAACAAGTGGAAGAAATTTCTCTCCAAGTGCTGAACAAAAATGTAAAGAAATGGAAAAATAGGAAAGAAATAAAAAAAGTGTAGAGATTAGAGCCATGAAATGTAACATAAGAGTAACAGATGCTCTAGGTTAGTAGAAAAAGGGAAGTCAGGAAGCAAACAAATGATTAAGTAAATGTTTCCTTGTGATCAAGAAGGACTGAGTCTACAGACTGAAAGGACTTACAGAGTTGCAGAAGCATTGATCAGAAAATAATTTAGAAGTGTGCACGTGTGTGTGCGTGTGTGCGTGTGTGTGTGTGTCTTTGTTTGTCTGGGCTGCTATTATACAGCATCATAGACTGGGAAGCTGATAACAACAGACATTTATTTGTTTACTCATAACTTTACAACAGTTCTGGAGGCTGAGAAGTCCGGGATCTAGGTGCCAGCATATTCGCTGCCTGCTGAGAGCCTGCTTCTTGGTTCATGGACGGCTGCCTTCTTGCTGTGTTCTCATATGGTGAAAGGAAGAATTCTAGTCTCTTTAGCCCATTATAAAGGCATTAATCCCATTCATAAGGTCTCCATCTTCATGACCTAATCACCTCACAAAGACCCCTACCTGCTAACACCATCACATGTATATCATACACACACAGATACAGACACTGATATAGATATTTATATGTATACCTATATCTGTTTGTGTATGTTACAATACTATATTTAGAAAATCAAGGGACAATAAGGATTAATAGAACAAGGATTGTAATTAATCCAATTATACATGCACCTGATGTTAAGAAAGAAAGCAAACAAGTAAGAAAGAAAGAAAAGAAAGGGGTGGGCAAAGGGAACCAGGAAAATAAAATCAGTACCAGGGGATATTAATATCACACATGATGAAATTGCAGATTAAAAATAATAAACAGAATGAAGAGGGAGTTCCTTAATAAAAAATCTGTGATTTATTAAAAGTGTCAAAGTTATATATTTTTGTATGACTCTAAACAGAGGCACTAAATATATAAAGAAAAATGCTAAGAAATGTCAGGAAATTTTGCTGAACATTCAATGAGAGTGGGAGACTTCAGGACTTCTCTTTCAGAATTATTTAGGTATGTTAGATAAAAACTACTTCAGAGCATAAAAATTTATTAACACAATTACAAATGTACATAATTATATGTATATATTCGCACACACATATATATATATACATATACATAAATTTGAACACAAAAGAAACATTTACAAATAAAAAATATAAAGATTTTACAGGCTGTCTGCTTTAATAATGATGCAACATATTGTTAAAAAAAAAGACGAAAAAATGTCTTGATTACTTACACTATTAAGAAACATAATCTTACACAACCATTAAATCAAAAAAAATCAAAAGCGATACATTATTACATATAAAATAGATAAACAACAAGGACCTACTGTAGAGCACAGTATATTTAATTTCTTGTAATAATACATAATGGAAAAGAATCTGAAAAAAATACATATATATGTATATGTATAACTGAATCACTTTGCTGTATACCTGAAACTAACATTGTAAATCAACTACACTTCAATAAAAAATAAAATCTAAAAAATTAAAAAATAAATAAAATTAGTGCTCTTAAAAAAATAAATCAAAAAAGAAATTGCAGCCCATGTAGGAGGCAATATAAAAGAGATAAATCATTTAATATCTACTATAAGGGGACGCTGTTATTAGTTTGCTAGGGCTACCATAATAACTACCACAAATAGAGTGGCTTAAAACAGGAGAGATTTGTTTTCTCACAGTTCTGGAGGCTAGAAATCCAATATTACAGTGTTGGAAGGGCCAAGCTCCCTCCTCAGTCTCTAGACAAATTCCCTTCTGGCCTTTTCCAGCTACTGATAGCCTCTAGCTTTCCTCTGCTTGCAGCAGCCTAACTTCGATTGCAGCCTCCATCTTCACATGGTTGACTTCTCTCTAAATTCATGCCTGAGTCTCTTCACTTCTTATAAGGATAGTAGTCATATTGCTTTAAGGCCCACTCTTATTCAGAATGACTGCATTTTAACTTGGTTACATTTGCAAAGACTCCATTTCCAAATGAGGTTGCCTTCACAAGTACCAGAGGTTAGACCTGAAACATATTGTTGGGGGACACAATTCAGCCCATAGCACAAAGCAGGGGAAAAATTTTTAGCAAAGAAAATTTTAATGAAGGAAAAACATGATTACTCATCTTTACCCTGAGAAAGAGGTCAATGAAATGAACCAAAGGACTTGGGAAAAGGGAGTAATTAAAGATAAAAGGTGAGAATAATCAAACATAAAACAAAAAAAAAAGATGATGAAGGATAAATTAAAGAACTGATTAAGTAAAATAGAGCAAGAAACCACCCCCCACCACACACACACAAAATTAGAAATTCGTAAAGCAAAACAGTCACAGATATTGAAGGGATTTAAATGACAGTATTATACCTTAAATTATAAGATCAAGAATTATGAGCACATACTTCATATCTATTTGGGAACATTTCAAAAATCTAGAGCAAGAGCTGGCAAACCAAGGCTCATGGGTGAAATCTGACCCACTGCGTGTTTTTGTTTGACTCACAGCTGAGAATGGCTTTCAGATTTTTAAAAAGTCGAAAAATATATAAAGAATAAAATTCTGTGATATGTGAGAATTACATACAATTAAAAAATATGTTCATAAATAAAATTGTATCGAAACACAGCCTTTCGTTTACACATTGTCTATGGCTGCTTGTGTAATATGGTGGTAGAGCTAAAGAGCAGTAGACCGTATGGCCCACAAGCCTACATTATCTGTCCCTTTGTAGAAAACATGCGACAACCTGGACGTAGAGGGAGCAGAACTTTTTTTTTTTTTTTAGCAAACTATAGCTTATTCTACAAGTAGAGAACTTGAATAGACCAATTACCTTAGACAAAAATGGAAAGGTGATTTTAAAAACCTACTTTTGAGAAAGCTACCAGAATGGTAGATTCCATTGATGAGTTTTATTTGTATTTTTAAAGAACAAGTATGTTTTATGTTATCTAAACTATTCCAGGCCATTGGAGAAAAAAAAAATCCACAAATTTCTTCAATTCATTTTACAGCTGTAGTAGAACTTTTGAGTGTCTCATGGTCTACTGGCCGAGCTAGTCAGGCATGCAGCAGCAGAACTTTAATAACAAAACCTAATATAAATAGTATGAAAAAGAAAATGGGACGCCAATCTTATTTAGAAATATAAATGCAGAAATTCTAAATGAAATTGTAGTGACATGTCTACAAAAATGCATCCTATTATCAAGGACAGTTTTCTTCCAGGAATGCAAAGGTGATTTGAAAGAAGAAAATTTACTAACAAATTATAGGAGAAAATTTATATCTTTTCATCAATATGTTTAAAAAGAATTTTGTAAGCAACTGTTAACATTTTTCCATTAAAATCAAGAATAGATGTTGCTGTCCATCTTTGTTATTGTTCAACGTTGTTTTAGAATGTTGAATAATTTCAATCAATTAGTGAATGCAGTAAGGAAAATATTAAACAACTTATAAAATAAAGAGATACTATCTTGGTTTCTGACTATATGATTGTGTACCTACATAATCTAAGAGACTGTGTTATGAAACTATTAGAATTAAAAAATCTATTAGAATTGGCAAGGGAATTTGTAAATAGTTTGATGAATGTACAAATATCAGTAACTATTCTCTATTTTATCAATAACCCACAAAGGAAGAAAAAAAATCCATTCACAATAGTGGAAAAACTGTGAAACTCTTATAAAAATAATAAATAAAATAAAACTTTATAAGAAATTTAAGTAGTTATATGTCTACTCTAGAGGCAGTGAGATCCTCTTAAAGTTTATACACATAAGTATAATAAATGGTATAAGCAAAATTAATAGAGAAATGAAAGCTTTCAAAAATAATCATAATGTTGATGAAAGACAGAGGATTAATATTCTAATATATTTAAAATTCTTAAAAATTGAGGGATGGGTATAGCTTAAGTGATAGAGCATATGCTTAGCATGTACTAGGTCCTGGGTTCAAGTCCCAGTACCTCCATTAAATTCTTAAAGTTTGACAAGAATGGGACAAAAGACTCAAAAGGAAAAAAGGGAGAAAGAGTATGAATACACGCATGGACACATAATACAAGTCCAAATACTCAACAAACACATGAAAAGGTCAAATTCAAATGTAAATTAGAAAAATGCAAATAAAAATAGCAATGAAGTATCACTTTCTAACGTTTACACAAAAAAGAAATTAAAAGGACAGATAACATTTATCGCTGGTTGGGATGCAGAAATGGGCACTCTCATACACTGTGCTGGAAAGGTAAATTGTTATGGCCTCTTTGAAGAGCCATATAACAACATCTATTAAATTAAAAGTACATAAAACCTTTGAGCCCAATCTTTTATACTTGGAAATCTATCCTACAGAAATAAAATCACCATTACACAAGCACGTATGTATAAAATTATTTATGGCAACAAAACTGGAAGTGGTGAAAAATTGGAAACCTAGTGAATTCCCATTAGTCAGGGACCGCCCACCTAAATTATTGTAGGTTTGCATTATGGGGCTATTACACAGCTTTTGAGAAGCATAAATGAGAGCTGTACTATATCTCTCGTTGTGGAAGAATATACATGAAGTATGAGAAAAACAAGATATATGTGTGAAAGTATGTGTATTTGGTTATACCACCATGGAGAAAAATATACTAGGTTATTAACATGCATTATCTGAGTGGGTATAGGGAAGAAGAGGGAAATAGGAATCAAGAAACTAAAAAAAAGAAAGGGGAAGTAAAACATGGAACAGAAAAATACCTAGTGCATACATGAATTTATCTTGTTTACGCATTTTTGAATACATAAGTGTATATGTTTAAAGAAATAACAGAAATGAAAAAAGCAGATGCTGAATTTGAACAGTTAATGTCATCCCTTTTCTCTGCCACTATATGCCTGTCTACTAGCTGCAGACTCCTTGGTTTCCATCTGAAAGGTGTTCCAGCTCACTGGAAGAATCCAGTGAAAAGTTCTGATTTTGTGCTGCCAGAGACAGCACAAAGGTCAACTTCAGTCCAGTCTAGGGACAGAGATCAAAGATTCTTAATGTTAGACCCTTAGATTTCTTAGAATATTACTCAGAATTTAGTTCTGCTCTTTTGCTTCTATTTTTGGACTTGCCTTGTCTTCAGATGATTTTGTTCTTATCAGGTCCTTTTCTCCAGATCCACAGGACAACTAGAAAGGAGTCACAGACCTGGCTTCAAGTCCTGGCTAAATCACTGACTTTTTGCTGTGAGACATTGATGAAGCCAGTGGCTCACAGATGTGAACATGCATTGGAATCACTTGGAGGTCTTGTTAAAACACAGATTTCTGGGTCTTACCTCCAGAGTTTCTGATTCTGTGGGTCTGGAGTGAGGTGTGATCATTTACATTCCTAATAATTTTGGGGTGATGGTTCTGTTGCTGCTGGTCCATACTTTGGAAACCACTGAATTAAGCTATTTAATTTCTTGCAACTTCTATTTATTCCCTCTGCAGGTAAAATGAAAATAATAATAGACTTAGAGTCTGCCGGAATTTGAAGGACCTTATGAATGCAATCCTCTCCCTTTGTAGATGAAACTGAGGCTCAGATAAATGAAGAGACCAGTGCTTGTCGGCAGAGCAAGGGTGAAAACCCAGGTCTTTGAGTTCTGGGCAGTGTCTGTAGCATCTAGTTATTTGATGCTGTCTGTGTCAGAGCCTTACTGGGGGGAGCACACGAGATCATGCTGATGAAAGGCCCCTATTGAACCTGTTACAAAAGCAAAGGGTTATTATCATTTATCGAGTCTTAACAGTTGAGCAGCAATGGGGGCAGAGGAATGCCTTTAAAGAGGTCTAACAAGCAGCATCCTTTTTTCGTGGCCAAGTTCTAAACTAGTTGATAAATAACATAAAACAAATGGAGGATGAAAATATCATTTCATTATTGACAAAGATCCTTTGAAGGATGAAGCTTATATTTATTGGTGAGGGATTTCCAAATGCTAAACCCATGAATTAGAAAGGGAAATGAAGGTTTTCTCCCTAAAACCTTTAATGTCAGACATTGTGCTTACATGCTGAATCTCATTTAACCATTTCCATAGGCCGATGAAATAGATCATATTATTATCACCACTTTACAGCTGAGGGAACTGAGTCTCAGAAGGACTAAGTGATTTGTCCAAGGTGGAGTTTGGATCAGAATCAAAAGGCAATACTGTCAAAGGCTGTCTACACTTAAATTATGCCAATGTTTACTTGGGAAATGGAACCTCTATGACTCACAGGCAATCAAAGGTTTATTACTAGAATTAGGCTTTGCGTGCTTGAGGAGCTGGTGAAAGGCATAGGATGCTGTTGTCACCACCACTGGTGGTGAGCCTGAAGCTACTGTGAATTGGGAGAGTGGGCAGAGAAGAACCAGCCACAAAGTAGGGGAGAGGGAGGACAATCTAGACTGTGTCTCTTTCACCTCCACCCTCATTGGTGACTTAGGTGCCCAGAAGTGGCTGGCATGCATTCTGGCCTGGGACTCAAAGAAGCTGAAGAGCGAGCCCAAACTACAACACCCAACAAGGATGCCAACAGATCAGCGCCCACGTGGGTGGGCTGCAGTGGTGCCTGGCGCCCATCTGCTTCAGAGCCAATTGCTGCTGCTTCGCTTGTGCTTTCCAAATCTCACACACCTTTCTTCGTGACACACCCTAACCCAGGGTTGGGCAGGAAAGGGGATTCTGAGAAAAGTAGTTCCAGCTTGGCTCAGTTGACTGTACAAAACCATTACATACTGTGAAAATTGTTTTGCATATGTTTTTCATTTATCTTCAAAACAACTTTCTAAGGCAAGACTTCTAGTTTACAGATGGGGAAACCAAGTTTCAAGAATTTGCATAATTTATTTAAGGTACAAACCTCTTTAAGTTGCAACCCCAGTAAGGTGTTTTGAACTCAGATCTGTGTGACTTGAAGCCTGTGCATGACACTAGACACAGATTTTCCTCCAAGCAGCCCTCTGTGCTATCTAAGGAGACTGATGTCACTGACATAAAGGAAGAGACTTCATACAGGACTTCTCTACGCATACTTGCATCCTAAATACTTTTCTCATCTTTCCTCATTCCCTAGATCAGGGTTTTCTGCCAGAGAGATGCTGTTAGAGTACAGGCCTGCTTAGGATGGGCCCAAGGCAGCAGGAGGCCCCGGGAAGGTCATCTCCAGCTCTTGCCAACCTCATCCATTTACCCTAACTGTGCCATAACGTTATTACTTGAATGGTCTCCTGAGACAGGACACACTTCACAGGGAAGGAATTTGTTGGTCTCCGTGAAATGAACCTAAGAGAGGGATGAGGAGAACTTATGTGCAGAGAGACGCAGCCTGGAGTCTGGAGGAGAAAGCCTTCATGTGACACTAGCAGGCTCCCCAGTGGCAGCCAGGTGTCTTGGTTTTGATTTTTGTTTTATAAACATTTTTCCTGCCTGTCAGTTCTCCAAATAGAGCCAAACTCATCTCTGTGGCAGCTGAGGCGTAAGAGCCCCAGTGAATATGTCAGAGCTGAGGAGAAAGTTTCACTCAAAAACAGGCATAAAAGGAAGAAAAAGAAGAAAGAAATTTGCTCTTATCACAGAGTCTGGACAATACTGCAGGGGGAAAAATCACATAACAGGGTGTTAAATGGAAAATGTCCTGCTCTTTCTGAAGCTTCAGCTGAGCCCCTGAAGCTGAGGACACTGGTGGATAAAATGCTCACACCCTCTACTAAGAAAATTGTCAATCACATCTATGCAAGACTTGCTAAGAGATGCCCCAAACTTCTGTCATTCTTAGCAAGTGCATTAAGAAGAGCCTAGAAATTCATTAAGACAAAAAAAAATTCTCTCTTAGGTTGGGTTCTTTCAGAAGCAGTCTCTGAGCCAAAGAGTCAGGTACAAGTAATTTGAAAAAAAAAAAAGCTCCCTGGAGAAACCAGCAAGGGAGAGGGAGGATGGACAGGGAGGAGGAAGACCCAGGGAGGATGCCATTTTGGCTGAGGTCCCTGGGTCAGGCTGATCCCTGAGGAATCTGGAATGTAAATTGCACCTCAGTCTTTGTTCTGTCTGGAGGCAAAGGAGCTGGGTTTCTGTACTCCCTCATAAGCCCTGCTCTTAATTCTCTGTGCGCAAGGGTGATCCTCGGAAGGTCGCAGGTGCCCTATTAGCAGCAAAGCATTGCAGAAGTTGGGAGATCAGCTGATGAGAGAGATCCCAAGGGACTTAGTGTGGCAGTGGCAGCAGTGTCTTCTACAGAAGGGAAATTCCTCCTTCCACCACAGACTTTTAAGCCGAGGGAGGGGGCCCTAAGAGAACCACTCATGGAGATTGGGGCTGTCTGCATGTGGAGAGCCTGGCTTCTCTCAAATCTCTGCTCTCAAGTATCTGGTGGGGATGCTTGCTGAGCTAAAGGAGCTCCCAGTCTCACCTGATGCTGCCACTGGGCCAGAGCGGAGTGTGGTGAAAGTTCTGGGGCCAACTTGATTTGTGCCTCCTAGACTTTGGGGGGCACCAAGTCTGGAGAAGCCAGACTGCAGCAGCAGCTCCGAAGGGCGTGGCGAGGAGCCAGGTAAGTATAGTGGAAGCTGAATGGCGTGGTGGTCAATGGTAAGGACTCTGGGACTAAACTGCCCAAGTTTGAATCTTGTCTCTGCTGTGTAATATTAGGCAAGTTTCCTGGCCTCTTGTGTGTCACTTTCCCCATAAGTAAAGTGGAGATAATACTGTTATCTTCCTCAAGGGTTGTTGTGATTATTAAGAACAGATCTGGCATATGTGTGTATATATGTGTGTGTGTATATAAAGGAATGTATATATACACACACACACATACACAAACACATATCTACCTATTATGTATATAATATCTACTATATATATGTCTACTAAATATTATACAGTATGCATATAATAATATATGTGTATATTGTTAATATACTGATATATCATTAATATGTATATTATATATAAATTATCACACATTATACTACCCATAATATATTCCTTATAATTCATATTATATACAGATAATATAATCTATATTTATCATATATCTTAGATATTACTAAGTGATTGCTTAAAGTCATTCTGTAAAGGCAGATCTAGGATTCAAATCAGGCATCTGACTCTGCTACCTATAGTCTCAACCACTATGCCATATTGGTCTTGAACATACCTTGTAGGCTAAAGTTCCAGTGGGCTTTGAAGTCAGCCAGCTTTGGTCTAAATCCCAACTCTGCTCTTACTAGTAACTGTGTGACCTTGGCAAATTGTTGAAATTTCCTAAGATTAAAACATTGTTAGGATTAGATGAGATAACATATGTAAAGTACCTAGCAGAGTGCCTAGCACAGAGTAAGTGCTCAATAAATAATTCATGTGCTATTTCCTAGGCTTGTTTCTACTTGTTTCCTGCCTGCATTTTCATCCTTAGCTTTTGGCTTTTTGTCCATATTGAGGAGCTGTAGGCTTGGGTTGGGGAGAAGGGGTAAAAGAGACAGCAAAGCCAGGCTAAGGAGAGCATCTCTCCCTAAAAGGGTCTAGGATAAAGAAAAGAGAGACAGAAAGGTATTGGCGGTGATGGAAATGTCACTGACTATGCATTAGTGCCTCAGGACTTTAAATATTAGTCATTTGACTTTCCTTTTGTGTTTTATTTATTTTCTACACAGTGTCATCAAGCCCTGAGTTAGGTTTTAAAACTGAATGAATCATCTCATTATCCTTGAGAACTGCATCAGGGACAGAAAGTATTATCCTCATTTCACCAGTGAGAAGCTGATAAACAGAGAGGCTAAATGATTGGCTCAAGGTCACAAAGCCAGAAATAGTATCTGTGGTCAGTGCGCTGGCCTTCAGATATTACTGCATCCCCAGGTTACAGGATACTAAGTGATGTTAGGAGATGAACAACAAAATGGCTTCATGAACATGGAAGAGATGGGGAAAGAAATGATGATGGTTGATCACCTACCATGTGCTGGGTACTATGCATGGCATTTTATATTAGTATTTTGTCAAATTCTCACAACTACCATAGGAACTGACTATATTGGTGCTATAGTCCCAATTTATAGATGAGCAAACTGAGATCCATTTGGGATTTGAACTAGTCTTTCAGATTCCAAAACTTGTGTTGTTCTCATTATGTCAAGCTGTCCCTGGATGTTTAGTTTTTGTTTCCATTTCATAAGGTTCCTGAAGGACAGTGGGGCATCCTCCCAGACACCTCTCTCTATCTAAAGCCAATGCTCCATCCCACTCCCACAGATTCTATTCTGTAGCAATAGGGTGTCCCCGTTCCTATTTGATTGCTGCTAGTTCCTGCCCCTCCCCTTTCTACCCTCTCCCTGAAACCTGAGAACTTGAGCCTTAGTGATGTTTCTGGGAATGACCAAACCTATGCAACCTCAGATAGTGGTTATTGGTTACACAGTGCAAGTCTTGTCTACAGATAGTTATTGACTCTTTGTTCAGAACAATACCTTGTTAGATTCATTTCTTTATCTCTAGAACCTGGTAAGCTCAATAGCTCTGTTCTAGCATATAGCTCAGTTCAAAGCATCATCATCATCATCATCATCATCATCATAACAATAATAATAATATAATAGTAATAATAATAATACCATATAGCAAACACAGTAGTTCCTACATATCTCATTGACTCTTCAGAAAAACCCAGGATATTGCTATGATTATTTTCCTAATTTTACAGATGAAGTAATGGAGAGTCAGAGAAATTAAATTAGTTGTCTAAAGCCACATACCTAGTAAGAGGGAAAGCTGGGATTTGAACATGGGCGGTTTTTTTTATTCCAAAGCCTCTTCCTTTAATAATTTACCTTCTTGTGTCACTTAGCATTTGCTGGGTAACAAACCATTCCAAAATGTAGAGGCTTAAAACAGGAACCATTTTATTTAGCTCATGATTTTGTGTGTGTCAGTTGGGAGTGTTTTCTGGTCTTAGCCATATCAGCAGATCTCTACGGGGCCCTCCCATGTTCTATGTCTAACATTACATAGCCAGCAATCTCCAGTGCACCATCACTTTTTCAAGTCTCTGTTTATCCCCTTTCCCCCTTCCTGTTAATCAGTGTCCTGTTGGCCAAAGCAAGTCATATGGCCAACCCAGGTTCAGGGATGAAGAATTAGACTCCATCTCTTGGTGGTGGGGGAAGTATTTGTAGCCAATATTGTAGTCCACCACACTTTTTTTCTGCTATGTCACTTAGTTTCGTGAGATAGAAAGATATGCAAACAGGTAAGTGACAAGATATAGCTTGAGAACTGCTTATAAATATGAAGACTGCTTATTTCATTGGCTTCTAAAACGCTTTGGGCAGCACAGAGCTTGGCAGTTCCCTCAAGTACAAGAGATTTCCTTCAGAAAAGAGCCAGTGCAGGTTTTGGACTGCCTGAGCACAGGGCAGATCAAGTGAGGAGAAGCTGTCATCACCATGGTGACCTAGCCCTGGAAACTCTTCATTTATTTTCTGACTAGGACTTTGCATCATTCCTGCATCATTGTCCCACATCCTCCCCCTGAGAAACCTGGCACAGCTGGAAGCTCAGCTGGGCATCTGTTTCAGGAAACTTGAAATTCACTTTACAGCCAAAAAGTGCCGAGCATGGCTCAGTATGGTTTCTCTCTACTTTGGATATTTAACAGCCCCAGATCCAACTCTGTTCTTTTGTCATGTTTGGAAAAAATGTTTCTTACATGGTCATACTCTTCAAGAGACAGTTTATAGTAAGGCTATAATAAATGTAGTTGTTAACAACGAAAATGTATTAGTATTGTTACTTAGCAATGGTTCTAAAACCTTAGCAGCATATCAGCATTACCTTGGAGAGCTTATTAAAAATACAGATCCTGTGTGGTTATTCCTGGAGATCCTGATTATGTGACAGTCAGGAACCCATACCTTTTTACCAACAATCAGATGATTTTAAAGCAGCCAATGCCCAGAGCAGCATGTGAGAGTCATTGCTTTACCCTATAAAGTCTGGTACATTTCCTTCAACAGTTAACATACAGAGATACTGAGATCGCTTAAAGAGATGATTTGGAAAAACATATATGTAAAAACAACTTTTCCTGCTCCTATAGCCCCTTCATGCAAAATATTCGCACCTCTTCTCCAAGAGAAAATCCAACACAGTCTTTGCCCTCTGTATCTCCTAAAGAATGCCATAATTAGGAACCGATGTTTCTAATTACTGATAATAATAGTTTACATTATTGAGGACTTACTAAGTGCCAGGAATTATGCTGAGAAATTTACTTGGATTAGTGGTTTTAATCCTTTCAATAATCCGATGAAATCAGTTCTATATTATGAGGGAACTGTAGCTTAGTGAGATGACTATCTTTGCCAAGGTCACCCAGCGAACTGAGAGCCAATCCACCTACTTAAACTTTATTCCATGACTCAAACCTGGGCTCTCGGCCTCTGAGGCCTGTATCCTTAACTACCAAGCTAAACTGCCTTTTAAGTAGTGTTTGCTAGTTGTTTCTTATTATCTTTCCTCACTTAATTTCCATATTAATAGAACCCCAAGATTCAGCTGGGCACATTGCCACCCAAAATAAAGATAGCATTTCTCAGCATCCCTTGCAGGTAGGTGTGCATGTGGCTAAGTTCAGGCTGATGGGATGTGTGAGTAGAAGTGATGTATATAAATTCTGGGTCATGCCTTTGAAGGAAAGGAGTGTGCCCTTCTTCTCCTTTAACTGTTTTGCGGGAGTGAGGCCATCATGGTATGCCATCTTGGAACTTAAAGATGACAGTAATATGGTAGGGAATGTGGAGCAAAAACATAGAAAGCACTTGGGTCTCTGACACTGACAGCTACTGTGGAGTGCTTATGTAAATCCAGATTATGAAACGAGAGCTAAATGAATTTGGGGTGTCAACAGCAACTGAACCCACATCCTAACTAACACAACCCTCTATCAACTCAATGTTTTAAAAGGTTGCAGTTTTGAGTGACCTGTACCTATTCTGGATCTCAAGCAAAGTTTTAGAAAGGGTCCTGTTATGCTTGGTGAACTGACCTTCCGAGTTCTGGGAGCTCTCACCTCCAGGATGCCCATAATGCTAGGTCTATTTGTGTGTGCAATTGTTCCATGAGCCATTTCAGAGGGTCAAAAAGGATCAACATTATAAGAAGTTGCAATTCCATAGTGGGAGTCTACTAACCAGGTAGTTGGGCCCTCAGACCCCTGAGGTCTCCTCTTTTGCCTGACCAAAGGTGAAAAAAGAAGTTCAAGTGGTGTAGTCTTGGCACTCAGGTGCTGATGATCAACTTTCCACTGACAGTGTCCTGTTTCTATAGGTAACAGATTCTGAGATGTCACAAGAGATACATTTGCAATTGATAAGAAGTCCTTGGGGGCTTATGTGGGGCTGATTTTAGTTCTTAAGATATGAGATACTGAGGATTCAATTCATGGTAAATATTTAAATAAAAGTATGACTTCATTTAAATTTAATTAGAATAAAAAGTAATGATAATAATGATAATGGCTAAATATGAGTGCCCAATATGTATCAGTTACAAGGCCGTATGTTTATATACATGATGCCATTTAATTCTCACAATAGTCCCACAGAAGAGGTAGTACTATTATCCCATTTTCCAGATAAAAAAACTACCACAGAATTTTTAGCTGTCCTACAACTGGGTTTCTATCCAATTCACTTAGGGCAGAGGAACCTGGAAAGAAAAATCTACTATTTTAAAAGTACTTCCTATGCATGTATTCATTGAGTCCTTCATTTTATTTTAATTTTAAATTTAATTTTTGTTTTATTATTTTATTTAACTTAATCATTATAGTAGTCCTGTAAAATAGATCTTAGAGCTATAGAGATGAGGGAAATTAGGGCCCAGAAAAGTCAAATAACTTGCCCATGGCCCCATGGCTTAGAAGTGTCACAGCCAGTATTCAAGTTCAAATCTGTCTGACTTCAAGTCCCGGACTCATTAAACTAGCCAAGTTACACTGAACTTATATCATAAAAATGCTTCTGATTAGCAGCATGTAGTTCCCAATAATATGCAACATTGATGGTAGTTTTGTTTTTAGGATTTTGTGATCCAGTATTATTTTGTATAAAATGAAATTCTGCGGAGCTAAAGAGACTTTCTGTATATCCATTATATCTTTTGATTTCTACTGTGGTAAAAGGTCATACTTAGTGAAATATGAGGAAATATTAGATATGACTTAATTTGCTTAAATCCATTTAGTACTCAGAAGATGAAACACACACACATACAATCCCTCAAGAAAGAGGCAAGAATCCTCAAAAGGGATACATTAGGAGAGTCACGTGGAATTCTACAAATGTGATAAACACATTAGAAAAATGAAATGTAGACAGATGTGCCCTTAGACTAATTGAACAAAAATCCTTGAAAAGCTCAGTGGTAGGCATAACTGGAAAAGCCAGCTGAAGGAATAAAAATAATAGACAAAAGGGACTATACCAAATGTTCTGTGTACAAGATCCGTTGTATTCGTTAAACACTTCGGAGCCATGTGATCTAAATGTGAAAATGCCCTGAGATAAATTGAGAAAATTCCTTGAACAATAACAAAAGAAGAAGAAGGGGAAAAAAAAAAAACCTTACAGAATGAACTTTCTCAAAACAAGCTGAAACTGTCATACAAAGTTTTGATATGCTAGTTTGTGATTTAGAATTTCAGGTCAATGTATCATTATGAGAACTGGCTTCAGGTAAATCGTTCTGCTTCCCTCTTGCTTCTCAATCTCTCAAATTTGTCCCCTCCTCTCCACATTGTCACTGTCAGTGCAAAAAATGCTCATTATTCTTAGAGCAACAGCCTGCATGTAGCTTCCTGATATCGTATCTCTTTTTCTCACTGCACAAGACTGTTTTTTTTTTTTAAATGCCAGGTTGATAGGACACTGCTTAAACACTTGTAGTGGTTTCCCATCACCTTCATGAGCCTCTTTAGCTCAGCAAAAAAGCTTTTTGTGGTTTGGCTGTTGCCTGTTTTCTGTTCTCCTGGCTTGCTTCCTTCTCACACGTAACTTCAGCCCAGTCATAATGTTGCCGAAAGATCGGCCTCCGTCTCTGACAAGCCAAATAACTCAGAGACAGGGTCTTAGAGCATAGAAGAAAAGAGGCAGCTTTATTGCTTTGCTGGGCAAAGGGACTCACAACAGGCTAGTGCCTTCAAAACTGTGAACTTATCTTGCGCATGGGGCAGGGTGATTATATAGCCATAGCTTAAACAATGAAGCATCGATAACAATCAACAGAATTATTTTCTTCTCCTAAGACTGAGAGTGGCGTCTTGATGTCTCCAGGTGACCAAGTCTATAGCGGCTAGTGGTTGTCACTCTTTCCATCTCTTTGCCTTATAAGCTCCCAAGGCGTAGTCTTCTCGGTAATTCAGGCTATTTTGTAAGGTTACAGTCCTGTGAACTTCTCCCTGGAGAACAACTCAGAGACCAAGCATGATTATAACTTTTGATGACTGGAATAAAGTAGACACAGTAAGAGCGATAGCTTTAGTTTTAACAGTGGGCCTGGAGCTGTGAGTAGTAACTGGCCAGTCCGATTTGCTGATCATTCTAAAACCAAGCAGTAAGCATAAAGCCAAGAATTTGTTAGCCTACGTGTGGCCATTTTATTATATCTCCTTCAGTAATGAACTGTTATGAACTTCTATTTCCATTATGAAGATGTGCTGCATACTCTGAAGGGGAACTGGAAATATGCCAGATCCTGGATACATTTCAACAAATATGTACTGTAAATGCATTGCTGGGCTCCATGGGTTAAAAAAAAAAAGTGGGTTGAAATCTGAAAAGTAAAGGGTTATCTGATATAATTATTAATGGCACCTCTTGTTTCATTCTCAAATATGTTCCAGTTTGGACAGTGATTACTCTGTTAATAGATTATAGTATAACCAGTTGTTTCATAACCAGGGAACAAAGACATCAAATTCCTGGTTTAGAAATCAATGGGTTCTCACTACCCTCCTCCCGATCTTCTCTATCTAGTTAATTCCCCATTTATAGATAAATTTATAAATATACATTTATTACTTCCATTACTCCACTTCTGATAACATATTTTGTATCAATTAGGAAACAATGTCAAAACTCACACTGTCTTAGATAATAACGATTTTCTGACTCGCTTTGTAGGAAAATCCAGACACAAGTTTGATCTAATTTAATGCTTTCATTGAGGACTCAATTTCAGTTTCATTCTTTTTCTTTCTTTCTTTTATTTTTTTCTCTTCATTCTTTCCTTTATCATGTCAACTTCATCTCAAACTGGGCCTGCCACTTGTTAAAAGGGCTACAGCAGCTCCAGGCTTTGTATTTGCATACCAAGTCCCACCAGCATTCCAAGCAACAATCCTGAAAGATACCTCAATAGACTTGTTTGGGTTACATGCCTCCCTAATCCAATCATTCTGGCCAGGATAATGGAATGTGCTGATTGGCTTGAGGAAATTAGGGTTAAGCCGAGGAGCTGTGGGTTGGAGCCAGCCTTTCCTGAAGTACATGGGCTGCTTGGAGGTATAATCAGGAAGAGGAAAGGAGAAATGGATACTGGATCAACAACCAGCAAGTTTGCAATCTGTGGTAGAAGCCTAGGTGTGCTTACTGAACCAACCCAGCCATGTTATGGGAGCCTCAGATTTAAGACTCATTTTGGAGGTTACACTAAAGAACTTCTGATTTACAGCTATTTAGGCCAATAGAGGAGTTTGGGAGCCAGTGTGGTGAATGGGTATAAAGAACATCTATTCTGTTCCTGAATCCAAACAGACATGAGACTTGAGTTTGGGTGTGAACCTTTTAACTGGCTTTGAATCTTGGCCAAAATAATTACTTTAAATCTTCATTTTTCCTAAACCACAACTTGGGGATAATTTCCTATCTTACTCAGTTTTGTGAGAGATAAATGAGATTATACATATAAAGTCCCCAGCATAGTGCATGGTACGGAGTAGATAATTTCCTTTTTAGTTTATAGTCACTAAATTGACTCTGAAATCATTAGCATAATGACTTTTTTTGGATCATTTAGTCCACCTGCCAAGCTGTGGCTGCTGCTTTGTAGCTCCTTACATAGTAGGTGGAAGTACATTGTGAAAAAACTTGGTCTTTTAATCTCAGCATCTTTTCTTTGAGTAGTGGGGAAAACCTGATTTCTTGAAATCGCTAATAAATGTAAATGCGTTTTAATATTAATAATAAACACTGAGCAGCACCCCTGCCCCCCTGCCCCCGGCAAAAACAAAAACAAAAAACAAAACTTGCTGACCTGGAGTAATTTACCTCTCGCTCCAGGAAGCTTCAAGCATTGTTTTTGGCCCAAGTGTTGATCCTTTGCTGATGCCTCAGGAAGCTATAGCTGTTTCTTCATTTCTTACCAAAAGCTATTTTGCTCCAGGGGAGCCCATTAGCTCATTTGAGTTAAGTTTCCAGCCTCTAAGCCAGAAATCTCAAGGTCCTAAGGCTAGGGAGCTTGAGCAAGATATCTGACTCATTCTTGGTTCCTGCTTTCATCACCTGGGAACCTGACAATGTGTATGTTCACCACTCCGCCTTTCCCTCAACCCAACATCAGCTGATTGGTCAACTCAGACTTGTAGGAAATAGCAGCATAAACAGTGCTTCAGTGAACCCCTCCAAGCTGTGAAGACCATGAATAATGCACCAGTTTGCAGTTGCTGTCTTTGCCCTGGTGGTCCCACCAAGGGTTACGAGCAACTAAGCTCAGGGGAAGCCCTGTCCTCAGATAATTAGTCTTTCTTCAGCTCCACTGAATTAGCTCTCCTATTTTATTGTACCCTTGGGTTACAGGAGCTTAAGTTATAAAAGTTATAAAACAAGCAAATTATTGCTGAAGGCCTGCAGCATATTATTCTGAAGCCCTTGCAACTATATGAATGAGGCTGAAGTCGTCAGGGAAGTTTAATCTGTGGCTTCATGTTTGGAGGATGTTTAGTATTTTTAATATTCAAAGATAAAAACAGGCATATTCCTTTCCGATCATCGAGATTATAAAAATAAATGTTTGCATAACAAACAATGGAGAAAATCATAATGAGGAAAGCAACAATAATCCTAAATTCCAAGCCCAGAGTTAATTATTGGTAGCATTTTGCTGTATGTGGTCCAGACCTCTTATTCACTTTTCCTTTTTCATTTGATATAAACGGAATCATTATAAATGCAATTTAACAATCACTGAGTATATCTTTTATGCCCATATAGATCTATATCACCATTTTTATGACTAAATAGCATTATGTTGCATCTGTACACCAGAATTTATTTATCCAGTCCCCTGTTGATGAGTACCCAGTTGTTTTCAAATTGTCCCTGTTAGCAATAACACTGCAGTAGATGATCTTAAATACTTTTGCATAAATATCAGCTTATCTCCTTAGGATACCTTTCTAAAAAGTGGAATTGCTAAGGACATCTGAAGGCTTTGATTCATATAGCTAAGCTGCTTCTCAAACGCAATTTACATGCTGACTAATGATACCTGAAAGCTGGTCAAAAGGAAAAAACAAATCTGTTGCAAGAAGTCCATTGAGGGGATGGGGCTTCCAGGCCCTAAAAATAAGCAAGCCAACACGGGCTTTTGGCAACCTACTTCAACATCAACCTCAGAGAATCTACAGGGGTAAGGATCTAGGGTAGCGGAATCTAGGAACAAACAAAACAAAGCATGAGGATAGCCCTGGGGGACTGAGGACTGTCTTGGCTGGTGAGTATAAGAGATGAGTGGCTGTGGCTAGAGACACAGGAAAGCCAGAGGCAGAGGAAATCTTTGGGGTTGGGCTCCCACCTCACCATACACCCCCACCTCTGCTCAGGGCAAATCTATTCCTGATTCTTCTAGTGCTAGGCTACTAGTGCTAGTCCTGTTAGGATGAGGAATTGATGAAAGTAGGTGTGGACTGACTGACCTTGGGAATTCGATCCTCCATTCCCCTCACCCCAGGGGCTACTAGGTAGCAAAGGAGAGATATGCTTCTTCCCTGGGTTGTGTCCCTCTGTAGAGAAGGGAAAAATGTTCTTCTCCCCTTCTTGGTTCTTTAGCTGGTTTAATAATCAAATCAACACAGGATAGATTAACAGGAGAAAAAACTTTTATTGTGTACGTACGGGTTCCCATAAGAATATGAGATCCATAGGCAGTCAGATAATTGAGACTTAATGTGCCATCCTGAGCTAAGAAAAAGGGGTAGGGGTCTGGAACTTCAAATGAGAAGAAGACAATTCACAGGAAGATGAGAAAAGCAAAACTCTGGTAAACAAATGTTTACTGTGCCAGGCAGAGACAATGGGACCTACAGAAAACTTTGATCTTCAGGCCCTTGGGAACCTACTCTCCCCATGCCCTACCTCCCCGCCCCTCCCCTCCACCAGCTTGCCACAACTAGCCTATATTCTTTGTAGTTATTTCTGGTGATTGTTCTCTTCCTGGACAATGCCCTTTATTTAAATTCTTTTAGGCAATTAAGGGAAAGGTAAACAGCTCTTCTTGAGTTTTTTGAGCTTTCATTGACTTTAACTCAAAGTAATCCACGTGCCAAAGTGGCACATTTTTTGGGGTGCGGGGGCTGGTTTTAAACCTTTTCATCCCTAAATAGGACTCAAAGGTGAAACTCCGGCCAGAGTTCTCTGGTGAAGTGGCAGCAATCAAGAGAGGTGGTTCTAAGGTTGGGGTTCTCTGCCCTGGAATTCATCTCCTTGTCCAAATTTTCGTAATGGCATAGATAGGACTTGGACTTTGGACCTTTCTCAATGTGCATGGCCCGACGAGCTGGCTGATCCTCCTAGGAGAAAGTGAGCATGAGATCACAAGCCAAAATAACCAATCACCAGAGCAGAACAATTTCCCCAAAAGAGACATAACAAAAACTAGTTAACATTTACCATCTGAAGCAAAATTATTGGAACAGATGGAAAGAGAATTTAACATAAGTATGATAAATATACTTGAGGAAATAAAGGAAGATATTAGTAATCTTCCAAAATGGAACCAAGGGAAAATATTAGATTTGAAAAAATATAACGGTTGAAAAAAAGGAAAGTTATCACTTCCTTTTACAGCAGAACCTGAATAGAGATATATTCTAAAGGGATGAAAGAGTGGGGAGGGGAGGGGAAGGGAAGCAGGGGAGGGAACTCAGGCACCATACAACCATTATCCCTTTTGTTGCTTCCTTGCCACACAACTTATACACACCTAACCAGATGTATTCTTAAGTGAGTCAAATACAAACTTAGCTAAGTTTGGAGACAAGTTGGTTTGTCTTATTCTCTCCCCTCTATTGAATTTATTATCAATACCACATAATTTCACCTGAATTAGATATACCTTTCACCTTGCAATTATCTTATTTATGTTTTATTTTAGTTAACTCATTGGTAAAGGATAACATCTATCTTGTCTATCACATGTGCTGTTTGTTTATTCAATCCAGCCACCCAACATTTATTTGATGAGTACCTGTCACAAGAAGAGCTGGTAAAGATTAAAAAAAAAAATTAAACACAACCTCTGCCCTTAAGAAATTATAATCTAGTGATGGAGATAAACACACACATGAATATGTCATGATGATGTTGTAGTCAAGGTCACACAGCTGACTACTGGCAAGGTTAGGACTCAAATATGAGATATTTCGACCATTAGGCTCTGTTCTTTCCCTGGTGAGAAGTGCATTGAATGTATGAGTGTTTAGTGAAAAATGTATACACTTATGTATTTCCAGTAATGTGTAACTTAGGAGCAAAAGCTTAAACATTTTTATTGCTTATCTCACCAACTGCAGCTCTCCATGAAGACTCATAAAGCCTTGGTTAGCAGTCTTTCAAAGTTACGTGCACACACAGAAAGAATTACTCCTCTGCAGGAGTTTCAGAACCGATGGAGCGACCTTTGAATTCCTGGAACAGATTCAGTGCTCTAAAAAGCCCATGTACAGTAACAATAAATTGAGTCCACAGCCATACACAATTCAGCTGCAAAACCACAATAAAGTCATATTCAGAGGATATTCATGGTAGCTGAATTTCTACAGATTAATGATTGCTACTCTTTGCAACCTGGGGTGGGGGGGCTTATTTCTTATCAAGAAAGGTATTTTTCTAGTTTGAGACTGGGGGAAAACTAGGGATTATTGGTCTCTGCTGTTTCCTTGTTGGTTCATTTTTATTTGAATTCCCAAAAGTCATTAGGATAGGATATTGCCAGCCCTTTATTCCAAACTTTCTCAGCATCTCCAAGAATATCTGAAACACAAGACAATCTTACATCAATGTCATATTAAGTTGAATTAACATATGGCCTTCTGTAATATATATATATTTCATAACATGTCAGTTTCTTTCTTTTTTCAGTCCTTTCACACATACTCTCTTCTGGCTGGTGTTGTCTTTCTCCCGTTTATTATCCCCATGGCTAGCTGGGCATCTCATCCTTTAGGTCACAGTTTAGATGATACCTCCCACCCCAACATTACTCCCCAACTTGCTACTCATTCCTCCATTCATCCTTCTATTTAACACATTTATGGGCATCTCACATGGTATATGCCAGACACTGTTAACTGCTAAGTGTTAGGATACAGTGATAGGCAAAAGCAGAAGTGATTCTTGCCCTCTTGGAGCTTATAGTGAGGAGAGGGAAGAAGACTTTAAGCAAGTGATCACCCAAGTAAACAAAATTGCAACTGTAAAGTCACCATGAGGGGGAGGTTCCCCATGCTATCAGAAAGAATTAGGGTCTAACCTGGTTGGATAGGCAGGATTTCCTGGAAGAGGTGAGAACAGCATCTTGTTTTTCAACTTCATGGCTGTTATGGGCTGAATTGTGTTCCCCCACAATCTATGTGTTGAAGTCCTAACCACTACTTCCTCAGTATGTGACTACATTTTGGATATAGGATTAAAAAAGGCAATTAAGGTAAAATGAGGTCATATGGGTGGGCTCTAATCCTGTATGACTGATGTCCTTGTATGAAGAGGACATTAGAACACAGTGCATAGAAGATAACCACGTGAGGATACACGGAGAACGCAATTTGCAAGTCAAGGACAGAGGCCTTAGAATACACCAACTGTGTCAACACCTTGGTCTTGGACTTTTATCTTCCAGAATTGTGAGAAAATAAATTTCTGTTGTATTATCTACTTATTCTGTGATATTACTTTACAGCATCCCTAGAAAAAACACACAGTGGTACTTAGAATTTTTAGATTTCATTTCTTTGACTCATTTTTTTGGTTCCCTCCCCATGTCTTGAGAGGATAGAACCTGTCTTCTTCACTATTGTATTTCAGCATCTAGCACAGAACAGAACATAGTATTTCCTCAATGAATATTTATTGCATGTTGACAAAAAACACTGTGTCTTACATTGTCATTGACTTGATTGACTTGGGGCTTTGAATGACCACTTCCTTCCTTCCCCCACAAGGATACCTGTTCTACCTGTGAAATCTTGGGATATGTGCTTCACTCGGTTATGCTGCCTGAATTTCCTGAAACTCAAAGGAAAATATTCACTTCAGACTTTTTCTTGGAAAAGAAACATCTGGATGAACCTCCATTAGTGTGGGTTATTCATTCCTTCTCCAGTTTTTGCACACAGAGCACTCTGAATTTTCTGATTCAACAAATTTTCTGATTCATCTACCTTTCTGATAGACCCCAGTGGAGATGCTGTTTCTCAGATCTGCCAGCTTTCTCTCCAGTTGGTGCTGTGGTCTGCTCTATTTGTTCCATTCCCCAGGAGTCCACAGGCCACAGAAGTGTCTCCAACTGTCACGTTGCTTCCAGCTTGGGGTTCTTTATTTGATGGCTTACAGTTTTTGCAGAGAAGAAGGAAACATTTTTTTCCCTGGAGAATACCAACTTTTCCCCCTTTCTCTTTCTGAATATCTTGAACTGGTTAAAATTTTGGGTCCTGAAATCTGCCACTTATTAGGGGCATGAATTTGAGAAACATGTAAATCTCTTTAAGTCTTTAAGTATCCTCTTTAAAAAGAAGTAATAATTTTATGAATTAAGAGAGATGTTGCACCAAAAAAAAAAAAATAGCTCTTAATACATTAGCAAATGATGGTGGTGGTGATGATGATGATGATGATATTTTTGACTTCTTAAAATTTTTTTTATCATGGAACATTTCAAACATCTTTATACTATATAGAGTATAATAAAGTCCATGTACCCATCACTCACATGGCTAGTCTCACTCTACACATACCTTCAGATATGATGTGTTTATTGCAGACAGATAATTATTTTCAGCCTCCTTTCGAAACTTTTTACCCTACAGTTAATATGAAAGAAACTTTTGCTATAGCTCTCCAACGTTTGGACTTGAGATTTCTGTGTCTTACTAACTTTACTCTTGTACTTGAAATGTAAATACAATAAAACTACTCATTAAGATAAATTAGAGGAAAGAGGTTGGAATCTAATTTAGTAAGAACTTGTCAGCATTTAAAGACAATTGTAGTTTTATGATTTTAAAGTCTTATAGTAACTCAAATTAATCTAACTGTTGGGAAGCTGAGGTCTTTTGGGATCTATCTTGATAACTATTAGAGAGATAGTTAAAGGAGCATGTTAATTGTTTTTAAAAATGTTCTTATAAAAAACTTCTTTTTCTTAAATGAGGAGGTTAAGTATTTTCCTTGGAATTTATGTTGTAAGGAAATGTTGTTTTCTGAAATTTTCAGAAGTTCAGAGCCAATGGTAAATCAAGATAAAATTGCCTTTTATTCACTAAACTGTTATACAAACAGTTAATAATTTCTATTATCTTTTGAATATCTATCTACCATGTGTCAGGGCTTGACATAATCTTATTTCATTTAAATTTTCACAGCAATTCCCTTGTGGCATTATCCTGATGAGGTAAAGCAAACACACAGAGATTAAAATATTTGCCCAAATTCGTATAGCTAAGAAAAGAAAGAAGTGGAATCTGAACCAGTTCTCACTAACTTCAAAGCCCATGTCCCTTCCTCTACTCCTTACTTCAAACCAATAGCACAGGCAAACTCACAGGTGGCTCACTATCATCAAACGGGGTGAGAGCTCTGGGAGAGATAAGTGTGAAGTGCTCTGGCACCCTAGCAGAAGGCAGAGCAGGGTACCACTAACTGACCTCAGGAACGTTTGTTAAGGCTTCCCAGAAGGAAGGCTGATGGGTCTTGGAGGATGATTAGGAAAAAAATTACAACAGTCTATATTCAGTGAAACATGGTCAAGTGTTTTTGTGGGGCCAGAGGTGCTTTTGAAAATAGTAATTTTTTTCTAATTTGAAAATAGATTAGAGTAGAAAGGATAGAAGCCTGGGCCCTGAAAGCTAACAATCTGAGTTCAAACCCCAGTTCTGCCACACACAAACTTGTCAAGTGCTTTAACTGCTATGAACGTAAATTCCTTAGATGTAGAATAAAAGTAACAATAGTTCATACTTCACATGTATTATGAGGATTAATTTAAAGGAGATGATGCATATAAAGCATTTATCACACTACCTGGTACATTTTGGTTATTCTCATTATAAGGAAAAAAAATTAACCTTAAAAAAACCAAACAGACAATGGTTGGGCAAATGATTTCCTTAAGGATTGGTCATGATCTTAAAAATGAGCTTCTGTCTATTTCATCTTATCTCTTGGAAAATTCCTCTTGTCTTTCTATGCAGACCTTTGTGGAGGGCAGTGAAAATCCCAATGGGCATGTTATCCCTCTTTATTCTAGAAATCCTCCAGACCACTTTTTTTTTTTTGACCAGCTCAAAGAAGATACTTCTTATTCTTGACTTCACTAGTCCCTTGACTCTCCCTCTCCAAGCCCTATTTGGCATGCTTCCATGGTGCAACCTTGGTTTCCCTCAGATAGGATGCTTGACATTCCTTCTCTGTGGCTGCGCAGTCCTGCCTCCATCACAGCCTCCTTATTAAGAGTGAGGATCAGACAACTTCAAGGCAATGCTGGGAGGGAGGACCAGCCTCAGGTTTCCTCTGAGGGCTTGTTCTATATGTTATTCTCTTTCTTCTCAATATTCTTTCAACCTCTCTTTCTATATCCTTCTCCATAGCTCATAAACATGACACAGTTAAGTTTGAAAAACTGTCCCTTGACCCTGAATGCACTTCTAGTCACCTCTAATTATCTTTTCTTTCCAGTATGAGATCCGTGAAGGCATGGTCTATAATTGCTGGCTCCACTTACCATCCACTTCTTAATCCTTTTAATGAGTTTCATCCCTTTTTATCTGCTAGAATACCCCATCATCACTTCTTCTCCACCTCAACTCCTGTATATCATATATTCATCTTACATGATCTTGTTAATCACCATCCCCTCTATAAATTATTTCCTAAACCTATTATATTAAGTCTATGAGACTGCTGTAACAAAATGCTGTAGATTGGGTTCCTTATAAAGAGCACACATCTATTTCTCAGATTTCTAGAGGCTGGGAATTCCAAGATCAAGGCACTGGCAGATTCAGTGTCTGGTGAGGTCCATCTCCTGGTTTGTTGTGTCCTCAGATAGCCAACTGTAAGGAAGCTCTTTGGGGCCTCTTTTATAATTCCATTCACGAGGGCTCCCCCTTAATGGTCTAATCGTCTCACAAAGACCTCACCCGAATACCGTCACATTGGGGATTAGGTTTCAACATATGAATTTTAGGGGGATGCAAACATTCAGCCTATAGCACCTGTACAGATAGAATTGTGAGACTATTCCCATTAGAACTTGAATCAGTAGTAGCCCACTGATTTCCACTTGAACGCTAACATCAATCAGTTGCTTGTGGTTCAGTATTAGAGTAATAGGTTGAGAAAGATCCTGAGGTCAAATCTGGGACTTGCTGGGAGGAGTATTATGGTAAATTAGTGAAGTCTTTTCTGGAACGGGAGGTGAGAAGATGCCTTGTGAGCCACATGTAAACTGTTTTGTTTTCCATAGAGGCCGTTGTTATAGCAACTATATAACATTAGTTGCACTTACTTGTGTTGCATATTTATCTTGTTATACTAGATGTGAGTCCCTCTGAGTAGTGCTCTGGCTTGTTTGTCTTTTCACCTCAGCAACAAGCACAATCTTTCAGGATTTAGTAATCCTCAGATTTTGCTGAATTCATGAAAAGAAAGCTTTTGCTTTCCTGCCTCTGATTTTCTTGAGATAAATCACTCTTTCTGCCTTTAGTTTGCACAATCCCAAATGTTGAATTCACCTAAAGAAGTGGTTTTTCAACCATTTTTAGTGCAGAAACCTTAACCCAAATGAAATCTCATCCTGGATAAGTAAAACACAAAGAGTTCTTGTTTGTAAGGAGGTGAAGGATGGTCCGAAGCCTTACCGTCCTCTCCCCTATCCCCCCCACCTCCAGCCATGTTTCCTCCCAAACTGCCGGAGGTCAGAGCAGCAGTTCCCAAAATGAGGTCTGTAAACCAACAGCAAAGCATCACTTGGGAACCTGTTAGAAATGCAGTCTCCTCTCTACCCTATATCCACTGCATCAGACTCTCTGGGGATGGGGACAAAATCGGCCTGTGTTTTAATAAGGTCTCAGATAATACTCAGGCATACAAAAGTTTGAAAAGCATTGCTTAAGAGTTCGTTGGGGGTCTTAGTTAAACCATCACTGAGCAGAGGAAGATTACTGGCTCCTTATCAGGTGCTTTCATTAGCCTACCGTTAAAACATTCTCATAACATAAAGTGTTATTAAGTGCCATTAAACCACAGGGCTCGGATACGCCCAATGCCCAGAAGGCAAGTAACTAAATTTTCCCGCGCTTTAAAAATTGGCGCAACTGAGCCGCAGGCGCAGGCTCAGGCGCACTGTGCACCTGGCGGGCTGGGGGCGGCGCCTCTAGGGCTTCGTCAGGTGGCCGGAAGCGAAAGCGGAGCGTCGTCTCCTCAGAGACGGCGAGGCCGCCGCCTGCCTGGGAGAGCGACCTCCGCGACCCCATTCCTCACCGAGCGGCAGCAGGTGCGGTTTCACGGGGAAAGGGAAGTTACCCTTGTGGTGCCTAATTATTTACCTCACAGACTTTCTGACTGGGTGTGAACTTCTTCCCATACTTAAATTTAAACATCGTCACTCTTGAGGCCTCACATGTCAGTGTAGTGTTAAAAGTGACACGCGTTGGATTTGAGTTCGGAGAACCCTCTGGTCTCACTGGAGATGAGACATTTCAGGAGGTAGTGATGGAAGTGACAAAGTGTACACATTCCCTGCCTGGGAAGAATGATGGGTTCGTGCCCATATTCGTTTATACCAGCAGTGACTTCTCTCCAGTGGATCTTCACTCTGGGAACCAGAGCTCTGCTGAAGCCGTGGATCCAAGGAGGAAAGAAAGAAATTCAGTTGCCCCAAGACTGTGTTGAAGCCACAGGAGGAATAAAAGGGCACCTGCTTCAGCAGCCTGAGCCCAGCAAGCTGAGTTTTGTGGGGGAAGTTGTGGATGGCAAATTCCCAGCCAAGATGGATCGTTTAGTGTGTTTTTTGCTTGGGAACCCTGTCTCTGGGTTTACATCCTGGTCTGATTGCTGACCGCGTGGAGCTAGCTGAAGCTTTTAGGGAAATCTATTACCAGATGGATCGTCAGTTTAGGAATGGGCTTGAGTCCAGACATTATGTACTTAAACATTAACCTCACAACTAGCCATAAGGATATGGTGATCTGACCTGGAGACAGTTTTAATTTGCTTTGACCAGAGACAGTGAAGAGTCTGTTCTATGTACTGTTCAGTGCGGATAGTGAATACCAGGATTGGGGATGGGAGATCCTGCAGTATTTCAACAGGTACACCAGCATCCATTCATGTAGCTGTTCTTCAATTGATAATGTTCAGAATCAAATCCCAAAAGATAAGATGGAGTTCCTTCCTGAGGGACGCTCTAGGTACATCTATCTTCTCTTTCCTGATGACATGAATTTCCTCAACCTTGACAGATACGTGTCTAATATAGAGGGTCATCCCCTGGGCTGTCAGGATTTTAGCTTAAAAAGATTGGAATAACTCGCAATCATAAGACTTTTCTGGATTGAACATTGTGTATAGAATTTTTTTTAGGTTCCTAGATTGGCAAGCCAATTGCTTATGCATAAAATTAGTCATCCTTTGACCTTTGGCCATGGTGGTGAGCAACCCAGCTGGCTATTGTGAGTCAGACAAGTTCCAATTCTGGATTGAAGATGGCAAGTCCAACGAGACAGCTGGGGTCCAGGACCCTTTGGAAGGCCAGGTACCTATGGGTTTTTCAGGGCAGGTGCCAGTTGTTTTGAATCCATCCTCATGTGTTTCTTTAAGTGGTAATTCTCTTTGACTTTGGGGTTTGTTTCTGTCTGTGCTTTCTAAATCAGGACCAGTGTAAAAAGGAGGAATAAAATCAGCAAGTTTTTGATTTATAGAAAAAACAAAACAAAGCAAAAATCTACCAACAATACAAAATCCTGCCAAACAGTCTGATTTGTGTTTTCAGTTAGCTCCTTTGGGGGGAAGCTGCACTGCTATTTGGGAGAAGAGAGAGGCTTATAGCTGGTGACATAGTTGACGGACCCTGACAACAGAGGCTAATGGGGAAGGCAGGGGTAGACTAAATATGCCCTGTGGAAGGACATGTCTCATGTTGAGCTTGGTCAGCTTGTGATTTAAAAAGATATTAAGGAAAAAATAATTGGTTGCAATTCCAGTGACACTTGCCAGTGTCATTCTCACTATTAATTGAGTTCCCATACTGTGCCCAGTAAAGTTTTAACAGAGCGAAGCATGGTAAATTTGTAGACCCAGCAGGTTGCTTATTGGGGTTGCACAGTCTGGCTTTTGCTATGAGCATGGAACGATGGGCTATCAACTTTACATTTACCCTCCAGCTGGGCTCTCTCAGCTGTTTGGAAGAGCCAAGCCAGGTGACTATAGACAATAAGTAAAAGGAACAATTTAGGATCCCATGCAGATTAATAGTGAGAAAGAGGTTTAATAATTTCTTTTTTTGACTAGAGAGATACTGTCATAGAACAGTAGAGACGCACTGTAAGTGAATAAGATCTCAGATCATGGAGTTGGTGAGACCTATGAGATACTGTTCTGAAAACATTCTTCCCCTGTTGTATAGCTCTGTGGAGTACTATACTTCCCTTCCACATGGATGTTGGGCTTAGCCGTGTGACCTACTTTGGGATGTTAACAGAGGTGATGGGAGCAGGGGCTTGAAATGTGCTTATGTGGTTGGGCCTGCCCCCTTGTGCTTTGGTTATCCATCGCAGGAAGGATATGCTTCTGGTAACCACGCTCCTTTCAGCTGGGATCCAGAGTAAGATCCTGGAGCAAACCTGCAATCTGCTGATGACTGTGGCTTATCAGCTGAGTCATAGCTGACCTGTACATTCCTGAGCCTGAAAATAAATGCTGTTGTTGTATGTTGCTGAACACGGGAGTGATTTGTTGTGTGTCTGGCGTAGACACTTGGGTACAAATACTCCCTCTGCTGCCTTCTAGTAGTATAATTCTGGCAGCATACCACTGTGTTGAAGCCTTAATTATGCAATATGGGCAGTGTTCTAACTACCACACAGGTAGCATTAAATGAGCTAATACATATAAGTGTGTTTCATTATATCTTGTACTCAGTAAACATTAGTTATAGTTTAGAGCTATAAGTATAGTAATGATGGCTACAATTTATTGAGTACTTACTACTCTGTGCCCAGAGCTAATGCAGATATTTTGCCTGTTTGGCTGATATTCCCTACAACTCCAAGAAATAATTATTAATATTATATTCTTGATATAATACATTAATATATTCCAATTTTATAAATGAATGTTCAGAGAGGTTAAGTAACTTGCACAAAGTTGCATGGATAGTAAGTTATAGAGTTGAGTTCTTGTTCTAGTGTGCTTTACCCTGTGGCTTATGTTCTTTGCATTATGCTAGACTTCTTCATCCATGTTTATGACTACAACTAATGTCAGTATAGTGTACCATGGTTAATGAAGCATTTTCATATTGTCACATATAATTCTTCCAATTACAAAGTTGGGCAGATAACAATGTGGCCCCCAACAGGTTGTTTTTTCTTTTCTCTGGCTGCCAAGAAATCACCTTGGAATCAACACATGCAGATCCCCTTCATTTAGTAGGATAGATACAGTCACTTTAATATCACATAGGGAGCATCCTTTTAGAAGGGTTAATGTGTTTAAAGCCACAGGGTCTTGTTCTGCCTAGAATGGTGGGGTTAATCTTTCTCAAGTCCCTGGGTAGCCACTTTTAAAAGGATAAACAGGCAGCCCCATATTCTGAAGGCAGAGGCTATAGTCAGACCATTTTTGTTTTTAGGGCATCATAAGGAAAACAGCCTGTTTCCCTGGTTTGGAAAGAAGGTGGATAAGTGGTTCTGGATCTGAGAGGTAGAGGGTAAAGAAACAAGAGTGACCCCGTACTCCTGGGGCCAAGTAGTTCCCTGGAAAGTGGCTGTATATGGGACCTGCAAGTGTTGATCATTAGATCTATAACTGGTAGAAGTCCAACTATGGGGCTTTGTTGGTTAAGCCTAACTTTAAAGGGACTGAGACTCTTCTTTCGAAGAATGACTTCAGGCTGTGCTGGAATCTGGAGCTGTGAAATATCACAGCAGTGGATCCACAGCAATTTTGGTATAGAACCAGCTCTAGCAAAGAAATTAGGCCTGTTGACTGATCAGACTCTTTTTTCCATCCCCCGGGTAAGAAAAAAATCTTTTTATGGATCTCTAAATACCTTGAGTTTCTTGCCTAATTCATGGGAATGAGGAGCTTTAAGAGGGAGATAGTGGCTTTATTGCTAATAAAGCTAATAGAAGTGATGTGTCCATATTTGTATTTCCAGTGTGCGTAGCTGTTTGTATCTGTTATATACTGTTAGGGAAACCACAGCTTGGAGACATGCCCAGATATTTGCAGTTAAGAAGTGATGGCATCAGGACTCAGATTCTGATCTTCTGATTGTACTTCCTGCCCCTCCTGGTTTCCTCAGTCTGACCAGGCGGAAGAACTCAGTACTTAGAGTTGTTGCCCCACCTACAGAAGATGCACGTAAGGCAGTGTTCAAGATTTATGCATTGAGGTGACGTGAGAGATTTATCAAGACAACCTCAAACTGAATATTGGATACCTCTGTTTATAATAGGCTTTGTTTTTCACCTTGTAAGATTTTTTCCACTGGCCTCTTTAACCTCACTTGTCCTCATATTCACACCATTTCCTTAGTCTCCCCCTCCCCCACCTTATCTGCCCCTTCTTCTATCTCTCCGTTTCTCTCAAGAAGAAAAAACATGTTTTTTTTGTTCTCTGTTCCCTCGGCTCTTACTCATACCCACTGTGTGTAGTTATTTGTATCTATTACATACAGTTGGGGAAACCAAAGCTCTGAGTGAAATAGGAAGCCATTGGAAGTTTTGGAACAGAGGAGTGAGCTGATCTTATTTATGTTTCTAAGAGATCTCTCTGGTTTCTGTCTTGAGAATAGATGCTAAAGAGCCATGGGCAGAGGGAGGTAAGTTGGGAGATGGGATAATCAATGATAGAGTTTAAGGTGGCTTGTTCCAGGGATGTTGTGGTGGTGAGTGGTGGAAGTGGTTGGACTCTCTATGTATTTTGAATGTAATGCTGGCAGAATTTGATGATTGGTTACCTATGGTAACCTAAGAGAGAAGTGATAAAGATGTCTGAAGCTTTTGGAAGAGCACCTTGAAGGATGGGGTTACCGTTAGTCACGTAGGGAAGACTATGGAAGGAACATGCTTGGAGGAGGATGATCAGCAGCTTAGTTTTGGGCATATGGAGCCTAGAGACATAAGCATATAGATATCAGTCAGGAAATGGAATATTCTAGGCTCAAGTTCAGTGGGGAGGTCTGAGCTAGAGATATAAATATTGGAAGCATCTGAAACTGATGGCTTTGAAAAACCATGAGATTAGGTGACATCACTCAAGGAATGGTGGGCACATTCAGAGAAGAGCTGTAACGCATGGAACACTGCAACTTAGAAAGGTAAGGAGATGAGAAGACAGGAAAGGAATGGCCTCTTCTCTCCACTAAATATCTACCTAAAATCGTCATTCATATATATGCAAATGCATGTATTATTCAGTCTATAAATGATTCTTGGTGCACATGTGGTTAATAGAACTTTTGTAATTGTAGGTATGTAGTAGACATTGAATAGATATTAGTTGAATGAAGAGCAAATAGAAGAATGACTGAAGTACTTCATCATCTTTCCCACACTGTCTGAGGCCTACAGTAGTGTTTTGGGGATATTATTTTAATGTGTTTTTTGCCTCTTTATATGTACACTGGAGTGCACCCCAGACCATCGTGCACTTCCTTATCCCAACTCTCTGTGGACTTGGGGTGATCTGTTCAGGCAGACCCCTCTGTGCATCAGAGTCTATTTAGAACTAGTAATATCACTCTTTGCGCAAATGATAAACAAAGCACTCAGGCCGTAAGTAGAGAAGGAATTTTTTTGCAGGGAGGTGTTCAGGGAATTGAGCTCTTTTGCTGAGAGCCCTACAGCCTGCCCAAGGCAGGGTAAATAGGCAAAAGATCAGACTCACTCCTTATCCTCCAAAGAAATGGCTTTCAATCTGTCAGTCCAGTAGGAGAGGCAGCAACTCTGAATACCTCACCAGTGCCTTCCTGGTGGGAATGCACAGTTTGCCATGCTGATTGCTTGCCTTTCTTCTGATTAATATCCTCTTGGTGTTGAAATTCATTTGGATTCCAGATGCCTCATCTTATAGATTTCAATTTAGAATCAGAGGAAAATACAATAGGATTCTAATTATATAGAGTTTTAAATATCACTGAACAGTCTCCCTCCTACTCTGCCTGACCCTGCTGTGACTTTATTTGGAAAATAAGATTTTCTTTTCTTGGTGGGTGCTGGAATCTCAAACTACCCTTTTACTTGTGCTAGTTCAAGAGGATATTTTTTGTTTGTAACTTGGAGGTTTCTCTGAAGAACCCTTAGAAGTAAAAAGAGCTTGACTTTGTAGTATAGGTAGGACAGTTGGATTCACCCCCAAGTAGAAATATCAGGAGGGAGTCATCTAAGCTTTGTGAAATATGGAATAAAGAGTCCTCTGGGATCTTCACAGGGGCTTATAGATAACCCCAAAGGTAGACAAAGTGTCTTCCTGACTCTGACTCGTGCTCACACAGCATGTTGACATGTAACATGGCATAAAATGCCCCGTGATCCTGATCAATTCACATGTACGTATAACCTGAAAGTGTGCTGGAAACTGTTAAGATCCAATAAGGCAAATCTTTTCCAGTGGGAGAAGGAAGCCAGGGGATAAATTCTGCCATCTTTTTCCCCGTGGAGAGTCTTGAGACTGAATTTATACAGCTTTTTGGATGATGATCTTATAAGACAGAACAATTAGTTGGACTTGGCAGTGACCAGCTTGATGATGTGTCCTCAGTTAGCTTTTACCTTCCTTCCTTTGTTTCACTTCCCTTACCCCTCACTCCTGTTGCATGTGTTTGAACTCTCAAGTACAGTAGGACCACATAATCCTTTGCTTCAGGCTCTGTTTATAGTCTAAGGCTGGTTTCTGAAGAGCATGGGCTTCTCACCACTCTTGATGGTGTGGGCTGCCAGAAACAAAATTAATAAACATAGCTTTATCATCTGAAAAGAAGAGATTTAATGGGTTGACCAGAAAGGCTATGACAGGATTCGTGCAGCAAATTTCAAGGAGATTTTCTGCGTGGCTTGGTTTTCTTTATCAGCTACAGGTGTGGGACTCTTCATGTTTCGGGAGCACTAGATTGTGGCTAGAGAGGGGATCAGAAACCAGGATCTACTGATTGGTCAATGTGATATGCTCACTTTGGCAACCTCAAAGTTTTCTTTTCTTTACTGTTTATTCTTAACAGTTCTACTGAATTGGGAGTTGGGTGGCGGAAGTTCTGCCTGCCACTTAATGCAGTCCTCTCTGGGTGACTCTAGCCAGCATCAAGATTATTAAAAAAAAAAAAACAGGTCAATATTGGAAGTAACAGAAATGTAGCATAAATATGGAATTAGTGGTGAAAAAAGTAGGGAAAAATCACGTGTAATTTGTGTCAGTGGCTGACTGGGTGTTCATGAAACCATTTTCCTTTTCCCCCAGAGCAGTTAGATTACATCCCCAGCCTTCTTTACAGGTAGGTGGGGCTGTATGACTGAGTTCTGACCAATGGAACGTAAGCAGATTCTAGGCAATTCTAGGCTTAGCCTACCTCCTGTAAGTGGTTCTCCATTCTTTGTCCCCAGTTTGTAATTGAATTGAGAGGATTCCAAGGACTTAGAGGACCATGGAGTCCCAAGATGGAAGGAGCTTAAGTCACTGAATGACCCATTTCTCCATGGCTAACCCATACTGGACTGTCATATGAGAACTTGCCTATTTCTGTGTTAAGTTACATACATTTTGGAGTTGTTATAGCATTTAACCTACTCTGACTGGTATTTAAGTGTTACATGGGTGGTTATCAAGAACAAAATATTTCCCTACTTACTGGTCTCCATAATAGACACACATAGGATTGTTGTCTGTGCAAAATAGGTGCAGGCAGACAAGATTATATTTAATGGGTCTTTTTATTCCCTACAACAATCCTCTTTCATCCCTACTGTGGAAGGTTTCTGGGAGCAGTTGATAGAGATGGAAAAGTTTGCTAAACACATTGATCACCATGGCACCCAAATCTGGGTGACACTTGTGTTTGCTCAGGGGCACCTGATCCACAGTGGGCGATCACCATGTAAAAGTAGTTTCCTTGGGCAAAAGGGAATGTTTTATGATTATATCAAAGGGCAAGTTGGTATCTGTGTTTGTGTGTGGGGAGGAGGGGGTAAACACTGAAATAAGCCTTTCTGACCATTATAAAACCTTCAACTTACTATCCTTTTCCTCCTCCCCTTTTCTCTTCTTCCTCCCCCTTCCCTTTTATTCCTTCCTTCCTTTCCTTCCTGCCTCCATCCCTCTCTTCCCCCTTCCTTCTTTCCTTGAATATTTATTGATACTTTGTGCTAGGCAATAGAATCTACTGGCTTAGATTCTAGGTATTTCAAGCATCAGGAGAGCTTCCTGTTGTTACCAATAATTATAGTCCTTTGGAGTCATGAGATAAATAAGAGACTTTTTTGGCAGATGGAACTTTAGGAGATCTTATTGGTGCAATTTCCTAATCCAAGCTTGACTCAGAGAATAAGTCTTTCACAAGATTATATAAGCTTTAAAATTACAATAACTTCTCACACTGTCATCACAACACCATACCCATCCATATCCATATGTCAAGATGTGGGTGTAGGGAACATTATTTCTATCTTGTGAGAACAGCATCATCTCCATTTTTGATATCCAGATAGGCTAGGATCAAACTCCCACAGTATTTTTACTCCCTTGAGCCCCCTCACTATGTCATAGTGAGTCTTAATTGTCTATATTTTGGAGAGATAAGTTAATTTTTGTAAGAAATACTGAGGACTGTATCTGTATACACTGTACAGATATTTAAAAACTAAAGATTTGGAGCAGGGGAGTGACATGACCTAATGCCTTCATTTTACAGATGAGGAAGGGGACTCTCATACAATGAAGAAAGGTATTCCGGGTCATACAGTGAACAAGTTGCAATTCTGGATCTAGAACTCTGGTCCTTTGGATGAAATAGTAGTGGACTTACATTGTCTCTTTATGTCCATTTCCTTGTTTGTAAAACAAAGACATCAGACTGTGTCATTTCATTTCCATCTCAAAAATTTTTTGCCTTTCCAATATGTGTAAATTACATACACAGACCCTGACTGACTTCATGGAACAGGGATCCCTTCTGCCACTTAGGAACATCCATTAGGAACTCATGCTTGATCAAGAAATAAACTTCTTTTATTGTACATTTCTGAGATTTTAGGGTTGTTATGATACCCTGTTACAAGGGTGTTACCTTTAATAATAAAGATGGGTAGTCTGGACCTTTTTCTGACTGACCATAATGATTGATTCAAGGAGTTGTCACATGTTTTAAGCATGGCCAATCAGAGCATGCCAGGAAACTTCATATGTAGCAGAGACATACGGTATTTTAATTTTGGGGGGATTGTAAGTTATAAAGGTAATTTAAGCTCGAATTGCTGTGGCTATTCTTACTCCTTCTGAAAAGAACGAAGCAGAGAAAAGCAGAGATGAGTCATGGTAAAAGTGGGCCATGATACCATTTGACCACTTGGAATTATGACTAAATTCCTAGGCTTTGCAGCTAAGTGAGTTAGTTAATTTCTTTCTGTTTAAGCTAGTTTGAGTTGAGTTTCTGTCACTTAAAGCTGAAAGAGCCCTGGCTAAATACTAACTGGAAGCTAAAGTAAAAGTCATATGTAATGGCAGTACTTTATGAAGTCTTAGAATTCTTCGATTTTTTTGCCCTAAAATAATTTTTATTTAATTAGCTGCAATGTGAAAAAGTGAGTAACTGCTCATGGGGGAACCTAATTTGGTAACCTCTGGGTTGATTTCATGAATCTCTTCCAATTTCTAAATCCTTGAAGGGCCTGCATCAATAGTAACTCAATATTGTGTCTTAATATTTTGAGACAACAAAACATTTCTGTATTTCTTTAAAATGATCTGGGCCATGTTACCACCCTTGCAAATTTCCTCTAAACTTGCCTTCTCTTTTTGTCAAGTTCCTGAAGCAGCAATAAATTAAACTAAGCATCAATAAACACAGTTCCCTTCAACTTACGTTTCTAGTTGCCAGAAGTCATTTCTCTTTGGTCTCTTGACAGGTAACAGGCATGATTCCAGCATAGAATACACTGTAGTGGTATTGATTTTTCTGTGATAATAGTAATACAAATTTATTAAACTATCACCCTTTACTGGGACCTGTGCCTTACTCACAAAGATTACTTTCCCTTAAGAAGCACTCCTAGGCTTCTTGTGTATGTCCATGTTAAAGTCTAAATCCCTTAGCTTGTTTGGAGTTCAAAATTCTCCACAATCTGACCTGTACCTTACCTTCCAACCTTATTTCTCTATCCTTTAGTCAGATTGCATTGCTTGTGTTTCCTCTTACATCCCCATTATTCTGCTTTTATTCATGATGTTTCTTTGGCCTGCAGTGCCCTGTTTCTGGTCTTCCTCTGTATATACATAATTCTTATCCTTCTAGGCCAAGCTGAAGTGCCACATTCTCCATGAGGCTTTTTTTGATAACCTCAGCTGAAGTGACCTCCTCCTTACTTAGAACTTGGCAGCACTTTGTGCTCCTCTTCTATCAGTCACCACATTCACTACAGTGCTCGCACAACCCGAACCTCCACGACTCTCACAATTAACCATCCCAATCTAATACTCCCCAATACAATGACGACTGTCTTGACTCTCCCTCCCAGCAACAAAGCTGTGCAGTACTGGGGCCAGAATTCAACTCTAAGCTGTCTGAATCCCAAACTGGAAATTTTAACCACTGTGCTTTACTACTTTTTCCTATGATTCATGAATTGTTATTGATGAATATGTCTTATTTTCAAGACTGCATTATAAACTCCCACAAAGCAGAGTCTTCATTTTAACCTTGTGAATGCTTGGTGGAAAATCAGGGAAACGGTGGATGCTTAATAAATATTTGGATGGATGAATGATGAAAGGAGATGTACATTTCAGCATTTTTTTTGTTGTTGTTGTTGCAGGAACTGAAAGTTATATTTCATTGGTTTTAGAATACTGGCAACAGGAGAATCTCTTCTAATTATGTGTGATGTGGATATAACAATGAAATAACTTTTAACTGGGGGTTGGAGAAGAAAACTCAGAAGCACATTGGGTATGAGAGGAAAGACAGTGTGAGAATAGTTTTTGAAACAGAGGATTCATAGCCTGGATATGTAGTTAAATTAAATTATTATGTGGTAATTTGAATTTATGTATTAAAAGAGCACATGGTGATATAAAATGATGTCATATATATATATTAAATATATCTTGATATCTTGGTTCAGGATAAATATCTCTCATTTTTTTTTTTCCTGAAGCTGCTGATCCAAAAGATCAGTAATTCTCAAACTAATTTTCTTGCATGACATTTATGTTGGATGATTCTTGTGTGAAATTTTCAGTGGGCAGATCATAACTCTGCTATTCTCTCACTCGGCAAAATATGTCAGAAAGTTAGCAATAATAGTGGTAATATTTTAATTGTTATGATGATGTTCAGATTCATGAAAAAAGCATTGGTGATTTTAGCATTTTAATTATTATTGATAGCAAATGGATTGTGACTCTACACTACGTTTCAAAACTTATGCCAGCAGCATTTTAAAGGTCAAGCAATATCTACTTTGTTCCAGAAAGATGCCCACCAGAGGTCGTGGTTGTGTTACAAAGGTTGATGCATTTCCATTGGTTGAGACTAAGTCTTAGAGCAAGATTTCGGAGTCTTTTCCTTCAGAGGTGGGAAACTGATCAAGGGAGAGCATTATACAAGCTAAAGACCTAAAGATGAATGAAATGTGACATTGGATCAAATCAGTACATTATCTAGCCCAGAATTGTGCCCTAATGTGTATATAAGGCATGACTAGAAAGTTTAGAATATTTGCTCCTCATTATGGATAACATGAATTTGACTTTAAAGGCAAGGGCTGGGCTTTGTAATTTTGGAGTTCACATTACTACCTAGTACAGCTATATACAACAGAAGCTAACACTTACAAAATCGTATAATGAGATAAGCCTGTAGTGAGCTATGGTTTCTTTTCATTCTCTCAATGGCGCAGAGAGGCAAAATGCTTTTGTCCACAATTTGAAGATGAAGAAATTGAGGATCCATAGCAATTCCCTAAATTCCCACACCTAGTAAGCATATTAGATGAGAATGAGGGGGCTGTGTAGGAGGGATAGAGGGGAAGGAATCCTGCCTCTCTGGAAGTGCTAAGATATCCCAAGCATCTGTAAGAAGGTACTTCTGGTATGAAAAATAGATTTTAAAGTCAGATGGATCTGGATTAGAATCACTCACTACCTATGTGACCTTTATGAGCACATAAATCAAATACTTATTACAGTGTGTGGCACACACTAAACAATTAATAAATACTAGCAATAGTAATAATTACAATTATTATTGCTAACCAGAGCGTTAAGATGAGGTCTTGGGTCTGTTTGGTTTTAAAGTCTGCACACTTTTGTATTATACTGTGTGGATTCCCACATATTTATTAAGTGAATAGATTCTCCCTAGTTTCTTTCTTTTTTTAAAAAAACAATTTCTTTTAATCACTTATCATGGCTATATGCTCTGTGTATTTATCTACAGCTGTAAACTTGGTAATAATAGAGCATCAACTGAGCCCTAGGCTCAGAGTTTGATTCTCCTCACTGCAGATGGTCTCTATTTAATTTTGTGATGGGTCTATTTTATTGATTCCTGTAAAGGCTGCATTTTAGAAACTGGATCCTCAGCTGTCAGTCAGTAACCTGAAAGAAGTCTCCTTGCTCACTTTTCTGCCTCCGTAAGTGTAGTGACTTGCCAGTCACTTTAGGACATCTTAATGAGTGAGTTTGGAGAATCCATTACATACTTTGGACCTGATTTTCACTTGTCAGTTTGCTTTTTTCTTCCCTGTCAGGAAGTTTAAAATTCTGTGGTTATCTATCTGGTGTGGTAGTAAAACTTTGGTTCTCTCCCATATAATCTTTTGGGCTTTTATAAGACAAACAGCAATTAGACTTATAGGCTATAAAGACCCCCACTCGATTCTCCCATTAAGCTAAACTAAATTGATATTGGCTGGTCTGGACCTAGATTTGGTAGCTTGGAGGATAACACTCTTGAGTTATATTTTATATTCGAGCCTATCCAAACCATTTCTTGAACTTGGAGAGAATGGATGACTTTAAGATCCTGTGTTTAATTCTTGATTATTGATGACTGGAATATTTGCTCGGTAGAGAGAGTAAGCAAGAGACAGTATGTTGTAATGATGAAGAGGAAAGATTTTTTTTTAATATAACATGATTTTTTGTAACAAGATTTTGGAATAGGACTGACCTAGGGTCTAATCTAGGCTCTGCCACTTATGAGCTGGGCCATCTTAGGAAACTTGAGTTTTCTCATCTATAAATGGAAATAAAAATTTTTTTCTCATATGGTTAGCATGATGATTCAATGAGAAATTACTTATAAAATACTTATATGATGCCTGGCAGAAGGTAGGTTCTCAATAATTAAAAGTTATTGTTGTTATTATGGATCAAAAGAGATCATTATGTACCAATTATAATTCAGTACCAGTAACCCCTTTAAAATGAACAAAGTCGCATCTAGAAGGGTAGAAGCTAAGCATTCAAGTAAGTGTTAGATTTGCTAGATTAGTTTTGTTATAACCTAGCTTCTGTCTCAATGGGAGCTTTTGACCTTGGGAGTGTTTCCATAGGTAGTGTGACTAACCATCCTGTTTTGCTGGAGACTGAGGGGTTTCCTGAGATGTGGAATTTTCAGTGCTAAACCATGGAAAGGTTCTAACTGGTCACTCTATTATAGGTTCTGTTTCTCAACTTTGCTAGATCTTGGTCTTAGCCGTGTTGTTTTTTCTATACTTTGTTTTTCTTCTCCAACTTTAAAACTTCCACACAGACTTGTATAGAATATAAGGCAAGACAACTGCCCATTTTTTCCCCCTTTTATTTATCAGTTTTTGACATAATGAGTTGGCTATCTATCATTCTTCACAAGTTACCCATGAATCTTTTTGTTAGTATAATTATGATCTCATTAAATCACATTTAAATATATGTAATGTATTTAAAATAATTGCAGTTTTTTTTTGTTGTTGTTGTTGATCCTCAAATGGTCCCACCTTTGGCCAATGGAAGCTTATTGAAGTTTGGTTCCTTAATCTTTTCTATGTGACCCATGACAAAATTCCTGTTTCTGTGTCATGGAAACTCTTGTTTCCAGTGGCAACATGTGAATTTTATGCCCCAGGCCTAGATTCATCCATTTCTCCAACCTGTTTCCTTTCAGTGGGAAATAATTTTTGGAGGCCACAGTGGATACTGAGAGTGCTCATTACTACTGATTGGGTTATTGCTTCTGGGCTTTCATAGAGGCCTGAGTATACATTTTTAATTTTTAGAGAAAAAGTATTTAATAATCTTATACTGATTCTTTCAACTCAGATTTAGGATTACAGGGTTTTTGCTTAATCTCATCAATTTTACACGTGTATATTTTCATCCAATGTGAAAATCCTGGTGCTCAATAATGCCAATACAGTAACTTGTTTGCTTTATCCTGCACTAGGCAAAAATCTGCCGTGAAGTAACAGTACCAACACTACCATCAATGATATGATGATTCACAACATTTAAAATATTTTTTGGTATATTTCCACCAGGAATGCACAGCCAAGTTACTATGATTTAAAGTCACATGTAGTCATTATTCTTTTGTGGTTATACCACTAACCATATATAGTTAGGCTAATTTATTTAAATTTTAGAAATTACTCTTAATTTCATTTTGTTTTATAATTGTGTAAAAATTTTACACTAGTCCAAAGTCTAATCTGTAATACAAAGTGTCCAAGAATTCTAGCTTCACGTACTGTCTCTTTTAATCTATTCCTTTTCAACTCTAGAGGTAATCTTTTAAAAAATACGTTGACTTAAAAAATTTTTAACATAAGCATATATGTAAGTACATAAATAAGTACACACACATAAAGTGTTTCATTATATAGTTCATTTTATTTACTCTCTCTCTTTTATCTCCTTTTTGGGTATGTTTTTTCTTTTATTTTGGGAGGTTTGTATTTTTGTTCTAATGGTAAACTTTATGCTAATACATTTCTATAATTCTCTTAGTCTTCTCTTTTCTCAGTTTGTTTTTTGTTTGTTCCCAACTATAAGCAGTATTGAAATCAGCTGGTAAACTTTTCTTTCCACCTCTCTTTTACGTCAAGCATCTGATTTGAAGTAGCGTTCTTTTATTCTCACTTAATATCTATAAGACAATCAGTGAGTTTTATTTACTTTTCAAATACTCTTCATTCTATGCTAGTTTTTGATAATTGTACTGTGTCTACATTGTAAGAGCATATACCTATTATACTGTATCCTTTATAAACATCATTTAATCTCAGTTTTGCAGGTTTAGTCTCACCTTTAGGCTTTTGGTCCATTTATTTCTAGTTATTTTGATATCTGAATCTTGGTTCACAAGAGATTCCTCAGGAAAGGATTATGGGAACATAATTCCCTTAATTATTGCATATTCCTATAATTCTATATCTAGCCTTATACTTAAATTGTTTTACTGCACATACAAATCAATTTTTGACCCACTGTTTTACCTGAAGAGCCTTAAATATGTCTTGTCATCTGACAACCTGTTGTGCTACTGAGAAGTTTGGTGACTTCCTAATACTTGTTCCTCTATAAGTGAGACATTTCTTTCTGGAAACTTGTAGGGTCATATCTTTATGACTGATGGTCTGAAATTTCACACTGTGTGCTGTGATGTAGGTCTTTGTCACTTACTATGTCATTTACTTTATCATTTATGTTTACGCTCAGTGTACCCTTGCAATATGGAAACTTGTCTTTTTTTGCAAGGGTGTGTGTGTGTGTGTGTGTGTGGTGTGGAGACTGACTATTCCAAATGCTGACATTTAGCCAATCTTCCTGTTTTCAGGCCTGCAACCCTTTGCTAATATCATTCGTATCTGGTGACTCTAAACCCTGACTGAGCCTCTCTGGGGTTCAGTGAAAATTAGCTCTTTTAACCTCCACTTTTCCTTCGGCATGCACTTAAGCTGTGACCTCTTCCCCTCCTCACTTCCTTGTCTTTTCCTCTTTCTGTCTTCCAGAAATTTCTTGCATTATTATATTTACTGCTATCTCTTATTCTCTTTATCACTAGGAATTTATGTTTTTTGGTTATTTTCCTATGATTTTGAGAGTCATGGGAGAGACAGTAATTGAAGACATGTGGCCAATCATTCATCTTTAGTTGTAAGTCCCAGGGTTCTTTGTTTTTTGATTTTTGTTTTTTTAAAAATTGAAGTACAGTTGATGTTGCACAGCAAAGTGATTTAGTTATACATATGTATATTATTATTTTTCAGAGTTTTTCCATTGTAGTTTATTCAGTTGTAAAGCAAAGTGATTCAGATACACACACACACACACACATACATATATATATATATATTCTTTTTCAGATTATTTTCCATTATAGCTTATTACAAGATATTGAATATAGCTCCCTGTGCTATACAGTACTTGTTGGTTATCTATTTTGTGTTTAGTAGTGTGTCTATTTTAATCTCAAACTCCTAATTTATCCCTCCCATCCACCTCCTTCTCCTTTGGTAACCATAAATTTGTCTTCTGTGTCTGCAAGTCTGTTTCTGTTTTGTATCATTTTTTTTAAGATTCCACATACAAGTGATATCATGTGATATTTGTCTTTCTCTGACTTACTTAGTATATAATCTCTAGGTCCATAGATGTTGCTGCAAATGGCATTATTTCATTCTTTTTTGTGGCTGAGTAATATTCCAGTGTGTGTGTGTGTGTACCACAACTTCTTTATCCAGTCATCTGTTGATTGACATTTAGGTTGCTTCCATGTCTTGGCTATTGTAAATAGTGCTGCTATGAACATTGGGATGCATGTGTCTTTCGAATTATGTTTTTCTCCAGATATATGCCCAGGAGTGGGGTTGCTGGATCATATGGTAAGTTTATTTTTAGTTTTTAAGGAACCTCCATACTGTTCTCCATAGTGGCTGCACCAATTTACATTCCCAGCAACAGTATAGGAGGGTTCCCTTTTCTCCACACCCTCTCTAGTATTTATTATTTGTAGACTTTTTGATGATGGCCATTCTGACTGATATGAGGTGATACCTCATTGCAGTTTTGATTGGCATATCTTTAATAATTAGCAACAATTGAGCATCTTCTCATGTGCCTGTTGGCCGTCTGTATGTCTTCTTTGGAGAAATGTCTATTTAGATATTTTACCCACTTTTTGATTGAGTTGTTTGTCTGTTTTGATATTGAGCTGTATGAGCTGTTTGTATAGTTTGGCAATGTATCCCTTGTTGGTCGCATCATTTGCAAATATTTTCTGCCATTTTATAGATTATCTTTTTATTTTGTTTATGGTTTCCTTTGCTGTGCAAAAGCTTTTAACTTTAATTGGGTCCCATTTTTTCACTTTTGTCTTTATTTTCATTAGCCTAGGAGATGGATCCAAAAAAAATATTGCTGTGATTTATGTCAAATAGTGCTCTGCCTATGTTTTTCTCTAAGACTTTTATAGTATCTGGTCTTACGTCTAGGTCTTTACCCAATTTTGAGTTTACTTTTGTATATGGTGTTAGGGAATTACATTCTTTTACATGCAGCTGTCCAGTTTTCTGAGCACAACTTATTGAAGAGACTGTCTTATCTCCACTGTATATTCTTGCCTCTTTTGTCATAGAATTATTGACCATAAGTGCATGGATTTATTTCTGGGCTTTCTATCCTGTTTCATTGATCTATATGTCTGTTTTTTGTGCCAGTACCATACTGTTTTGGTGATTGTAGCTCTGTAGTATAGTCTGAAGTCAGGGAGCCTGATTCCTCAGCTCTGTTCTTCTTTCTCAGTATTACTTTGGCTATTCAGGGTCTTTTGTGCTTCCACACAAATTTTAAAATTTTCTACTCCAGTTCTGTGAAAAGTGCCATTGGTAATTTATTAAGGATTGCATTGAATCTGTAGATTGCTTTGGGGAGTATGGTCATTTTAACAATATTGACTCTTCAATTCAGGATGGTATATTTTTCCATCTGTTTGTGTCATCTTCAATTTCTTTCATCACTGTCTTAGAATTTTCAGAGTACAGGTCTTTTGCCTCCTTAGGGAGGTTTATGCCTAGGTATTTTATTCTTTTCAATATGATGGTAAATGATTGTTTCCTTAATTTCTTTTTCTGATATTTTGTTGTTAGTGTATAGAAATGCAACACATATCTGTATATTAATTTTGTATCCTGAAATTTTACTGAATTCATTGATGAGCTCTAAAAGTTTTCTCTTAGCATCTTTAGGATTTTCTATGTATAGTGTCATGTCATCTACAAACAGTGACACTTTTACTACTTCTTTCCAATTTGGATTCCTTTTATTACTTTTTCTTCTCTGATTACTGTGGCTAGGACTTCCAAAACTATGTTGAATAAAAGTGATGAGAGTGGGCATCCTTGCCTTATTCCTGATCTTTAGAGGAAACACTTTCAGCTTTTCACCGTAGAGTATGATATTAGCTGTGGGTTTGTCATAAACGGCCTTTATTATATTGAAGGATGTTCCTTTTATACCCACTTTCTGGAGAGTTTTTATCATAAGTGAATTTTATCAATTTTTTTCTGCATCTATTGAGATGACCATATAGTTTTTATTCTTCAGTTTGTTAATATGGTGTATCACACTGATTTATTTGCAGATACTGAAAAATCATTGCATCCCTCAGATAAATCCCACTTGATCATGAAGTATGATCTGTATTATTGGATTCAGTTTGCTAGTATTTTGTTGAGGATTTTTGTGTCTATATTCATAAGTGATATTGGACTGTAGTTTTCTTTTTTGTGTGTGATATCTTTGTTTGATTTTGGTATCAGGGTGTTGGTGGCCCCATAGAATAAGTTCAGAAGTGTTCCTTCTTCTGTAATTTTTGGAATAGTTTCAGAAGGATAGGTATTGATTCTTCTCAAAATGTTTGGTAAAATTCATTTGTGGAGCCATGTGGTTCTGGACTTTTGTTTGTTGGGAGTTTTTAAATTACTGATTCAATTCCAGTACTGGTAATTGGTCTATTCATATTTTCTGTTTCTTTCTAGTTCAGTTTTGGGAGATTGCACCTTTATAAGAATCTGTCCATTTCTCCTAGTTTGTCCGTTTTATTGGTGTATAGTTGCTCATAGTAGTATCTTATGGTCCTTTGTATGTCTGTGATGTTGGTTGTAACTTCTAGTTTTTCATTTCTGATTTTATTTGGCTCCTTTCCCTTTTTTTCTTGATGAGTCTGGCTAAAGGCTTATCAGTTTTGTTTATCTTTTCAAAGAACCAGATTTTAGTTTCATGGACCTTTTCTATTTTTTTCAGACTCTATTTCATTCATTTATTTCTGCTTTGATCTTTATATTTTCTTTCTTTCTACTGACTTTGGGTTTTATTTGTTCTTATTTCTCTAGTTGCTTTAGGTGTAAAGTTAGATTGTTTGAGATTGTTCTTGTTTCCTGAGGTAAGCTTGTATCACTGTAAACTTCCCTCTTAGAATGCTTTTGCTGCTTCCCATAGAGTTTGGATTATTATGTTTTCAGTTTTATTTGTCTCTAAGTATTTTTTGATTTCCTATTTGATTTCTTCAGTGATCCATTTAGCCTTCATGTGTTTTCAGTTTTTGCAGTTTTTTTCTTGAGAAAAAAGAAATTGACATAAGTCATCAAATCACAAGAGATGAGAACAGAAGAAAAAGAAAAAAAAGACCTACAAAAACAAATCCAAAACAATTAGCAAAATGGCAATAAGAACATACATATTGATAATTACAGTAAATGTAAACAGATTAAATGCTCCAACCAAAAGACATAGACTAGCCAAATGGATACAACAACAAGAGCTGCATATATGCTGTCTACAAGAGATCCACTTCAGATCTAGAAACACCTACAGACAGGAAGTGAGGGGTTAAAAAAGGTATTCCATGCAAATGAAAATCAAGGGAAAGCTGGAGTAACAATGCTCATATCAGGCAAAATAGACTTTAAAATAAAGACTGGTACAAGAGACAAAGAAGGATACAACATAATGATCAAGGGATCAATCCAAGAAAAAGATACAGCAATTGTAAATATATATGCACCCCACATAGGAGCACTTCAATATATAAGGCAAATGTTAATAGACATAAAAGGAGAAATTGACATAACACAATAATAATGAGTGACTTTTACACCCTACCTACACCCCACTGGACAAATCATTTAGACAGAAAATCAACAAGGAAACACAGGCTTTAAATGACACTTTAGACCAGATGGACTTACTTGTTATTTATAGAGCATTCCATCTGAAAGCAGCAGAATACACATTTTTCTCAAGTGTGTATGGAACATTCTCCAAGGTAGATCACATGCTAGGCCATAAAGCAAGTCTTGGTAAATTTAAGAAAATTGAAATCATATCAAGCATCTTTTCTGACTGCAACATTTTGAGATTAGAAATCAACTACAAGCCCCAGGATTCTTTGGCTTTATTTTAAAAGCCAAAAGGAAGACAAACTCTCAGATTTATGTCAATAGTTAAGAAAGCTTTTAACTTATATTAGCTAAAATCTGGAAGAAAAAAGAAAAACAAATGATTTACTTTTAATCATTTGTTTAAAGAGAAAAAAATGGACATATAGTTAGATTTCAGGAAGCGGGTGAGTAGTGAGGAAGGAGAAATTGTAAATATGATTGTGTAAAATGACAGTAATAATGCTGTGACTGCCTCCCAAGGGAAGTGAACTCTTCACTGTCCTGTTGAGCAGTGACTTTCAAGCCTGTGTCTGAAAGCCAAACCTGTTTCTTAATTTTGACTTAGTGTGTTGGTTGTTTGTGTCAGGTATATAGCAATTGATGGTTCCATTATAGAATATTGGTTGCACTTAATGAGTATGAATGAATATGCTCTGGCTCAATGGGGCAATGAATAAAGAGTAATCCAGTTCAGTCTTGTTCTGTGTCCCTGCTAATTTTCCACTTTCACAGCCAAGATCTGTTGGGAGGTAGATTTCCTAAAAATGTAGTGCAACAGATTTCTTCATCTGGCTTTCTTCTTTGCCTTTTTTCCTTTTGCAATAAACTTGTGTCAAGATTTGGGGTTGGGGGAAGAGTAGTGAGGAGGGAAATGGAGTAGTAATAGGAGCCTGTGTCCCTTGAATGAGAATTTTGATGATTGGCCTTTCCACAGTTCTTAGGAATGCCACATTAGAAATCAGAGGCTTTCTAATAAGTATAACCAGGAATTCTTACAGCATGAGAGTACATTTATTTTGGAGCTAGATAGTAATTGGAGTGTATGGCCATGTGTAAGAATGATTTCAGTTTGGTAAGATCCAGTGGAATAAGGGTTTACCTTGTCCCTGCATGATACTTAAGGTAAGCTAGAGGGTTTTCTGTATATTGTTTTCAAATTGTTGTTGGTCTAGGCTAATGGTGGGATGTGCTTAGTAGAGGTGATCACTGCTTTTGATGGAAGTTCATTCTTTAATAGTTCAGCTTCTGATGGACATTTTAAAGATTAATATGTTTTTAAGGACTTAACATGTACCACGAGGTGCCCTAACCTTAAATGCATTAACTAATTTAATTCCAGTGAAGGAGTTACCATTATTATTAGTCCCACTTGACAGATAAGGAAATGAGACATTGAGAGTTTAAATAACTTGTACAACACCACATGAAGCTAGATTGGAAACCAGGAAGTCTGCCTCCAGAGCCTTTGCTCCTAAGCATTATGCTATACCAACTCTCTAGCATCTAGAGATGATAATTGCCTCAGTAAAATTTTAGAGAGACACTCACGTCTTCCATTCTAATGTTTTTATTTGGCTCTGATGATGTTTTGAAGCTCAGTAGAGGTTCTGGTTTGATAAACTTCCCTTTTTCTATTTTATAATGGAGGAAGGTAAAATGGCAGGGTGTATGTACGCATTAAAAATAGTAATATACACAGATATTTTTATGTATGCATGTATTATAACTGGTTATTGGAATTAATAAGTACTCAATATGCTTTATTTGAATAAAAATGACACATAACAACTAAGAAATGAGCAGACTATAATAGAGGGCCAGGAATGGTGCTATGGGGAGATAATATGGCAGGGCAGAGGTTATACAAAAGGGGGTTGATTAACTGTGTGACTTTGGGTAAATGACATTCTTCTCTTGGCCCTTGGTCTTACGGAATGAGGGGATTGGATTAGATCATTTATAACAATTGTCTTAAAACTGTTCTGTAGAGCTCCATGTTTCTGTGATATGCCTTAGTGGCCAGTGGGGCTAGCCATGGGGGAGTTGAACATAAAGAACTGTCTTCCCTTTTTCCAACCCAGGACTCACTCAGGACATTTCCACTTTTAGTGAATTTATAAATTGAGATTATCTGCAGGATTCTGTCAGACAAAAGAGCTAAAATAAGTTTAAAAACTACTGAACTTATAATTTCTATGTTCTTATAGTTCTGAAATGTTACAGATTTATGTTTCCCAGACTGTGGTTGACAAAACTCACATGGGCCTCCATCTGCCCTTGCTGCCACAAATACTCTTGTGCTATGACTTTCATGTCTCTGTTGGGCATGGTTGATTTTTACCATTGCCAGAGTGGTAAAGTCAACACAGTTACAAAAGAATTATTATCTTTGTAGACTGTCCGTTTACTTATCCCTACACATCCATGAAGGAACTTGACCAAATCTTTCATGATTATTGTTATCTCTATTTTTAGATGAAGAAACTAAAAACAGAGAAAACGACTTTCCCACGTTTGTATTTCTAATGAGTTGTAAAGCTTGAACAGCAACACTGTGCTGCCTTTACTTATCATGGGCCTTTGAAATATCCATGGTTTCTGGTCAGTGTGCCCTATGGTTCTGTACTGTTTCTGGTTTTGTTGAAATTCAAGTGCCTGACCATTGGTGATAAATGGGGCATTTTAACTTCATTTCTTATCACTTCTATCTTTTCATTTCATGAGCCTGATCCATCAAACTTACTGAAGTTTTCTGAAACCTGTCATGCTGTTTCACTTCTCCATGTTACCACACGTACTGTGTTTTCTTTTCTGAACTCCTTTCCTCTCCCTCTTCATCTGCCTTGAAAGCTCCTATTCATCCTTCAGAAACCTTGTGCTATCATCTTGTCCTTGATGGGACCACCACTGAACTTGTACATATCAAAATGCATGGTAACTAATCGGTTATGTGTCTGTCTTTCCTCTATACTGTGGCTGTTGAAAGGGCTTGAACTATTACCTATATTCCTAGGACTTGGATGAACAAATCTCTATTGGTGAACAATTTTTATTGAATGTAAAATCTCATAGTGATATCATATATTCTCATTGTTTTAAATACTATGATATATTGGTGACAACCAAATTTATTTCTCCTCACACTTAAACTCCAGATTCACGTGTTAATCTGTTTACTTGACATCTACACTTGATATGTTGAATAGACTTAGAAACTTAACATGTCCCAAACTTAACATTTCCTGCTAGGATGACCAACTGTCCTAGTTTGCCTGGAGTTGAGGAGTTTTGTGGGCTATGGGACTTTCAGTGCTAAACTCAGGAAAGTCTCATGTAAACCAGATGGTTGCACCCTAACTCCCCTTGGATATAACTTCCACTGTGCCATATTGTCTCCTCACAGCACCATTCATGGCCTTCTTTTATAGTCTTCTCATTTCTTAGCGTCATGTGGTCATATTTTTTAAAGAAGTGTATTGAGTACTTATTGCTTCCAATAACCAGTTAATAATAGATGCATGCATATAAATACCTGTATATACTTAAACATATATACATATATATATATATATGCACATATACACATTTTTTAATGCATATGTACACCCTACCATTTTGCCTTTCTCCATTGTAAAACAGAGAAAAGGAGGTTGGTTAAACCAGAACGTCTATTGAGATACAATGAAACCTCATCAGAGCCAAATAACAGTATCATAGAATGGAAAATCTGGATGTTTCCCTAACATTTTATTAAGGCAAATGCCATCTCTGGATGCTAGGGAGGTGGTATAGCACACAGAAACACTCACCATCCAGCTGGCAATATTTTCAGTCTTTCCCGTCTTGGTTGGCGGCAACTCAGTCCTTGCAGTTGCTCAGGCCAAAAACTTTCAAGTCATCCTTAACGCCTCTCTTTCTCTCACATCCCACATTCAATCCTCCAGTAAATCTTTTTGGTTCTACCTTCAAAATCTAGAGTTCAATCTGGTTATCCTATTTAAAACTGCAACCAGCAAACATCTCCACCCACCCCTTTCCCAATCTCCCTTACATGGCTCTATTTTTATTTCTTGTTGGAGCACTTACTACATGATTTACCCATTTATTATGTTTATTGCTTATTGTTTATCTCCCCAGAAATTTTTGGGGGGATCTTTTTTCTTCTCTGATATATCTGAAGTGTCTAGAACACTATTTGTGGTACATACTGAGTGCTCAATGCATATTTATTGAATGAATAGATAATTCATTCATAAGTTTTAAAGTCAGAATTGAGGTTACTTTTCTCCCTACTGTTTATTGAACACTTATTATTTTTCAGCCATTTTTCTAGGTGCATTTTATACACACACACACACACACACACACACACATACATATATGTAATTTAATTCTCACTATAGTTCTCAGAGGTGGCTTTCATCTCACTTCATGGAGATTAATTAACAGGGATATTAAGTAGTGAAGCCAGGCTTTGAACCTCAGTCTGTATACCTTCAGAACATGAATGTTCAACCACTGTCATGTTGCATAACACATAGGCCAGCTTGATCTGACTGTCTAATTCTAGGATTCTGCTTCAGTAAGTCATAGTATCTTATGTTGTTGCTTAAATCAACATGTTTTAATTAGGGAGGAGATGGTGTCACTTACAAGATCTGTCTGTGAGGATCTGTGGTGGATGGGAACCAATTAAAATGCCATAGAGCAAACAGAATGCTTATTTGGAGTAAGTTTCTAACTTACTAAATAGTACTGCTAATGAAAAAAAAAATCACATTTAACAATTTTCACAATAGTTTAAAGCCTACTGAGCACAATAAGACAAGAATTTAGCTATCTAGAGGGACAGCTTGAGCAGTGTGGTGGAAAAGGAAACCATTTAAAAATATGACCATTTAAAAAATTTAGTTTGTCTCTTCTTCTCTTTTCCCATAAAGTAATTAAAGTTCTTGACTTGTTTGAAAATGGCTCAGATTTAATTTCATTTTGTTAAGCACCTCAATTTTTCAGCTCAGGGAAAAAAGGCTATTAGCAATTTGCATTATCCATTACAACCTCCTTTATAATATGAAATTTATATGGGAAATGCTAATTGAACGTTCATCATTGTAAAGATAATGATTTCTGTACTTTTGGTGGTGATAATTAAGATGAAAGATGAAAATGATATGGGGTGAAAGTCAGTTTTTCTTCATTTTCCACTGGTTGGAGACTGGGGAAGGCATTCTGTTCTTTGCTTCAGATGGGTTGACAGTGGAGGGCAGAACCACAGGATCAAGGAACAGTATGTAAATTGGATATGCCTCGATGTCCAGGAACGCCTCAATTACTTAATCCCAGGCAGTTAATCCAGTACCAGATGAAAAAGGTGGGAAATGCTATGTCTCTCAAAGACAGATGTACCTGAAAATATCTCCTTCATTTCAGCTTGTTTCTTTATGGTTAAGGGCTCCCCCAATATGCTCTCTCATCAATCCATGTTCCTCTTTCTGTGATGGGAGTAGAGGGTTGAAAATGACTGCCATTATAAAGGTAAGAATGACTCTAGTAGGCTTTTACATTGAGCATTTTTGCATCTCTTGGCTTGCTGATGTACTCAAGATTTACCTTTTAGAATTGACTCCTGGTGAAAAAGGTGTGGTCAGGGTAGAAAAGGAACCTAGTTTTATTTGCCCATCACATTCTTAAAATGGTTTTAAGTAAAGCAGAAGTCACTGCTTTTCTAAGTGTAGGGAATTGAATTAGGAGTTGAATTTATTGCAACTCAAGAAAAATGACACAAGCATCCTTTTAAACAGAATTCCATTCATATACTTTTCAACTAAATTGACAGATATGTATTGGGCATCTACTATAGTCTAGGCATTGACCTTTCATAGATATTATTGTACTTATTGTAGGTATTATTCTTGCTGGATAATTATTTCTGTCTACAAAACTATGATTGATTAAAATTCATTTTAAAGGTGTACAGCCAAGTGTTGATCTTAGACCTAGTGATATCACTTTGATTTCCTGAATTCTAGAAATAAATCATCAAGAAGAGACTCTGTACTTCTACTAATTGTAAGATAAGCAGCCCCAAAGGGACAAATTAATAATCCTTTAGGCTCTTTGGCTCCACAGTGCAATTTGTTCTACGATTATTCATTCATTCATTCATTCTTCGAAAGATATTTGCTAATTACCTTCCATGTATTTCAGGCACTGGAATAGGAAGCTGGTTTATGCTTAAAATTTAGTGAGAAGCACAACTCTTGAAATTCTCAAATTTTTTTTGATCTTCTAGGTCATTTTAAGTTGATACCATTTTAATGTACAGATTGTTTTAGATGCTACGTATCATTAGGATGTTAAGTACCTGTGTGACAGGCTTAGAAAAGTGTTGCCTTAAAAAAGGGAGTTTGGGAAGCTGTGATGGGTAGTTTTAAAACTTTTCAGCATTGAATACAATGTTCCTTATGAGACAGCACATTGGATGAGACTGGTGGTTTTATTTAGCCCTGGATTGATTCAGACCTGGCATGAACACCAAGAAATGGCAGAGGAGGCATGATGAAAATTCTTCACGTTGTTTGCCTTGCAGTAGATTTTTTAAAGGTCCTGTTTGTTGAATATTTGTTGTGTCTGCTACAGTGTTAAGCGCTTTACCTATATCAGTAGCCTTCTGTCTCTATGTACTTCCTGTCACCGTGTCCATTCTCCACACAGCAGCCAGAGACATCCTCCTGAAACATCAAGTTGTTTCCTTGTTCTTGTCCCTGGTCACACTTAACATCCTGGTCCACGTGGCTCACTGTCTGACTTCATCTCCTACCACACTCTCCCTTGTTCTCTGTTCTCCAGCAACACTGGCCCCCCAGTCACCAAGCATGTTCCTATCTCAGGATGTTTGCATTTCGTTTTCTTTTCCTGGAACACTGTTTCCCCAGATATTTGCAGGATTTATTCCTTCATTTTGTTCAAGTCTGTGCTTAAATGTTACCTCCTCTAAGATTCCTTTCCTTGAAACTCTAACTGCACTCCTTATCATTCTTCATTCTAAAACCTACTTTGCTTTATCTTTTTTTTTTCCGATACTTATCACTCTCTGACATTCTGTGACATACTTATTAGTTTATGTATTTGCTGTCTGTCTGCTTTGTTAGCACCTCCTACTTGGCACTCAGTAAATGTTGTAGATATTATTCTTGCCCACTTTATAGAAGAAGAGCCTGAGGGGGGTGAAGTTAAGTGATTTGATGATAGGTGATGAATCTTGGGTTCAAACTCCAATCTGTCTGCAAAGCTGAAGCTCTTATCTTCTGTGCTAGGCCTCTTCTTTTAACACTTCTCAAGGGCCAGAGCTGGGTTTTATGTTTTCTTGTGTTGGTAGGTGCACAGTATTTGTTGAATGGATTAATAACAATAGCATATATTTAGTGGGCAGTTATTATGTGTCATATATCCTTCTAGGCATTTTACCATGTGTTATCTCACTTAATCAGGGTTCACAGGAGATGGTGCTATTATTATCTCCAGTTTGCAGATGAAAAAACTGAGGCAAAGGCTGAGTAAGCTAAGTATAAAGTCAGACATCTCTAAGAAGTGAGCTGGAATTCAGAGTCTGAGATGAAGGCCCTGTTCTCCTATCCACAAAGCTCAGTGTTTCTCAGCTTTCCTTCCATTATCACCTCATTTAAAAACCTTTTTAATTAATTAATTAATTTTATTAAAGTATAGTCGGTTTATAATGTGTCAATTTCTGGTGTACAGCATAATGTTTCAGTCATACATATACATATATATATTCATTTTCATATTCTTTTTCATTATAGGTTACTGAAAGGTATTGAATATAGTTTCCTGTGCTATATGGAATAAAAGCCTTTTAGATATTTTATTTCCTAATCATCTCACTCCTTATGAAATTGTAATGCCACAGCACTGTATATCTGTTCTATGTACTGTATGTCTATCTGTGCTTTATAGATAAAAAGACTAAGATTGTTTACTTTCTCCTCAAGAAAAGTATTTATCCATATGGTTTAGGCTGATCAAACCTTTACTACCTTCCCTCATCCCTAGCAGAGGACCAGGCATGGAGTTCTATGATTAATTTTATGCACTGCATTGTTATCATTGGTTTATTTCTGTCTCTTCTTTATATACTGTGAATTCCTTGAAGGGCAGGGGCCATTTATGTTTCAGTCTCATATCCCTAGAATGAAGCACAGAGTAGGCTTAGTTAATGATTTTTGAGCTGTATCATTCACTCTTCCTCAACAACCTGTTGGGCATGTGTCCTGTAGGCATTAATCCAAGCTGCAGGAGCAGAGCTGACTTTCTCACATGGCTCAGGTGAGTACTGCTTACTCTGTTCCAGTCACAGGCCATTGCTTCCTCTGGATCATCTGGGGACAGCAGTGACATGGGTGCTCAGGCATTAGCTGGCTGCAGGTTTCCTGGCAACAGAGGTGAGGTCAGCAGTCCTTGGAACACAATAGGCTTTTCAATATCCTGGAGTGCCTGAAGGACGCGCTCACATAAGATTCCTGTCGAGAGGTGAATGAAATCATATCTGCCTCCCCACAAGATGCTCCACGTTTGTGCTGAGATGAAGGAAGAGGCTAAGGGCTGTGATGAAGAAATAAATTTCTCCTTTTATCTTGGATTGCTTTATTTTAGTTGACCTTCAACCCAGGTTTTTCTCTTTTTCCGATAGGCCATTTTCAGGTTTTCCCTGAAGTTGGAGTTCCAGGTTTTTCCATTGTAGTTCTAGTCCTGATTTGGATGTACTTCTCATATGTGTGCTGATGCCTTCTCTTTGCCCCTCCAGTTCCCCTCCTCACCCTTCTCCATCCTGCTGTCTGCCTGGCAGGCACACAGTATGAACCACGCCAATGATCTCCCTTGCCCTCTGGTTTTAGCTGGGTTTTGCCAATGGGGGGCCCTAACAAGAAATCAGAGAAAGGGAGGAGAGAGGTTGAGTATTTCCCTTGCTTGTGGCCTTTTATGCTCAATCCCTATGGACTGACTGATCCTTTGACTGGGTTGCAGGTCCTTTCAGGGTGTCCCTTTGCATATGATTCTCTGTGTTGGTGTTCTGGTAACAATTTCCTTTCCTGTCCCTTCAGGTCTGTAAGAATATATTAATCATGTTTTTTACTTACTGTATTAATGATACTTTGACATCGTGGGGCCCTGTGGATCCAAGGAGGGGACGAGATTGTCCCTTTCTGAATTAGCTAATTCTTAGAAGTAGTAAAAGTCTAGCCTGGAGCAGGTCCTTGATAAGTAAACCAACCAATAAGGAGTTTTTACTCCCACCACCTTCTTTTGCAAGACAGAAGTACTGTAGTCAGAGACACTATGCCCCTGCCCTAAATCACCCCAGGAACAGGTACCAGACAACAGGAACCCACTTCTGTTTTCCAGAGCCCACCAAAATTATTCAAACTAGTCAGTCCTAAACCTTCCAAGCCTGCTTACCTGGCCTCGCCTATTCCTTCCTGAGGAAACCACAATATATCTTGCCCACATTTTCCTCCTTCTCCTTCTGCATTCTGACTGGCCCTGGTGCTTCCTCATGTGACTCCCCCTGCCCCTCCATGATATGGCAGGCTTCTTCCTCTTGGGAACTGTGAGTAACAGACTATCATTTCAGTGGCAGTCATTTCCTGGTCTGTTCAGCTCACCACACCTGACTGAAAACAAAACCCCAGGTACACTTTAAAATACAGTGGCTTCTTTAGTTTCCCTACACACTTCCCTCCCCTTTATAAACAGTCCCTTTAGTAAACCTTCCTTTAATTATGTTATCTGATGTGCAGTCTTTCTCCTACTGTGACCCTGACTGATGCACTGTGCATGTTTTCTGGACTTTAAAAGTCAGTGAAAGGCAGAAGGAAGAGAGCCAGGTCCATGTAGCCAGGAGCTTATATTTTGATGTACGTGCACTCAACCCACTGTCCCTTTACTGACTCTGGCAAATAGTTGGTGCCTAGCACAATGCTTGGCACCCATTAGGTGCTCAGTAGGTACTTGAATTAATATCTTCTCCTCATGCCCTGCTCCATGTCACACTGTGCTTGAGTATATCACACCTGAGTACAACTCTAATTGGTCATAATATTTTAGTGCAGGAAGAAATTTTGGAGATAATCCGACTCTCCCTACTTGTTCCCCTAGTTTACAAATGGATAAATTTAAAGATGCAGAAGGAAATGGCCTCAGTTAGAGGTAGAGTTGAGACTGGAATTCCACTTTCCTGATCAGTTTTTTTTACTGTTCAGTGATAGTAATTATACTAATACTCCCCAAAATTAATGCAGATAAGACTTGTGCTAGGCCCCATGTTAAACTACTCTCATATATTAACTTATTTAATCCTCACCCAACCTTTTTAAATGCTTACTGGTATTAACATTGTCTTACATATGATGCATGGAGAGGTTAAGTACTAATTCAAGGACATCCAGCTAGTAAGTGGTAGACAAGAGTGCAAATCAGGCAGTCTGGCTCCAGAGTCTGTTATTAACTTTGCTGACCTATATACACGTTTACATTATGTATCCTTTTCATTTGGCCAGTCTTTCTCTTTTATGCAAGAACTTAACACCAGGATCCTTTTTTCATGCACATAGGGCTTAATAACTTAATCTTTTACATGTAGACACCAGGTGCTCAGTTATTACTGACCAATTGTTTGCATAAAATCCTCTGAACTTCTCTGTTGAACTCTTGGAGCCAGTCAGCAGTCAATCCTTATTTGGTGGCCCTTGTTTTTCTGTCATTACCCACCAGCCCTGAGTAACCTTCCCTGACTGAGTGGAAGAAGACTCCTTGGAGAAGAGGGAAATCCAGTTATCTGATCAGAGCATAAACATTCCCCCTGCGCTGAGCTCTGCCTTGGAGTCAAATGTAAGCATAACTAGGAGGGTTTGTTTCTTCCTGCCAAAGAGGAAGACTGGCATTTTTACTTGCCTTGTATTACAAAATTTGTTGCAATAAGGCAATTTAATTAGCACAGCAGTTTGAGGTTTTAATAGTTACTGTATTTAAGCAATTTCTTTGGCACTCCTGCTGTTTTATGAGGCTATAATTTGGCTCCCAAATGGAGAAACAATAAGGCCAAATACAGCAAAAAGAAAGGAGTGTTATTCTGGAGGTTAAGCTCCTGCACAGCCCAAGGCAAGGTACCAGTGAAGCAGGGCAGTCATCTCTGCTGGCTTCCTCCAAGGACACTCTAATTGTTCAGTGTATTTCAGTGGGTTACTTGCTAAGAATTATATTGCAGCCAAAGCTCAGAGAGGATAAGGGACTTGTTAAGAGTTGAATCCAGGTTGCTTTGTCTCCATGTAACCAGACAAGGCACGAATGCAGGCAATGATGCAAAATGATCATTTAGTATCCACGTAGGAAAAGGTGATGTCTAGTTGTCCTAGAGCAGAGGATACAGGAACCATGTGGTGTCCATGCATGAAAGGTAAGACCCAATTTTCATGGTATAGAGAATGTGTTACCATACAGCGTTCATATGAGAAGAGGTGAGGTCCAGTGTTCTGGAGTAGAGAATGTGGGGCCATATGATGCCCATGCAGGAAAGGGTAGAGACCAGTTTTCCTGGAATAAAGGATGGGGGAACCATGTATTGTTTATGTGGGAAAGAGTGGAGTCCAGTTCTTCTGGTGTGGAAGATGTGGAACCATAAACTGTCTAAATGGGAATAGGTGGAGTCCAGTTTTCTTGAGCAGAGAAAGTGGAGACCATTTAGTGTCTATGCAGGATAGGTGGGAAACAGTTTTCCTGGAACAGATGATACTTGTTTTAATGAATTGGGAATTAACATTTGGTGTGAGGAAGAGACTGGGAAGCTGGAGGTTTATGGTATCATACAGGTAACATTGTGTTTAGAATGGACGTAGTGTTTGTGGTTAAGACTGCAATCAGGGCAAGCAACACAGTAATAAAAACTATCATTTTTTTGAGCTCCTGCTAAGAGTTAGGCACCATGTTTGGATAATCTTAAATAATCTTCACAACAGTGTATGAGGTAGGTACCATTGTTAAACTCATTTTATAGAGAGAACTGAGATTGATTAATTAATTCATTGAAACATTTACTAAACCTCTCTGGGCTGTCAGGATATAGCAGTAAACAATAGAAACAAGTTACTTTCAAATAGTCATATGGCAAATAAATGATGATGTGTATACTTCAGCCCATTTCTGTCTGATTCTGTTGTCTGTGTTGATTAGAACTGTTATTTATTAGCTATGTGACGTTAGAACAGAAATTTAACCTTATTGTTCATCAATTTCCTTACATGTAAACTAGGCATAATAATATCTAGCTTGTAATAGTGAAGTGAGGATGAAGTTACAACTTACAGTATCTTTCAAGTAATAGATGATAAAGGAATACTGGTTCCCTTCCTCCTCTGATGCTTTGAGGTTCTGGATGTCATTGCTCCAATATTCTAGATGATATTGGATTTGACAAAATGCGGCTTCCACATCCCTAGAAATTCTCTGAGATTCCACTTTATCCTCATTTTCCAACCAAGATATCCAGTGTCCTCAAACTTCGCTTCTCCATGAACTCCACAGATTCCACTGAATCTGTGAAAATGGTCTTTTTCCTTTTGGTAATTTCTGTTTTGTTAGGCAGATGTCTAAGATGGCCTCCAATGATCGCCACCTCTTGGTCCTCATTTTCTTCTATAATCGCCTTTCCTTGAGTGTGGGCTGGATATAGTGATTTGTTTTAATCAATAGAATATTACAAAGGTGATGAGATGTCATTTTGGTGATTAAGTTACAAAAGATTGTGACTTTCATCTTGTTAGCAAACTCTCTACTGCCTTTTCATCTTGCCCGCTTTATGCTTCAGTGAAGCAAGCTGCTATGTTGGAGATGTTCACGTGGCAAGGAACCAAGGGTGGCCTCTGGCTAACAGTCCTTGAAGAACTGAATCCTGCCAACTGCCACATGAGTGATTTTGGAAGCTGATCCTTCTCTAGTTGAACCTTGAGATTACCATAGCTCAGTGGGCACTGACTGCAGCCTCTGAGAGACTCTGAAATGGAGGACCAGCTACACTGTATCCAGATTCCTGAGCTACATAAGCTTTGAGATAATCAGTATGTGTTGTCTTAGCCCCTAAGTTTTAGGAGTAATTTGTTATGCAGCAATAGGTAACAAATACATGCACTTTTAAAACAGGGGACAAAAGCTATGTGTTAAAGGAGTCAATTTCTAATATTTAAATCTTAAAAAAATAGAGATATAATTGACTCGTAACATTGTATAAGTTTAAGGTGTATGTACAATATATTTACTTGATACATTTATACTAATATTTAAATCTTTAAGCATTAACTGGCCATATAGAAAAGTTGTTACTTTTTTGTTTTTTGTTCATATTTTGCTACTACATGCTTTCAAAGAACCCATACAGTTTTACTCTGTACCTCAATTAAGTTTCCACATTCTAGAATCTAACTCTCTGCTTTTCTGATCCACTAACTTTTCTTTGAGTTAGGACTGATCAGCCTCTGTGAGGACGGTAAATATAACTAAAATGCATACAAGACAGAAAAATCATATAATTCAATTTACTAATATACATTAAAATGATATTCTTGATATTCATGATGGTCATAAAACCAGTTCTTTCTTCTCCCCTATGGCTAAGTCACTTGGAAGCCACCTAATAATCAGATGGTCCATTCACTGATTCACTCACTTGGTAAATATTTATTGAACACTGAGCGAGACATGGGGTGTACAATGGTGAACTGAGCAGACTGCATCTGAGCTCTTAGGGAGCTTATATTACAGGTTGCCTTGATACATTTGGAATTTAAGAACAAGGAAGTGATACGGTTTTACTAATAGTCCCACAGGTAAGCTAGGTTGAGGGACTGTTTCACGGTGAGAGTTTCCTTAACAGAGGAGCCCCAGTACTTTGACATCATTGGCCAAGGCTTCACCTCCTCTGTGTTGTACTTGCTGAACCTCCATATCCTTTTATGTTTTTGTGTGTACTTTCTTATCTTCTAAGGAAACTTTTGTATTTCTTTAGATACGCTATTATTGTCAGTGCCATAACTTGCATTCATTCATTTGAGAAATGTTCATTGAATATATACTAAGGTGCCATGCTGTTCTTAGTAGAGAGGAGTGTAGCAGTCAACAAGACAGATAATATCCTTCCTTTATGGAATTTACATTATAGTGGGTTAAATAGCTTTAAAGTGGTAATTTTGCCCAATTTTGCCCACAGACTTCTTGTATGAGTCAGGGTCTAGGTAGGAAAGGGACAGCACACTTAAGTTGGATTATTTGAGAAAAGTTTGGTGAAGGGACTATTAGCAGAAGTGTAGAAAGGTTTAGATCAGTTGTCCTGAACAGAGGATGCTTTTGTCCTCTAGGGGACATTTGGAAATGTCTGAATATGTTTTTTGGCTGTTACAGCTGGGAGGTAGGGTGCTACTGGCATCTAGTCGGCAGAGGCTGGGGATACTGCTAAACATCCTATAATGTACAGGACAGCCTCCCACAATTATCTGTCCTAATGTTAATAATACTAAAGTTGACAACCACTGTATTAAAGAAATCAGCAAGGGAAATTGTAGTACACTGAGGCTACCAACTGGTGATCCCTTAGCACCCTTAGGACTGGATGGGGGCAAATGGACTGAGGGGTTACCAGAATTGAGAGAGGACTGTTTGACAGGAGCTGTGACCTTCAGTAAAACGGTAACAAATCTGGCAGAGAGAAAAAGCCAGAGTAATAAATACTTTGACTTTACTCTCCTGCTAGTCTCTGATCTCTTGTTAGTTGATTCATCAAGGGAGCTTATTGATATAGTTTATTCAGGTTGACCTCACAGGGAATAGGACAGGATACAGAAAGTTAGAGAATAGATCAGGAGGGGTGAGTGGAAGAAATCTAGCAGGATGCTCCATTTAAGTGCTTAAATTTAGATAATGCTTCTGTTACTTTTTTTTTTTTTGAAGTGATATTGAAAATGATAGTTTATTTTTTTTGAAGTATAGTCAGTTTACAATGTTGTGTTTATTTCTAGTGTACAGCATAGTGTTTCAGTTATACACTTGTGTGTATATATATATGTATACGTATATTCCTTTTCATATTCTTTTCATTATAGACTACTACAAGATACTGAATACAGTTCTCTGTGCTATACAGTAGGACTTTGTTGTTTGCTTCTGTTAGTTTTTTGTTTTTTACAGCTTCCTGTTTCGGAGAATTTTAACCACTCTCATGAAATAAATTTCATAAGCCAATTTAATTTTTTTGCATCCACATTTTTATTTCTAAGTGCTGATGATGGACTTTTGGATCATCTCAGGCGTGGGTGCAAGTACAGTGAGAGTTTGAGATTTTAGGATATCTACTAGAAAGGTGGTTAGGATATGAGAGGGTGCAGCAAAGACAGAAAAAGAAGTGAGAAAGAGCTGCAGATGGCTTGCTTCAGAATTTAACTCTATATTGAACCTAGTCCCTCCTCTTATTATAAAGGTGAAACCAGCTAGTTTAATTCTTGCTGATCTGGGGTAGGAGATAGGTAGGGGTGTCTGGGGTTAAGTTAGACCAGACTCTCAAAAGATAGACATGATGCCAGCTGTCTACAGGAATCAAGAGATGGGCACACGGAAGTATAGATGTTGGACAAAGAGGTAGATTTAATTTTTACTTTGTGTTTCAGATTCAAGATCATCTTGCCTGTCTCTCTTCCAAGACTGGATTAGATTCCCTGATATGTGCTTACTTGCAGGTTACCTGCGTATAGTACCTGTGGGTAGTCCAGTTACTTGTTTTCATTTATCTTTTTGAGGGCAGGGATCATCCACAATCCTTTGACCATTGTATCCTCAGTGAATGGAAATTGTGAATAGTCAATATATATTTGTTGAGTGAATGGATGGAGGTACATTGGAGCCCAATTCAAAAGATGGGGAGAATGATGCAGGTCATTTATCTCCTTTTTTTCTTAAAGTGTATGAATATCACTTTTTTTTAAATTGAAGTACAGTCAGTTGCAATGTGTCAATTTCTGGTGTGCAGCACAATGTCCCAGTCATGCATATACATACATATATTTGTTTCCATATTCTTTTTCACTAAAGGTTATTACAAGATATTGAACACAGTTCCCTGTACTATACAGAAGAAGCTTTTAAAAAAATCTATTTCTATATATAGTGGCTACCATTTGTAAATCTTAAACTCTCAAATTTATTCCTTCCCACCCCCTTTCCTCAGTAACCATAAGATTGTTTATTATGTCTGAGAGTCTGTTTCTGTTTTGTAGATGAATTCACAGTGTCTTTTTTCTTTCTTTCTTTCTTTCTTTCTTTCTTTCTTTCTTTCTTTCTTTCTTTCTTTCTTTCTTTCTTTCTTTCTTTCCTTTTTAAGATTCCACATAAGAGTGATATCATATGGTATTTTTCTTTCTCTTTCTGGCTTACTTCACTTAGAATGATGATCTCTAGGTCCATCCATGTTGTTGCAAATGGAATTATTTTATTCTTTTTTATGGCTGAGTAGTATTCCATTGTGTAACTATACCACAACTTCTTTATCCAGTCATCTGTCAAGGAAATTTAGGTTGATCCATGTCTTGGCTATTGTATGTAGTGCTGCTATGAACATTGGGGTACATGTATTTTTTTGATTAGAGTTCCTTCAAGATATATGCCCAGTAATGGGACTGCTGAACCATATGGTAAGTCTATTTTTAGTTTTTTAAGGAATCACCATACTGTTTTCCATACTGGCTACACCAAACTACATTCCCAACAACAGTGTAGGAGGGTTCCTTTTCTGTACCCTCTTCAGCATTTATTGTTTATGGGCTTTTTAATGATGGCTATTCTGACTGGAATTTCTGCCTCTTGAAACAAGAACTCTTCCTAGCACGTGTTGGGAAAAACTTGAGGATGTGTGGGAAAAACTTAAATATAAGAAGGTTATTGAATGTGTAATTTCCACTTGATAAGGATCACATAACTGATCTAATTTCCTTCCACAGATTCTGGAGAAGATTTATTAATAATGTTGAATAGAAGAAGAGAGCTAGAGAACTGGGTGCCTTGGTGCATCAGGCACCATGTGAAGGCTCTGTAGTCAGTGTTGACCAATCCAGCTCAGAAGGGTGTATCATCTCCATTTTTCTGTTGGGAAAACTGAGACTCAAAGAAAGCAAATATGTTACCCAAGTTCTCATAGACAATAGATGTTAAAACAATGGATTTCAAACTAGGAAGCCTGTATAAGCTCCTCTTCTTGTATCATTCTAGGTGAAGAGTCAACTGCTCCTCCCTCCTGTGTCCAGCAAGGCCTAGGCAAGACTGGGAGCCCTTTGGCCTCTTGCAGATCTTTGCGTGACCCATATAAGCTACAGGAGACTTAGTAATAGACTCAGTAGTAGAGAAATTGGTTGGTCTCCTTTCCCTTATTCTATTGTGTAGCTAAGTCAAAAATTGTCATTCTGTGATACTACCCTGTAGTTTTGCTGTGTTTCCCACCCCCCTCCACTGTTTGTGGTGGTTAGTAATCCCCATATAAGTAAGAGATCATGTAGGATGAAAGGAAATTTAAGACCCAGTTATCTAAGGTGCTCTGTGGTGATGTTAGTATTTCTTGGTTGAAACTTGGTCTCAGAGGAGTGGTGAGTAACTGGGTAAAGCAGGATATTTTGATGCCAGTGTTCTGACATTTTATAACTGTTAGCTTTTGTGTTATTTTTCTCCCTGAGAAAATGAATATTTCTGACCTTTACCAGTAATGTTTGATGAAGGTTAATGGTACCAGTTTCCATTTCTAGTTTAAAAAAAGCAAATTGTGATTTTTGGGGCACCAGTAGAATTATCTACTTCGTTGTCCTAAAAATACCTTCCAAATTTCAGCTTTTGACAGCTGTCATGAGGCATTTGCTTGTATCAACAATATAACCACACACTATCATATTTATTTTACTTAGCATTAATTTTTATAGTGTTTATTATGTGCAAGGCCCTATTCTCTGTGTATATATTTACAATCATTGACTCTGTAATCCTCTCAACATCTTTGTAAGTGGGGACCTATTATTATACCCAATTTGCAAAGGAAAAAAAAACTGAGGCACAAAGAAATGAAATAAATGTGTCCCAGGTCACATATTTCCAAAGTTGCAGAGCCAGCACTCACACCCAGGCAGTCTGTCTCCTGAGCTCACACAATTAACACTGTCCTTGGCTACCTCTCTGATGTATCAAGAAATGATAAAACATATCCTCCCGACAGCCAGAGGGATCTCTTCTTACAATACCAGAGCTGACCAACCAGATCATTCCTTTTATCTTGATTAGAATTCTCAGTTCGTGCTTAGCTGCTCTTGTTTGGTATGCTATTTTCAAAGTGATCTGAGGTGTAAGGACAGTGTGAGCAATCTCAGACATTGCAGACATTCTCAAATGCAGAACTTGATGTTTTAGTCAAGTTAAATAATAAGCCCCATAGATGTCAGAATTGCTGGGAAATTGGTTATGACCTAAAACAGACGGTGGAAGAATTGGTCATCATAAAAGTTTATCTCTGGTTTGTTGATTTAGCATGACTGAAAGATAAGCAAAATATACAATCATTGCAAAGTCTGTTGAATTGCTATCAGAATGGTTGACAATAAAATGGTTGACTCAAAAGAGGTGATGTGTAAAATATCTTGAGTCTAAGGAGTGATGTGATGAGCTGACAGTGAGATTTGGCGGGACTGGAGCATAGGTTGTGGATATAGTGGGGAGAATGGCAGAACATGAGGCTGAAGTGGTGCAGTGAGAGGGGGTAAATTTGGGTGGATTTTAGCTGATGGGAAATGGGTAGTTGCTGAAGTATCTAAAACAGACAGTGACATCATTAAGTATGGATTCTAAGGCATCCCTTCAGAACCAGCATTGGGGATTGATGGTTTTCTAGAGGCAGAAAATCAGTTGTTCTTTTCTACTCTCTGGTTTATTTTGTGATTGCACCTGGCTTGGACCCTTAAGGATCCTCAGGATAAAGATGGTAGATCCTAATCAGCTCTGCCTTTCCCAGTCCAGAAGGCCCTAGATAATGCTCCTTAGAGGAATTCAGTATCTGAACAATGGTCAATTTTTATCGATGTGATAATTTTGTGTCATTATAAAGCAATGTCTATCGACCTTTGAGACTTACAGATGTGGTGAATCAGATTTGTTTGGAACCCCAAAATGCCAGGAGTCTGCCAAGGAAATAATGAAGGGTCATTTATCCTGCTGAGAGTCTCCTTAAAGGGAATCAATAACCTCATTGTAAAGAAAAATTGCATCATTTCTGTGAGGCCCCTTTCCATGTGAGTAAAGCTCTGTGGGTGCATTTTCGCTGCCATTTATAGAATGCTTCCTCATGACAGGCCCTGACCACATGCTGACAGACAGGAGCTCATTTTGTTTAAGATGGGTTTTATTGCTCCCATTTTAAGATGAGGATACTGAGGCCAGCAAATTTAACAATTTGCTCACTATCACGCAGTAAATAATAGGGGATTTGAACCTGGGTTATCAGACACCAAAGACCTTATACTATACTGGTTTGTGTAAGTACATATGTGTAAGTGTCCGTGTTCATATGGTCGGGGAAGTTTTTGGAGAGCAAATCGCGAGTCAAAACCAGAAAATGCTGCTAAATGATGTTATGCCCACTAAGCAGCAGTCATGTTTCCTAAGGTGGTAGTCTTTAACAGGCTTGAAGGAAGTAAATAACTTGCTTTGGAGTGATCATTTAAATTGTGTATTGGAAGTAATTATTTGAAGAATCAAATGTAATGAATTTAATTGATTATATGACATGCTTTTGAAGTAGGTCAGAGTGATTGAGTCTCTCTGTTAACTCTCAACCTTGATATATAAAAGTATTTAACACTTAAGTGGTGCTTATTATGTGCCAGGCATTATTCTAAGAACCTGGCATTTTAAAATGAAATCTTTTAATCCTTAGCACTCTTTGAAGTAGACACTATTATTAAGCATCTCCATTTTACAGATGAGAAAACTGAGTCCCGAGAGATAAATAAGTTACTCAAGGTCGTACAATTAAGTGGCAGAGGTGAGATTCAAACCAGTGCAGTTTGGCCCTCAAATCCATGCTCTGTACTGCTTCTGTTTATCATTACCCGCTAAAACCAACTCATTTAAGGGGCCCCCTTGTCCTCCCCAGAACAAGGCCATAATCTTGAGCAGCTCCATAAAGATTTGTTACAGGTGCCTGTCTCTAAGATGACTCTTCTGCTGCTTTCTCTTGGCCCTGTGACCCCTGGACCCCAGGGCTGCCTAGGCACACAGTTGCTGCAGAGGGTTCCTAACACCCAGGAGGTGGGCTTTTTTTCTGTCTTCATTTCTTTTCACCAACCTGAATTCCAGATCCAGGCTGATGATAATAAATTCCCAGTGACTTATTGGCTATTCCTTTGTTGTGACTAATGTGTTTAACGGATGGAGAACTGGTGGCTAGGGTGGAGGCATATGGTTCCCACTGGGATTTACCCTGTACTTTACCAAACAGATCACAGGTGGAATTTGAGGTGACCTGGCATGCCTTGTCTACTATTAGAATGTAAGTTACTGGAGAGCAGGGATGGCATTTGCCTTGCATCTGTGTGTCTCTGCCTCAAGTATAGTGCTTGGCTCATAGTAGGTATTTTATACATTACTTATTTGATCCATCAGACTTCTACTGGTCCTTCAAAACCCAGAACATCATCATTCTCTGTAGATTTTCCTGATTTCTCATGTATCTACTCCATCTTTGCAGAACTAATTACTCCTTCATCTAGGTTCTTAATACTATGGGACTTTTGACAAATTATGTTAGTTGTCTTTGTCTTAGTATCTTTACCTATAAATTGGGGATAAAGGGTACTATCCACCTCTCAGTTGTGAATATTTTAATGAAATTGCATGAAAAGCATTTTGCTAAATTTAGCATGATCATGATAGAGAAATGATAATAATTTTATCTGCTAAACAGAGTTTCCTAAGGGATAGGGACTATTATTTTACATTTCTGTATCTACATATCTTTGCCTTAAATAACCCTAAAAGAGGTTTACAGTTGAAGGTATAAGTTATTTGATTATTTTAGGGGAAATAATGGCACAAAGACTCTGTGGTTCTAGGGATATTTCAGTGGTACCTCAGTAATCTTTCCATCAGCTGAGAAGTGTGAGTAGTCTAAGAAGAATCTGAAAAGGTTTTTTTTTTTTTTAGAACTCAGAATACTTGTTTTTATTTTTTGTAATAGAAAAAGTTATATCAAATATTTAGCACAATGGATTAGATTTCAAAAAATGTACATATTCTTCAGAGTGAATGTTTACCATGAGAAAATCACTTAACCTCTTGGGCCTAGAGTCCAAAACTAAAAGTTGGTTGGGATAGATGATCACATTGAATAAATTCTGTAAGTCTTTACAGAGACAAAATAGTTTTATTTAACTAGCATATTATTTTATACTAAGTTAAATAGGAGCATAGGATGGGCTTTGTCCCTTAGAATTTGGCTCTCCTGACTGAATTATATTATTTTTTTTAGATGATTGATGCTTTACATATGAGAATCACAGTTGCCCATCATAAGCTTTTATTAAAATGTAGGATTTTTAAAAATTGAGTTATAGTCAGTTTACAGTGTTGTGTCATTTTTCCAGTGTAGAGTACAATTTTTCAGTTATACATGAACATACATATATGTTCATTGTCACATCCTTTTTCACTGTGAGCTACAAGATCTTGTATATATTTCCCTGTGCTATACAGTATAATCTTGTTTATCTATTCTACATATGCCTGTCGGTATCTACAAATTTCGAACTACCAGTCTGTCCCTTCCCACCCCTCTCCCCCCGTCAACCACAAGTTTGTATTCTATGTCTATAAGTCTGTTTCTGTTTTGTATTTATGTTAATTTCTTCCTCCCTTCCTTCCTTCCCTCCCTCCCTCCTTTTTCTTTCTTTCTTTCTTTCTTTCTTTCTTTCTTTCTTTCTTTCTTTCTTTCTTTCTTTCTTTCTTTCTTTCTTTCTTTCTTTCTTTCTTTCTCTCTTTCTCTCTTTCTCTTTCTCTCTTTCTCTCTTTCTCTCTTTCTCTCTTTCTCTCTTTCTCTCTCTCTTTCTCTCTCTCTTTCTTTTCCATATATGAGCATCTCATATAGTATTTTTCTTTCTTTTTCTGGCTTACTTCACTTAGAATGGCATTCTTCAGGGACTGATAAGGTTAATCATAAAAGTAAGTGCTTCTGTCCTCACATCACTAAGTCAGATCAATATACACTTTCTCTTGGCTAATTCTGAGGGCTGCTTAATTTAGTGATACTAATGATTTTAATGACAATCTGAAGTTGAAGTTCTCAGACCCCCTACTGAGGAAGGCAGAGACCTAAGAAATCATTTACCACTCCAGGTGAGACTTGTAAAACTCTTGGCCATGTAACTGGGGAATTTGCATATTAATTCTCAAACTGGGGGAGTATTGAGGCTGCAGAAATGATGTCTGATCTGGAGGAAGTGGCCTGAAGCTAGAAAAAGCTGGATGCTTATTTCCTTTGTTGGTTGAATCTCTTAGAAATTGCCCTGAAGTCATTCTGAAAAAAGATGTCTGGTCTAATCCTTCATGCCTCGACCTCTTTGCCTCACATTTAAGCAGGACACACACACCAGTTTGGTGGAATAGCCTTTATTGATAATACCGATGATGCCTACCGTTATTTAGAACAACAACTGGGATCATTTAAAAAGGCTAGCGTTAACCCTTGGCCTTGCTCTCAGCATGCATGGCTGATCTTTAGAATTTTTGTTTGGCTTCCCCATCAGAGGAAATAGCAGAAGAAATGTTGAAGATGGAAAATAAGATCATACTAGCTTTTATTATACAAGCTGAATATTGTCTCTGCAGACTTTGAACTTGGGGATGTTTTGTAAGCAATTTTATGTGACAATTCTTTAAGCAGATCAGCCCCAGTTTAGCCAAGTGATATATTGGATGAGGGAGGAAATTGTCTAACACTTTTGAATGCACACTGAATTGTAGACCTTTGGGGCTCTCTCATCCCAGCATCACTATAAGCAGAGAACTTTCATTCACAGATGCAGAAATGGGGACTTAGAGGTGAAGAGACTTGTCCAGCGTCACATGGCTGGTGAATCAGGCTTGGGACACAGGTTCATTTCTGGTCTTTTCCACTAGGCTCCATTGGGAGCCTGGGTTCTAGGAGGTGCATTAAGCTCCTCCCCTCTCACTACTTCTTCCAACCTAGTGGATGTGAAAAGATGGGAAGGGCTCAGAGTGGAGAATTAGCAGAGACATCCTCCCCAGCTTCTGAGTGCTTATGAACAGTGAAGGGCTGTGTCATCTGTGGGTAACTATCCACCAGTGTCAATTCAGATGATGTTGAAGTAATAGATGAAGTGTCAGTACAGTTAGGAGTTTTTGTTCTCTGGCCCTGTGCTCTTGCAATCACAGGTTCTGCTTCTAGGTTCAGAGTTGCCTTTCTTTGATCACTGCCCATCACAGTGGGGCTGGAGTATGTAAACACTGCAGGCATCTCTTCACAGGCATTAACTGTTTGTTTGGAGAATTAATTTATGTGACTCTAAAGGAGTATTGATTTGAGTTAGGTGATTAAAGGCACTCAGTACAGAACCCGCTCAATCTATTTACCTGTGTTCCACTGATTATGGAAAGGGATATATCAATCTTTTCTCATCAAACAACTCTTCCTTTGCCTAAACCCCTCTTCTGTTCTGCTGCCCTAGGAGTTCCAATTAGGTTAAGAGGCAGAATTCTTTGTCTCCTGGGTAGGTGTGGAAAGGAGGAGCAGCAGTGCAGACTGCCCTGGAAAGCAGAAGGAAGAAATGGCTTAACCTTTGAACTAGTGGTATAAGCTTGGAAAACAGGAATTACAGCCCCCTTCATCTTCTCCTTCTCTCTCATCTAATCATTTTCTGATTCTATATCCCAAATGTTTTCCAAATTGACTCTCCTTCCTTGCCTCTGGTGCTATCCTGGTTCAGTCATGATTGTTCTACCTGAACGACTGCCACAGCCTCTTAACTGACCCACCCCTGCTTCCAGTCTCCCCATCCCTCCGGTCTCTCCTCCACCCTGCCACTGGCTGTCTTTTCAAAATCAAGTTCTAGTGATATCTGGAATATCTCTTGCTCCTCTGTTTGAAAGGTATTAGTCTCCTCATTCATTACCAATAGGATGAATTCTGAACTTATTAATAAGGTCCATAAGGCCCTTCATAACCTGAACTTAGCTTATAGGACTGATTTTGTCCTCAGCCACCCTCACATATACTGGGATCATCATCGTATAGCCTGTCATTTGTTCAAGAGACCATTTGCTCCCGCGTTTCTGCATCTTTATCTTTTTTCCTTGGGAACTCACATTTATCTTCAGATTTCACCTCAGCCACACAAATGTAAAGCCTTTGCTGTTTCCCACAGCCACAAAGCATTAAACTCCCTCATTTGTCCCCCTTCTCACACAGTATTTTGGGTAGATCTTTACTTAACATTATCTTTTTTGTACTTTTCTTTTTTTTTTTTTTTTAACTGCAGTGTGAGTTCCTTGAGGACAGAAATCATGACTTATTCATTCTGGTGTTTCCAGAGTCTACTGGAGAGTCTAATGCATATTAAATGATTGATTGGAGTGTTTTTCAGTAAAAATTTGCCTTCATTCTTTTCTTCTTTTTGCCTCACTGACTTTGAGCTTAGCGGTATGACTTCCTTGGCCAGTGGAATGTGAACAGACTTGATGTAAGCAGAAGTTTTAAATGTGTCTAGATGGCTTGTCTTTTTGTGCTCCTGTGAGCCACTAGAGCTGCTGGTCCAAGGCAACTGGGGACATACATGGTAGAGATTAGAACAAAATCAAAAGCTTGTCCTGAGTTCAGCCAACCTGAAGATCTGTGAGCAAGAAATAAGTGCTGTTGCTTTAAGTCATTGGGCTTCAGGGTAGTTTGTCACTCAGTATTATTACAGGAGTGGCTGACTAATGTTTGAACCAGTCAATACATAGGTGAGTAATACTGAGTTTATAGGATCATGTTATGGTCGGAATGTCTGTGTCCTCTCTAAATTCCTATGTTGAAATCCTAACCCCCAAATATGATGGTGGAGCCCTCATGAATGGGATTATTACCTTATAAAAGAGACCCCACGGAAATCCCTTGTCCCTTCCATCAAGTGAGGACACAGCTAGAAGGCAGCTGGCTATGAACTAGGAAGAAAGCCCTCATCAAAGTGTGGCCATGCTGGTGACTTGATCCTGGACTTGACAGCCTCCAGAAGTGTGAGAAAGAAATGTTCGCTGTTACTCAGTCTGAGGTATTTTGTTATAGCAGCCCAACCAGACTAAGACAGATGAGTGAGATAAAAGGATGAGAGAGGAAGAGCTCAGAAATTATGAACTGAATCCCTATGCATTTATTTCTTGGGAAAGCATGACATTAGGACCCGATGATAACTTGCCATCCTTGGGAAGTTCAGGTTGGGACTATTTGAAGTTGTGGTGGTATCATAAACTTCAGTGGAAGACATTTCATCTTAGTTTTATAAGCCTGGGATGGAGGCTGAAGCATACAAATTTTACAACTCTAAGATAGAAATTAAGTTTCTCACTTGATTATTTATCATGGAAAACATAATCAGAAGGTAAATCTTCTGGGAAGAAAGTCACATAATGAATTCCAAATCCTAATAGAAATTATTATTGGATTGTAAACTCTTTTGGATTAACCATGCCACTGTTACCCTTCATTAGTGTGGATAATTAAAAGTTAACTGTGTGTCATTTTCTTGGTATTTATGGATATTGTTGTACAAATGGTGTGATTGGTATGGCCTATACCTGGTTGTTTTCTTAGTTAGGGCATTCAGTAAAAGAGTTCAGCATTAAAGTACTGAGATATAAATGGATTTATGGAGCTTGCCTTCATAATCTCAAGTGCATGCCAGAAAGACCTATTGAGAATGTGTGACTGAACAAATATAGCATTTATTTGAGCTTCAGAAATCATGTAGCATGTAACACATAGTAGGAATTAAGTGCTTTTTCGAAAGAGATTCAAATTATGTACAGTGAGAGAAATGAAAGATGGAGAATGGAATCAGCACTTGCATGTGGGATAGTTCCTGAGCTCAAATTGCCTTTATTCCTGGATGTGAGTCTGGCAGGAGAGATTAGGTTGGACCAGCCACCCTTGGAGAACTCATGATGTAGGGAGGTGACTAATGAAGCACAATCTATCCTGCACTGTGTTTCCTGCCTCAAAGGACCCAAGGTTCTTGAACCCTGCAGGGTTAACCTCTTAATTTTTGAATTCATGGTCAGAAATTAAGTTTCCTGCTTGAATATTAATCTTTCAAATGAGAAAAATGTCACAAGTTGTTAGTTTGATTTGAATTAATAGGGTCATGTTTGTATTTTGAGTAGAGAAAATTACATGCTTTAAGGTGTAAATTTGTTCTTTCTGTTCTTAGCTTGTTGAAATTCTTAATATTGTGACATTAAGAATTGTGCTAGTGTATCATTTGACCTGTCTTGGTCTCCTCTTCTCAATATGAGGTTATTGCATCTCCTTTAGAGTTGGCCTGCTGTTAATTTAGGGCACAAAAAGATGTCATAACCTATTACTATGAAGTTTCCTCCATAACATTTGCTCCTGTGACTTTTTTCTCTGTCCACCCAGCACATCTCCCCAGGAACCCTGAGAAGCTCTTTGGTCGTTGGAAATGCCATTAGAAACTTCAAGAAAACTTTATCGAAGTCTGGCGAAGGCAGTGCTTGTGGTAAAATAGGATTTCTTCCACTTGAGAACCTAATACTTATCCTGTTTCATTAAGATGCTCCCCCAAAGCATAATCTCCACAGAGGCTTTAAATTTCCACTCCTTAACAACTTTAGAATATGTATGTCACTCAGTCAAGGGCTGGACAGAGCTGAATTCACATCTACCTTAATAATTATCTGAAACATTGGCTGTAATGAGAGAAGATTATTATGTGACAGCACAACTGGATTCTGTAATGTGTCTCTAATAGAAACTCTGTTCCTCAGCTGCTTTCCTGGGTTGCTGTAAATCAGGATAGACCTATAAGAAATTGGCCTCAATAAGACATCATACAACAAATACACATTCAAATGCAGAGTTACAGAGGCTGAGGATTGAGAGAGGCTCCTGGACAAAAGTTAACTCTTCATCCTTGGGCAATTAGTCAGGGAAAGAATCTAGAGAAATCTGAGCTGGTGGAAGAAGGAGTTAGCTTCTTGTATCTCATTACAGAAATTCTTTCATTTCTTCTTTTTTGGGCAATTTTGGAGGCTGGATACCATTCTCCTAGCATATGCAGAACATCAAAAGGGAGTAAACAGCTTTTCCACTGGCTTAGGGTCCTTATAATAAGAGATCTAGAGAATGAACTAAAATAAATACTTCTGCAATTGTTATCAGTGCAAGAGGACCATAAATTCCTTTTTAAGACTTTTATTGTCAGTTTCAGCATAAGTTATGGTTTGTCTGAAACACTTTGAAGTCTGCTTAGGTTAATAACTGTTCTGTTGCTAAATGTAGTCTCCTTTGCATTATCTGCCCCTACCTCCAGGATAAATTTGAGAATCACTCCTGACTGCCTGGTGGAGAAGATAAACAGTTTCCTTTTAAGCCTGTGTAGTGGTGGTGAGGATAATGCTATCATTGTCTTTGAATTACCATTTTGATGTGCAAATTTCAGTCTTCCGAAATAGAAACAGGTAGGCATATCTATTCAGTGTCTTGTTCTGTTTTCATCTGAATTCAGATCCTCACTCCGTCCTGGAATCTCCTACCTTTTCCAGTGCTGTCTTCTGGAACTCCTTTGGAAGATGTTTCTTCATGTCACAAATTTATCTTTGAATTTTTTTCCCTCTCTTTTTTCCTATTCTTCTAAGAACACCAGTGTGTTTGGATTAAGGCTCATCCTGATGGCCTTGTTTTTAACTTAATTACCTTTTCAAAGCCCCATCTCTAAATATAGTCATGTTCTGAAGTACCGGGGGTTAGGGCTTCAACAAATTTTGGAGGCACGTTTCAGCCCATAACATACCCAAGCCCACCTAACCCACGTATCCATCTTCTGTATCCATCCTTCTTTCCCACAGAGGGTGAACCATATCTCCTGCTATAGTCAAGACCAAATCCTCCCTCATCTAAGCTCCTGGTCCCCAATCTCCTTTGAGACTTTGCTCCAACATTACCTCCTACCACTCTCAAACCCCGTTTTCCCCCTTACATCTTCATCCTCTCTCTCATCATTGGATCTTTTCCTTTCTCTTTCTTTTTTTCATTGGCTCTTTTATATTTGTCCAATAATGTGTTCCTGTCTTCCATTCTTTTTTTTTTATTGAGGTATAGGTAGTTAAAATGTGTCAATTTCTGGTGTACAGTAGAATATATATGCATGATTGGAACATTATGTTGTCTTCCATTCTTGACCCTGTGTTGCCCTGGGGCTTTTGCCCTTCTCTCTTTTTCTGTCACAACTATATGTATATATGTATGTGTGTGTGTGTGTGTGTGTGTGTGTGTGTGTATATATGTATATGAAATACACTTTTTCAAATAAATTTAAGAAATTTGCTATTTCCTCCTCACTTTCTATTCTTTCCTTGCTTCATTTCAATTTTGGTTTATACGTCTACAATCCTTCTAAAATTGCTCTCATTATTGTCATCAAATAAATTCCTTTTGGCTAAATTCAGTAGAAACATTTTGGCCTCTATTTTATTTGACTTTGCTGCATTGGTAAAGTCAAAGATTCTTACTCATTTGATATCTATATCTATCTATCTCTTGTCAGTCAGCTGTTTATATCAAAGTTGTACTTGTACTTAGCTTAAAATCAAATGATGTGTGAGGCCTATATTGAAAAGGAGCAGTCTACATGTTACCATTCTTTATCTGCAAGCCACTGTCAATTGAAATTAGTACTTTGACTTTTAGCTATTTCATCAGTTTTTTTTACATGTATATTTTAAAACAACAACCTCACGCAAATACTTCTTAAGTTTTTTCATTTTACATGTTATGTAATACTTTTTTAGTGTGGAAGATGGGGATTTAGTCTTTTACACCCTGTTTTGTTCTACACATACTTATCCTCCCTAACCTTCCCAATATTGTAATACTATAATAATCAATTAATCTTGTATTTATTTCTTACATTATTATAATTATGTGTTAATTTCCTATGATTGTATTTCCTTTCTTGGGCAATTTCTTGTTTTACCAGAGCTAATAATTGCCTTTGTTTTGCCTGGTTTTCTATTTGCCTGTTTTTTCCCCCCAAATCGTGAATCAGACCTATAAAATTCTTACTCAGGTGCTCAAATATTAGTTTCATTAATTTCCTTGGGAGCATCCTTCCTAGAACCTCTGTCCTTTTGCTCTAATGTGGATCCTCAGTATGCCTAGTACTTGGATGTCATCTTAGACTTTCTCCATTATTACCCTAGGAATTCTCTTCACTTCTCCCTTGTTTTCTATCTTCTGTTTCCTGGATCCTGTATTTTCCTCTTTCTTGGACTTCATTTTGCTGCAGCACATATTCTAGAAAGTTCCTGAGGAGTGCAGAGAAGATATTTTACTTACTCATGCTGGATTTATGATTTGGCTGGATAAAAAATTCTAGGTTGTAAATAATTTCTCTGAAGAATTCTGAAGAGTTGCAGTGTTCTTGTCGGGAACACTAATGCCACTTTAATTCTGGACTATTTACGTGTGATAAATACACTCCAAGTCTCTCTCTCTCCCTGTCTCTCTCTTTCTTCTCTCCGCATCTCCTGCGCCTTCTCACCCTACTTTGTCCTCACACCTCTAAACCTCCTTTCCTATACTGACTCTCAGATGATGACCCTGCTTTCCTGTTTCCCTGGGAAAATGGAAGAAATTTAAAAAGAATGTATTCTCTCTATCACTTTGAATAAGCTCGCTGCATCTGTTCCTTTCTTTCTTCTCCTTCTGGTATTCCCATTATGCATATGTTACACCTTTTGTAATTATTCCACAGTTCTTGGATTTTCTGTTCTATCATTTTCATTCTTTTTTTCTCTTTGCATTTTAGGTTTGAAAGTTTCTCTTAACCTTTTCAAACTCTCTGTTTCTTTCCTTAGCTGTGTCCAGTTCATTGATAAGCCTGTTAAAGTAATTCTTCATTTCTGTGGCAGTGTTTTTGATTTCTAGCATTTTCTTCTGATTTTTTGTTTTTTCTCTTGATTCTTTTCTTAAGGTTCCATTTCTCTGTTTACATTGTCCATCTGTTCTTGCACATTTTCCACTTTTTCCCATTAGAGCCCTTAGCATAATTAGTCATAGTTGTTTTAAATTCTTGGTCCGATACTTTCAAAATCTCAGCAGTTTGATTCTGAGTTTGGTTCTGATGCTTGCTCCATCTCATCAGATCATGTTTTCGTCTTTTAGTATGACATGTAATTTTTTGTTGAAAGCTGGACATGTGTACTGGATAAAAGGAACTGAGGTGAATGGGCCTTTCATGTGAGGTTTTATGTTTACTCTGGCTAGGAGTTAGACTGTGTTTACTGTGTGCTGTAGCTACAGGCGTCACAAGTAAAATGTCCTCTGATGTCCTTGTTTTTGTCTCTCCTATTGTCTTTGAGTTTCCCTAGAACGTTCTTCCTAAGTGAGATCTGAGATGTGCAGTTCTTTCGTTTGTATTCCTGTTATTGTCCAGGAGCCCTGTCTCTGTTCCGCTGTGCCAGTAAGGTATAGGGGAAGGAGAAGTGTTCTATAGTTTTGTGGTTAGGTCTGTCTTTTTTTGTTGTTGTTGTTTGAAAATAAGGTTTAATTTGCTTTGGAAACAACTGATTCATCATTGTTGTTGGGGGGAAAAAACAGAACAAAAGATTCTGTAGTCTGTTTCTGGTCTGGGGTGTGAGCATCAGCAGACAGTTCCTGAATGTCTGAGCCTGAGGTCAGCGTTCTTCCTGCTCTGGTGAAGGGCTGTCTGTGCTTCCGGTGTTCATGCTGCTCTTCCTGTGCTGCTCTTTCATGTTCATCTCGTTCCTCCTCTCCTGGACTTGAAGATCACACACAGATCCCACAGCAGAACTTCATCCTTGTATGTTTTTTTTTTTTTTTTCCACAAAATGGTTATTGGGTCTACAAATCACACATGATTTCCCAGCTGTTGCCAGCCGAAGATGTAAGCAGAGAAAAAAGAAGAAGAAGAATGAAGAAGTGTTACCAGCATCCCAAGTCCAGGTGGGCTCCAGGCTCATGGGAGTCAGTGTGGAGAGGAGCCTGGTCAGTGACGGAGCAGAACCAGGGTAATGCCAACTGCAGGTGTTCTTGAGGAAACTGTTTTTCTGATATTAGGTCTGTCTTTTAGTGAGCTGTGTCCCTAGGCTGTGACCTTCACAAGTGCTTGTCAATTTTTTTTTCTCCCTTAAGTGAGACAGGAAGGATAAGAGGGGGCTGGTGTTGAATATTTCCCATCCCTCAAGTGGTTTAGGCTCTGGTAAAATAATGTCCCTTGAGAGAAAGCCTTGTTTAAAAAAGAATGTTTTGAGCATATTTCAGAATGGTTACTTCTCCCCTTCCACTGCCAGAAGCACAGAACCTAGTAGGGCTTCTGTAGGTAAAGCACATGAAGATGAGTGTAAATTTGGGCACTTCTAGAGTTTTAAACCCCCAGCCTTGTCCACACAGAGTCTCTAGTATTTCATCACTTACAGTTTAGGTTTTCCAATTCTGTTACTGGTTCCAGTGATTTCTGCTGTTGTGTTCTGCTCTGGTAAGCTGTGATTCTCTGTATCCACCTGTCTGTCTCCCCAGTTTTGGGGACGGTGATTTACCCTCTGACCTCAGTTCTCTGAAGGGTCTAAGAAGAGTTGTTGGTTTTCAGTTTTTCCAGCTTTTTTCTTGTTGTGAGCATAAGGGTGATGACTTCCAAGCTCCTTATGTGCTGACTGGAAACCAGAAGTCCAGGCATCTGTATCACAAACTCGGCCTTCCCTTCTGCTACTAAAAACTCTCTGTTCCTGAGGACAACCCTCCTCTTGTGCATCACATCTCTTCCCCTTTCAACTATCATGGGATATCACTCTAGCAAGTGTCCCCAGTCTCTCCTGCATCATAACATTTCCCTTTACCTCAGTCATTCACATCAACGTTAAAAAATGCTGAAATAGTTCCTATCTTAATAAAACAACAAACATAACAAATGCACACAAACCCTATACCTTCACTTGACCACACATCTTAATCCATCAGCCACCCCATTTATGTCCTCTCCTTCACCACAAAATTCTCTAAAGGACTTATCCAGTGCTTACTGTCTCCAGTCCCTCCTCACCCAGGCTTTCATCCGTGGTGACCTCTGTGTTGTTACGTTCAATGCTCGGTTTTCATTCTTTATCTTACCTGACTTACCAGCAGCATTTTGTAAATGTTGATTTATATTTTCCTTGAAAAGCTGTCTCACTTTGCTTCTGAGAGCCCATACTTGGTTTTTCTCCTAACTCACCTTTGTTTCTTTCAGGTCTCATTTGCAGATTTCTCTTTACCTTCCTGACCTTTAAATTCTGGAGTACCCCAGGGTTCAGTCTTCAGATGTCTTCTTAATCTACAGTTATTCCCCCATGATCTCATCAGGTCTTCTGGTTTTAAATATCCATTTATATGCTGATTATTTCTGTGTCAGAGACTAGATAGCTGCTCTTGGAACCAGTTCCTCTTCATCCAGGGGGCACAATTAGACTGCATTTCTAGCCTTCTTTACATTTAGATATAGCCATTTGACTGAGGTCCAGGCAAAGGAGTGTGAGAAGTGACCTGTACTATTTCCAGGCCTAGCTCATAAACATCTCCCATCCCGCCCTTCAAGCCTCTCTCCCCTTCTGCTGGCTGGATGCAGAGGACATCGTTGATGGAGCCACAAAGGGAAAGAGCATGGATCCCTGAATAATCAGGTGAAAGACTGCCTTTCAAGCAGGAACACTGGTTTAGACTTCGATTGTGTTAAGCCACTGATAAATTTGGGATTTGGCTGATACAATAGCATTACCTTAACTGAGAGAGAAGTTGGTGTCTGCAACAGTGTTGCCATAAGAGAAACCTGGAATGTCTGACACTCCTTAAATTCTGGTTGTGTGGCAGGCAGCAAGGAAGCCGATGACAGAGGCAGGAATGATGGTTTTTGTGTAATGAAAAGAAAAACATCTGGTTAAAACATTTTCTGTGATAAGTTGGGAGGCAGCCTGGGGAAAAGCGTTAGAAAGTAGAGTGTGGTAGTACATGTTGGTTGTTATTGGCTGTGTTTGATAAAGTGCTAAAAGATAAAGGTGAGCTCCAGAATCAGCTGGTTTACAAGCAGAATTAAAGACATAGAAAGATCCAGAAATTCATTTGGAAGAGCCAACTGCTATTTCTAGGTCCCAAATGGTAAGAGAAAATTTAAAAAGGCTTTCAGGGACAGAGACCCATCGTGACGGAGCTTGAAGCAGTGATCAGACTAAGGATATGACTTTTCTCCACAAGCCTGTTTTCCCAGCTGGTTTCAGATTGGCTGTTGTTTACTAGAGATGAAGAAGCAAGAGTCAAGGGAGCCAAGCCATTGGTCAGCATCAGCTTGAGAATTATATCGAGGAGGGAACTTTTGGCACAGTAGCTGACAAGGGTACTGACAGCAAATAGAATTGCAGCCTAGTAAGTTATGAGGAAACTGTACTGCCAAGGAACTGTAAGCTCAGACTAAAAAGCTTGGGGTTATTCAAGCTTTAACAGCATCTTTGGGGCCTCAAAATCACACCAGCAGACAGTGGGCTGAGAGTGTCGAGTAGCCACATAGAGGGGCGTACTCCAGAGCACCCAGTTCAGATGTTGCCACAGAGGATAATGAAGAATCAGCGCATCATCAAGGAATCTTCTCACCTGCAGGGAAGGGGTCTTCATTGTGCCCACCCAGCAGGAGTTCAGTGATTACCGAGTTCTTTCTAGTTGTCTTTTTTTGAGTGAGAGGTTTAATTATTGTTATCTTGTTCCTGTTCCTCTAGTGAATATTAGCTATAGGTGTAGGGAAAAGCACTTACTGTTTTTGTCCTTAGATGGATGAATTATGAGGAGCCAGTCCAGATCCAAGGTGAAGACTGCATATACTTGCAGCTTCTGCATTTGAGTTGGATGTAGGGACCGAGTGGAACTTGAGGTCATATTCTTTGCGGAGAAATTATGTGTGTGTATACGTAGAATAAGGTAAAATGGGTGTTTGGTCATCAGGAGGGTTGCCTATAGCAAAGATCAGCAAGTAAAACTTACTAAACTCATGTCCTCTTCTTCCTGAGCACACAGCTAGACTGCCTGTCTCAGCCATCCTTGCAATTAGATGTAGCCATGTAAACATAAGTGGCCTGCATCCTTTCCTGACCTGGCCCCTAGAAACTTCCCTCGTAAGATTGTTCGTGTTTCCCCATCTTCTGACTGAATGGAGGGGGCTGTGAGACAGAGCAGAGCCACATGTGGAAGAAGCCTGGGTCCTTCAATAACCATGAGAAAAGCCATTCATCAAATCAGGAATACACATTTGTTTGGATTTCACATGTGAGAAATAAACTTCTATTTTGCAAAGCTACTGAAATTTTGGGGTTTCTCTGTTACAACAGCCCTCATCATTCTAATGCTACTCTCCAAATTATATATACATCCCAGTCCTATCCCCCTGAACTACAGTGTTGTATACCGAGTCCTTTCTGATATCTCCAGTGGATGTCGAATAGATATCTCTAAATTGACATTTCCCAAATGTTATTCAAAACCTCATTTTTGCAGTCCTCCACAGTATCATAAGTGGCAGTTCTTTCTATTGGCTGTGCAGGCCAAAAAGCATAGTCATTCTCTCACATTCAATATCTAATCCATCAATGGGTACTATTAGGTTTACTTTCAAAATTTGAAGCCATCATGAATTTCTATAGCATATACTTTGGTTTTCTTTCCCCTTCATTTCCACATCTGAAAATAAACGGTTCAAAAGTTGGTTCGTCTTTCTGGAGTTAGAAAGGTCTCCAGTACCAGCACTTAAGGATCAGGATAGTGAAGGAGCCTTTTTTTTTTTTTTTCCCTTGAAAACAATCTTTTATGTGGAAAGAAATGTTTTTGTAGGGGAGAAATTTTTAGCAGGGTCACTTTGATATGATTGCATTAACTTTCGAACATTTGCCAGGTGTCCACTTTTTCTCCCTTTGTCGTTTTATAGGAACTTAAACCCCAAACTCTTGTATTCTTTCCCTTCAAATCAATTTCTCTCAATATTCTTAATAGCTGTCTTGCCCAATTAAAGTAAAATTGAAAGCCCTAAATTGTTCCTAGATTTGCTGCCTCTTGGTTCTTTAACCTCACCTTTTCCCATTCTCCTCACTTCTGATTATTCTCTTCTGACTATGCTGGCTTCCATGCTGTACACCAGGAATACCAAGAACACTTCCATCTCAGGGCCTTTGCACTTGTTCTTATCTTTGTTTGATATCTCTTTATATCCACAAAACTCACTCCCAAACTTCCTTCTGATCTGCCATCTTGTCACTTTATGAATAAATTCTGTACATAATAGGTCCCCAATTAATGTTTGCTTAATAATTGAATAAACAGATGACCTATTTTGTCTCTTTGGATTTTTTAAGGATCTCTTCTGATATTCTGAAATTTCACAGTAATGTACCTTTGTGTGGTGATTCTTTATCTTTTGTGCTGGGTGTTTGTTGGACCTTCTCATTCTGGAAACTCATGTCCTTCAGTTCTGAAAGTTTTCTTGCATGATTTCATTGGTAATCTCTTTTGTGTCTCCCTAGTTCTCTGTGTCTGGAAGTTTTTGCATTTTTGTTTGTTTTCCCACTGTCAGGGAGACTGCATTTACTTCATCTTCTAATCCTGTCAAATACATCTTAAAATTTCTGCTATCATGCATACCGTTTCAGACCCCATTTGTTTTATTAATTAAAATGTACATATTGTTTTTGCATTACAGGTGCAATATATTCTTTCGTCTTTTGAGGATACTAATTATATCGTTTAAATGGTTCACTAAATTGCTTCTGTTTCCCCCAAGACCCACATTTAAAAATATTATTTAGACTCTGTTTTTCACATTAGGTGCTTCCTTCAAATGTGATCATTGTCTGCACATTCCAATTATGGAAAAGTGTTTGGAAGTGATTGGAAGTTTTTGTGACTAGCAGAACTTCAGTGAAGGCTGATAAGGTGACCTCCTTCCCTGGTCCATCTTTAATTATCAGGTTATATAATTCTTTTCTCCTGCACAGGTCAGATTCCCATGGAAGAAGAGTCCTCTGTCTCCTGCCTGAGATGTGGAGGGTACGTGTAGGGGACAGAGGTGAGAAGGTCTGCCGGCATTCTGGGAGCCAAGGAGAAGAGCAAGATAGGAGTCTCGAGGTTCAATATTAGAGTTCTGCTAATGTGTCCTCTTTGCAATGAGATTCCTGCTGTCCCTTAGACCAAACCTCTCTTGTTCAACTTCTCTAAGGGTTAAAAGGCCAATCTTGGGTTGTCGTGGGGCAGGACAGTCACCAGCTCTTAACTCTTCTTTATACAAATTTTCAAATTATCTTTCCATTTAAGCCCAAACATACTTAGAGCTGCAAAGGTACTTGCTCTCTAGTTCTTGATCATGCTATAGAAATAGAATTTCTTCTACTCCAAAACTCTTGTAAACCTCTATTTTAATTTTTTTTCCAGTCGGCTAAATCAGTGACACTTGCCTTAACAAGTTTCAAAACTTTGTCAATATGTCCAATCTGCTGGTATTTCCTATTTTGTATTTTTGTGCATTTCTAAGTTAAAAATATTTTTATGGTCCTTTTTTTTGTGGGTTTTTTTTGGTTTTTTTTTTGAGAGAAAAGTTGTAAGTATATATGTTGAATTTGCTTTGTTTTTCCACAAACCCATTCTTATTTCTGAAACTCTGAACCTCCCTGGCTTATATTCTGTCACTCTCCCCTAATTATATTCCTCTAGCTCTCTCTGTTCCTCCTCTCTGCTTTTCATGGGCTGCTCTTATCCCCTTAAACAGTGGTCTTTCCCAGCCCTCCCTCACTGGTTCTACTCCTATTCTTGTGTTATACATTTTAGTAAAGGGCCTCCATATTGTCTCACGGTTTTAATAACTCCTGTAGGCAAATAACTCACATGCTCCTGTCTCCTGCCCTGATCTCGTCCTCTAGTTCCATATTCCAATAACCAGTTATCGTCTGGACATACCCTCTGAGTTGTCCTGTAGCATCTTCTAAAGCACAGTATTCTCAAAACAGAACACAGTATCTTTTCTCCTCCTCACACCAACTCCTATATTTGCATCCATAGTCATAGAAGTCACAGATGTGGGACTCATCTTAACCTCCTACTTCTTTTTCACTCCATAGATCCAGATAATCACCAAATCCTGCCAGTTTTTCCTCCCACATGTTTTCTTGAATCCATCTCCTCCCTTTATCTCCATGATGACCACCTGCATAACTTCCTTTCTGCTCCGTTGCCACAGCCTCCTAACTGCCAGCTGCTTCTGTCTTTTCCCTTTTAAATTCATCCTCTGCTCAGGTAACAGAATGACCTGTCCAAAGCATAAATGTCATCATACAGCTCCCCTGCTAAAACCCCTTCAGCTGTTCCCCAGCATGGAATAAAATCTATGTTCCTTGGCATGGTATACAAGGCCTTCTGTGACCTGGGCCTAGCTCGTCTCTCTTGCTTCATCTCATTTCACTCCTGGCCTCACATGCTCACTCTTGTGGTACAGAACTACCTGTTTCTTCCTCTTCCCCTTAGTTTTTTGCTCCTGCACCTTTGCTCCTGTGATTTCCTCTGCCCTATTCCTTTTTTCCCCCATATGACAAAAAAGGATCTTATCCATCCTTCAAGGTATAACTCATGTTTCTTCTTCTTGAGGAAGCAGCTTCTAATTTCTCTGTTTTTTGTGAAGTGTCCCTTCTCTGTGCTCCTATATATCCACCTGTGCACAACACCATCCTAGCATTTAACACATAGATGTATATGTCACTGAAAAATTATGTATGTGCATAATTTATTCTAGTGAGCCTGGTACACTGCAGGGTCCCCCAGAGAAGGAATTCTCCCATGCTTTTGGTGTCTTGCACATAGTTGGTGTTTGATAACTAGACATTGAATAGAAATGAACCTGCTTATAAATTACTTCTTAGTGACTTGGAATCAGCAAAAGCTCAGAACTGATGAAGAGTGTGCAAAGAAGTTATTGTCATTACAATTATGATGGGAGCAGATTGTGAGACAAAAGTGATTATTTGGCTTCTGTTTCTCTTGCTACTTTGAGTGTTTCATGTGGTAAATGTCGGGGAAGGGCGTTTCCTGATCTGGAGGTAATGGATGGCAGAATAGAGAGAAAGTCAGAGACAATTCTCATTCCAAGTTGATAAGTTGAGCGTGCAAGGAAAAGCTGATTATGACTTGGGTCATCGCTATGGGTTAACATATAAGATTTTATACTGTCAAGTGATCTAAAAAAGGTTAATGAAAGGTGGGTCCTATAAGAGCCTGGCAAGTGGGAGTGGACTGGTGGAGAGGCAGGCAGGTTGAAATTAATGAAAAGTGACATCTACTTTACCTTCCTCACATATCAAAGTTCTCCTGGTCTCTTCCCAGATGTCTCTGGGTCATATCCAGTTTGCAGATGGCAGTGGACATCCTAATGTTGCGTGTAGACTCTTTAAAACAAGCTCTCATAAATAGCTCCCATGCCCTGGGAGGTGTGCCAAAACACATTTCCATGATAACTGCAGAGATGCTTGCTAAAAAGCAAACAGCACATTAGTGGCCTTCTGAGTTCTTGTGCAAATGGAGTGTGAAATTGTGGCTTGATGCTCCAAAGCTATACCTTTTTGTCTCCCTGATAGTGATTAAGAGAACTCCAGCTTGATTTGATTGGGAGGGTGTAAGTGGGTGGAGGTGAGGGGAGTCAGATGGGCAGCGAAAGAAGAATGACTAGTGAAAGGGAGGGAGAGGAATATACACACCCCCTTCAACTTGGTGCTTCATTTGACCTTCAGGAAATTGGAATAGAGATCACATGACTTAACGTTTGCCCGGAAATTAACTGCCTCTGTTTGTTCCAGGCCCTGGGATTGATGAGAGAGCCAGGGGATTCTGACTATAGAATTATAATAAAGGGAAATGTCTCAAGCAATTATTAAATATTTAAAGAACCATCTCAACACTAACCTGTCAGATGAAATGAATGAAATTGAAACGATTTTTAAACATTATTTCCAATGGAATGCATAGAAATTCAGGGATGAAAATTACTCTGTGCCATAAAGAAAATACTTTCAGTTTTTTTTTGTAACATGGTATTTCTGCATCACCTTTCATCCCAAATGTTAATTAAGGAACGGAATGCCCAGGAGGTGGATCAAATGAGGAATCCAAAGGAAAAGGACGTGGTCAAGGTTTTTTCTTTTTCCTCTGCAGTATTATTAAAGGTGTGCAGAGGACAAGGGGACATTAATCCCCAGTGCAGTTGAGATATTCTCTATCAGAATAAAGGGAAATAAGATTTTTATTTACAGTTTCTTTTCTTTTCTAGACGGGACAATGTGAGATAAATAGGTGGTAAAATAAAATTATTCATCAGAGATGCTAGAGTTTTTCTTCACTGGATATATAGCAAATATTGTGGATTATCTACCCAATCCTCATTCCCTCTTTCTTTTAATCAAAGCCCTGCCTTTGTTCAAGGATCCACCTCTGGCACGACTTCTAGTTGCCTACCCAATATCAAATTTTACTTACTCATAGTAATATGATTGTGAGAAGTAAAAATGCCCAGCTATTTTTCTGCCTCCCTTTTTCAGCCTCCTTTTTAAAATGTACTTTCAGCCTGCTTTTAAAAAAATTGAAATATATTTGATATATAATGTGCTGTATGCTTAAGGTATACAATATGTTGATTTGATACACTTATATACTGTAACATGATTGTCATCGTAGTGATAGTACCTCTATCAGGTCACATAATTATCATTTTTTCTGTGATGGGAATAAAGATTTAGTCTCTTAGCCAGTTTGATGATTATAATACAAAATTGTTGTTTATATCACTATATATGCATTAGAACTCCAAGACTTACTTGTCTACTACTTGCAAGTTTGTCCCCTTAGACAATATCTCTCCTATTCCTCCACTGTCGAGCTCCTGGTAAACACCATTTTACTCTGTTTTTATGAGTTTGAATTTTTTAGATTTCACGTATAAGTGATATCATACAGTATTTGTCTTTCTCTGTCTGACTTATCTCACTTAGCATAATGTCCTCAAAGTCCATCCATGTTGTTGCAAATGGCAGGATTTCCTTCTTTCTCACGGCTGAGTAATATTCCAGTGTGTGTGCGTGCACGCGTGCGTGTATGTGTATCTCACATCTTTATCCATACTTCTGTTGAGAGGCACTTAGGATGTTTTCTTGGCTGTTGTGAATCATGCTGTCATAAACATGGGAGTACATATTTCCCTTTGATATCCTGTTTTCATTTCCTTTGGTTATATACCCAGAAGTAGAATTGCTGGATCACATGGTAGTTCTATTTTTTTTTTTTTTTTTTTTTGAGAAATCTCCATGTGGTTTCTGTAGTGGCTGAGCCAGTTTACATTCTCACCAACAGTGCACAAGTTTCCTTTTCTACAAATCCTCACCAACACTTAGCTCTTGTCCTCCTGATGATAGCCATTCTAATAGAAGTGAGGTGCTATCTCATGGTTTTGCTTTGTGTTTCCCTCATGATTAGTGATGTTGAGTACCTTTTCATGAACCTGTTGGCCATTTGGATGTCTTTTTTGAAGAAATGTCTATTTAGTTCCTCTGCCTATTTTTCAATTGCAGTGTTTATTTTTTTCATAATGAGTTGTATGTGTTCTTGTAAATTTTTGAATATGAATCCCTTACCTGATACATGGTTTGCAAATATTTCCTCCCATTCTGTAGGTTGCCTTTTTATTTTGTTGATTGTTTCCCTTACTGTGCAGAAGCTTTTAAATTTGATGTAGGCCCTTTTGTTGATTTTTGCATTTATTGTTTGTGCTTTTGGTGTCATGTCCAAAAAATCATTGCCAGTGTTGAGGGGCTTCTTCCTTATTTTTTTCTAGGATTTTTTTTTTTTTTTTTTTTTTTTTTTTGGTATAAGGTCTTCTTAATTCTTTGATCCATTTCAAGTTCATTTTTGTAGGGGGAAGGATATAGCTCAAGTGGTAGAGTGCTTGCTTAGCATGCAGTGAGGTCCTGGGTTCAATCCCCAGTACCTCCTCTAAAAATAAATAAACCTAGTTACCTCCCTCCACCAAAATAATTAAAAATAATACAATAATAAATAGAACATAAAGATCTTTAAAAAAAAGATAGACATTTTTGTGAGTGGTGTGAGATAAGGTTCCAATTTCATGTTTTCTACATGTGTTTATCCAGTTTTCTCAACATGAGTTTTTGAAGAGACAGCATTCCCCACTGGGTGTTCTTGTCTGTCTAGTCAAATATTAGTTGACCGAATATGCCAGTGTTTAATTCTGGGTTGTTTATTCTGTTTCATTGAGGTATGTTTTTAATGCCAGTACCACACTGTTTTAATCATTATAGCTTTGTAGTATAGTTTGAAATCAAGACGTGTGGTGCCTCTGACTTTGTTCTTTCTCAGGATTGTTTTGATTATTTAGAGTCTTTTACGGTTTTATACAAATTTTAGTTTTTCTATTTTTATGAAGCACACCATTGGAATTTTGATAGGGATTGCATTGAATCTGCAGATGGCTTTGGGTAGTATGGACATTTTAACAATATTAGTTCTTCCAATACATGAACATAGAAGTCTTTCCATTTGTTTGTGTCTTCTCCAGTTTTTTTCAATGAAGTCTTGTAGTTTTCATTGTATAGAGCTTTCATGTCCTTGGTTAAATTTGTTCTTAGATATTTTATTGTTTTTTTTTTTTAACATTTTTTATTGATTTATAATCACTTTACAATATTGTGTCAAATTCCAGTGTATAGCACAATTTTTCAGTTATACATGAACATACATATATTCATTGTCACATTTGTTTCTCTGTGAGCTACCATAAGATCTTGTATATATTTCCCTATGCTATACAGTATAATCTTGTTTATCTGTTCTACAATTTTGATGCAGCCACTGTGGAAAACAGTATGGAGATTCCTGAAAAGACTAGGAATAAACTTACCATATGACCCAGGAATCCCACTCCTGGGCATATATCCAGAAGGAACCCTATTTCAAAATGACACCTGCACCCCGATGTTCATAGCAGCACTATTTACAATAGCCAAGACATGGAAACAGTCTAAATGTCCATCAAAAGGTGACTGGATAAAGAAGAGGTGGTATGTTTATACAATGGAATACTACTCAGCCATAAAAACTGACAACATAACACCATTTGCAGCAACATGGATGCTCCTGGAGAATGTCATTCTAAGTGAAGTAAGCCAGAAAGAGAAAGAAAAATACCATATGAGATTGCTCATATGTGGAATCTAAAATAAAAAACAAAAACAAAAACAAAAACAAAGCATAAATATAAAACAGAAATAGACTCATAGACATAGAATACAAACTTGTGGTTGCCAAGGGGGCAGAGGGTGGGAAGGGATAGACTGGGATTTTGATATTTTATTGTTTTTTATGCTATTGTGGATGGGATATTTTTCTTTATCTCTTTTTCAGATGTTTCATTATAATTTTATAGAAATGTAACTGGTTTCTGTATGTTGATTTTATATCCTGCAACTTAACTAAAGTTCATTGCTTAATTCCAACAGTTTTTTGGTTGAGTCTTAGGATTTTCTGCATATAAAATTATACTATTTGCAAATAGTGACAGTTTTACTTCTTCCTTTCTGATTTGGATGCCTTTATTTTTTTGTTTTGCCTAATTGCTCTAGCTAGGACTTCCAGTACTATATTAATTAGGAGTCGTGAGAGTGGGTACCCTTGTCTTGTTCCTGATCTTAGAGGAAAACCTTTTAGTTTTTCACCATTGAGTATAATGTTAGCTTTGGGTTTGTGGTATATGGTAGGAGTGATCATGGAACATAAAATTCTGGGCAATGAAATGAAAGGGGGACTTGTTATGTGGGGTTCTAGAAAAACTCTTAAAAAGGGAGTATGGTCATTTGGCCTTTTCCTCCCTTTTTTATTCTTCCTTCATAAACTGTGAACATGACATATGCAGCTATAGGAACCACCTTGTGACAGATGGTTAGGTAAAGACTAAGAGAAATATAGCCATGCCTGTTGGACATTGTAGCTTTAAGCCTTTGAACCAGTCCTGGATCTCTTCTGGACTTCTTGTAACATGAAAGAATAATGGGATCCACTTTAGGTCACTTGGGTGCTTAGTACCACTTAGGTAATTTGGGTGCTATGTTACTCAAAGCCAAGCCCAGTCCCTAAGAGACAGTTCACCTGGAGCATACCTCTAGCTCTAGCTCATTTGTAAACTGATGAGTCTAAGCCATATAAAATTCCAGTCTCTTGAGTGATTGGTTTAGGCATGAGCATGTGATAGTAGCTGACGAAATTTGACCAATGAGATGAAAGGAGGAATATGCTTTCTCCCAGACAGAAAAGCTTCCCCACTCTTAAAAGAAAGCATATCGAAAGGGATATCTTCTTTTGTGGACACTTGTCTAGGTCAGAATAGGATGCCTGGAACCACTGTAGCCATCTTGCAGCTATGAGGGGAGCTGGCCTGGGGATAAAGCTGATACAGTGAGGATGGAATAGTGGATACTAGGAAAGCACCAGATCCTCGATGATGTCATTGAGCTGCCAAATCAACCAATCCTGGAGTTGCTCATCTTTGGGCTTCTGGCTTTGTGAGTTAATCAAATTATTATTTGTTGTTTAGACCAAGAGTTGGCAATTTTTTTCAGTTAAGGGCCATGCAGTAAATAATTTAGGCTTTGTAGGGCTACTCTGCCACTGTACTGTGAAAGCCATAGACAATATGTGAACAAATGAGCATATCTGTGCTCCAGTAAAACTTTATTTACGAATACAGGCAGAAGGCAGTATTTGTCATTCAGGCAATAGTTTGCTGAACCTTGGTTTAGACATTGAGTTGAGGTTTTCTGCTTCTTAACTCATCTACATCTTGCCTGATACTGAATTGGAGAGTAGAATGCATAAAATCTAAGCCCTCTTTCAACTCAGAGATTGGACAATTTGGAGAATGACATAAGGAAAGACCAGAAAAGAGAGAAACAAGTTAAAAGTGGGAATGATAAAAGACTCATAGAAGAGCTAGAGGTAAAGCAGCTTGAAAAGCTATACCTACCTCAGTTGAATAGGGAAGAAGGAAATATCCTGCCCTTAGCAGAAGGCTGCTAAAAGAAGAAAGTCTTACAGAATGGAGATGCATCAAATCTTTAAAATTTAAAATGTCCATCATTTTTAGCACATAAATAAAAAAGTTAGAAATATATTTAAGAAAAATATACTTATTATCCCACTACACAGATGTAAATCTTACTATAAAGATGGAGGTATAGACTTTTCCTTTTTATAAAGAGGATTTGTACTGTATATACTGATTTGTAGTTTACTTTTTCCACCTTAACCACGGATTCTGAAATTAGATTTATAAATTTATACAACCATCATTTTGAAGGTTGCTTAGTAGCCCATTGTATAAAAGTAGCAATTTAATTAACTAGTCTCTATTATTCTTTCATTTTGGTTGTCTCCCCCCCTACAATCCTTTTGCTATTATATAATAAGCTTGAAATATTCTATTTGCTGTTAGAAAGTTCTGTCCCATTCCCTCCCTATATCCTTGTTTCAGAATAACTCTTCCCTGATAATGTCAAGCAGCTGGTAAAGGGCAATTTAAAAATGTTTCAGTGTAGCAATCAGAGACATCATCTTCTATTCCACTCTGAGTGAAATCCTAATGAGGTCACTTGTCCAGATGTGAAACTCCTGAGTCTTTGGGGATTTTAGCAATGGTTTCTGCTTTTATGTTTAGTCTCCTGGCTGTACTTTTCCATATTATATACAGCCCTTAAGTTGTCGGGTAGGGCTGGTTGTTGCTAAGAAGTAGTAACTGTAATGGGTTCCAGATCTACCTGCCTGCTTTCCCCCTGTACTCCCAAAGCTTCCATCTGAAAATTGTCTGAGTCATTCTCAGGGTCAATTCAACCTTTACTGTTTTGATCTGGAGTTTTGTAATCAATTTGTGTCTGTCAGTCAGTGAGTACTCATGCTCATTGGACCAGTTGGAACAGAATAGCAGTCTTTTATAATAGGAGGCACATACTCTAAGTTTTCCACGGTATTAGGAAAGAGTACTGGTATAAATAGTAACAAATATCATTCATATTTAACTGTAGAATGGAATCTGAGACCCAGAGAAGGAAAGAAACTTGCTTGATGATGGGCAGGTAGATAGAGGTGGGGCTGGAAGAAGACCCAAGTGTTCCTGGGGATTCTCTCCTGTTCTCCAGTGGGTCAGAACTTACCACAGGGGAAGTCTCTTTTGGAAAGTGCTCATCCAATGTTTCAGAGTTGTGGGTGGGGTGGGACATGAAGAGAATAAGCACTGGAGCAGCAGACATAATAATGCACAAAGAGGGAAGGCTCTGGGGGAAAAATAGCATATCTAATATTAAGATATTTTGTAGGTAAACAGTTATTGACATGAAAAGTTATCTTGTATATATAAAGTGAAAAATTTAGGTTCTAAGTAGCATGTGGAGTATGACTCCACTTTTGTTAAATCAATCTCATGTAAGTATATCTGTCTGTCTTTCTGTCTGTCTATCTACCTACCTATCTATCAAGCAGCTATCTATCTACTTAAAAAGATACATTTCAAGGTGTCTAGCAGTGGTTATTTTTGGGTATTGAAAACTGGAGTGTTACTATTTTCTTCTTATTGATAAACAGTAATTTCTAATTCTTTTACACTAAACATGTATAGCCTTTCTGATAAGAAAAAGGTTATAAAGAGAAAATGCGTTTATAGATAAAGTTATAGGTTGTGTTTTGATAGCATATCTGTGTGTCACTAAGACTTACAAGGAAGGAATATTTTCAGATACTCTTTTGAGTGAAGAGTATTCCTTTCATTGGGAGCAGCATTCATGTGGGACCTTTGCGTACATATCACACTTTCTTCATGGTCTTCAGTATCCCTCACAGCTCTCAAGGACAAGGGCCTAAGTCTCAATTACTTGGTGGTCAGTGGCCTATTAATTTTTAAATTTTTAATTTTTTTACTATGAATGAATGAATAAGAAACTTTTAATAAGTTTATTTGAACATCACTGAGGCTGAAATTAGTCAGTGAAAGGGCAACAAGTAGGACAATATGTGTATTTCTTAAGGCTTGGATGTGTAATAGGGAAGAACAAATCTGACTCCATATTAGATCTGTTCCTTTGTCTCTAACCCTGTTTCCTGTGTTTAGTCATACTGGTTCTGCACCTTTCCTAAAAGAATATTGCCTGTAGCCTGAAATATACATGATAGCCTATTCTCAAGTCTCTGACCTTTAAGAATCTAACACTTTCCTATTTATAAAGATAAAACGTTGCAGAAGAGAAAATAACACTTGTCTTGTTGGAGGTTTGCGGGGACACCATGACCTGACCTATGTGGCCAGCTGCAAGAACAATGGATTCTGACACCAAGAAGTTTGCAACAACCAACCACACCCCCTCCCCTTTTTGGTATAAAAGGAGCCTAAATTCTGACTTGGGTAAGATGGTTTTCCAGGACATTGGCCTGCCATCTTCTCGGTCTGCTGGCTTTCTGAATAAAGTCGTTATCTCTTGCCCCAACACCTTGTCTTCCGATTTATTGGCCTATCATGTGGTGAGTAGAACGAGTTTGGACTCGGTGACAGGTAAGGGAGCAGAGGAAGCAAGAGGCAAATAAGCAGTGTAACCCTCTCCCTGCATAGCATATATGAAGAGAAAGTTATCACCAGTTTAGCTGAGGATCATTAAGGTGTAGTTGTGTTTCAGATCCTTCGGGACTTGTGCTGAGAATACAAGAATTGGAAGTGAGGATGTGAGCTTGGTGCTTTCTGGGAGGGTTAGTGACTCTCAGTGATGGGAGAGTGAAGGGAGGGGCCTTCTAGAGAAAGGGAAAAATAAAGATATTGAAAAAAGTGTTTCAAGGAAACTTTTAAAAACCCTTTCTTTTGAGCTATGTGTGAGAAAAAGGGTCCTGGTAGAACTCAGTGAAGTCACTGACTCAGGCTGGTTTGGATACAAAGGCGGCCCGGGGAAATCAGAGGGAAAAGGCTTCCTCTGTCGTCAGGAGTATGGCATAGGTTGGTGATGAAAAGGACTGGGATGTGCTGGGTAGAAACCTCCTGTGAGCCGCGGGGGGAAGGGTGAGCTCTTACCTTCTCCGATCCTTTCTTTAAATAGCAAGTAGGGTTGTTGTCACTCACTAATTTAATAGTGTCTGATAAGCCATCAGATGTTTAAAAAAAATCCAACCCCCTCCCCTTGGCCAACCTACAGAGCTTGGCATGATGTTATCAACCCAACTCCTGCCTCGCTTTTTTACTTAAGTGCCAGCTACAAGGGACTTCTTTCTGTTTCACGCTTGTCCCCACTTTGAAGCATTGTACTAGTTTTCTGCCTGAAAACCACTGCCCTGGAGGGGCAGAAAACCACATGCTTGCCTCTTCCTTGCTTTTTAAGTCATAGCTTAATGTCGCCTCCTCAGAGAGGATTTTCTCCATCATCCAACCTGAAATATATCACTGGCCACTTTCTGTCATTTCCACCAAGCATTTATCCATTTATCATGACCTGACACTTTTTTTTTTTCAATCTCTGTTCTTCTGTTAGAATGTAAACCATGAGAAAAGAGACAGGGTCTGTCTTACTTAATGTCTAGAATAGTCCCCAGCACATGGTAGTCAATAATATCATGTAGGATGAATGAACAAATCTACCGCAAGATCTTCATATCCTTATTCTGGAAAGACTTCCATGTGTCTTTAGGCTGATACAGCTGTCATTCTGTTTTGCTTCCAGCACAGCCTCTGTTTTTGCTTATAGCATCCAGCTAAGCTGTAAATAATGGCAGGCACGATGCCTTTTTTGCTTTGCATTCTCAATGCTCTGTTATGTACCAGGAACCATTTACTGAGAGAATGAATGAACGTATGTGTGAATGAATCTTGTGCTGCAGACATGGTAGATCCTTAGGCACATCCTCGGAGGTAGAAAATCTGATCTTTGTGGGCAGGAAGGGCAAGGCGGAGACATTCAAAGTGACGCACAAGTTTTGTCTGAGGCTTGTCTTCCATCATACTTAAAAATAAACGACAGAAACAGAAATAAGACTGAAGGAGCTTTGAGAAAGGAACTGAGATAACTTTTAGGACTGTTGATTTTAGGAGACTCTCAGCTTAGACTCCCCTCAGTCTCTCATTTCTATTGAATATGAAGGCCATCATTCCTATTCAGCTACCTTGGAGATCTGGTTAAATGTCAACTTCTTGACCAAGAGAGAAAGAAAGAATGTGGAACCTCAGGAGATCTCAAAAGGTACATATTTGGAATACCAAGGAGAAAGAAAAAAAAAATTAGAAAATATTCCACTTAGTGAAATAGTCCTCCATTCTGTCTTTGCACTCCAGTGTACTTCTGGAACTTTAAGATTTAGTGGCTACTGAGAATATTAATGGCCCAGGGAAGCTGGGGGTTCACTTTTTATGACAGTAAGTTTTGAATTTCACTAGATAGTTTCCACAGAATGAAATGCCTGTTATTCAATTTCTATGAAGAGTTAAGGGATTTGGGGACTTATTAACATGGTAGAGAGGAAGTTGTCCCACAGGCTGTGCCCTCTGCCAGGTAACTGGTGTTATTCTCCGAGATCTAAGACCAGGTGTTTATTAAGGTATGGGGCAATGTATCACTACCTGTGAAAGTCTGGTCTGCTCTGTGGAACAATGGTCCCATGAGATGCACAATGAACAAAGGAGTCTATAAAATTAGTTTGGGGAATGCCACTTAATCTCTGTGTATTCTTGGAGATTTACACTTTACATTAGCATGGGAAAACCTCTGAGAAGATACTCAGTAAAAAAAACAACTTAAGATCCTTTAAGAAATTTAACTATGTAGATAAGAGTGTGTGTGTGTGTGTGCGTGTGTGTGTGTGTGTGAATACTACTAACACTCTTGGGAAAATACATGGTAGAGGAAAAATTATGGACATATGAGTCAATCAGACCTGGGTTCAGGTTTAATTCTTGTGACTCATTGCTGTGTGACCTAGAACAACTGATTTAACTTCTCTCAGTTCTATTTTCTCTTCGTATATTGGGTATAATACTTTACCCAATAAGATCATCATGACTATTATTTGAGATAATGCATATCTTAATGTCTAACCCAGATCGCAGAATATAAATATTAGTACTGGTGACCAGACAGGTGGACAATTATTATACAAAAAACACCATGGTAGATATGTGTGGGTTATAAAACTGAATAAAGTAGTGCACCTTATATCAGAGAAGCCCAGTATATATCAGGTATTTACAAGATACCAGCCTCTGGTCAACACTGTGCCAGGTACCTGGGGTACAACATTGGATGAGGCAGATGTGACCCTCATCCTCATGGAGTTTTCTGGCTTGCTCTGGGTGGCATTTGTGTTCTCAGAGGCTAATTCATGCTAGAACTTGTCACCCAACCTCATGCCTAGTAGCCTTCATATTGATATTAAGATTTAACTGTCTTTCCCCATATTATCTTTTCAGGTATGGGTTCATGAGGGGATATTTTGCTGCTGGAGTGGGTCTCCAAAGTACTCCCTGTAAATGGAATCTGTAAAAACTGAGGAAAGTCTCACAGGTGACAATCAAGTGCTTAGGAGCTTGGTGGGGAGAGGAACTGAATGGCAGTGGGGCGGTACTTAGAGAGCATCAGGTAGACCATAGAATAGACATTAAACTTTGATTTCCCCTTACATCAGGTAAAAAGAAAATCATGTTTCCTAAGCTTTGGGGAGAGCATTTAGAATGGTAGCTTTAAGGATAATTTATAAGGATACTTAGTTACTGCTAGAAAAATTATTTCAGGACATAAGGGTTACAAGGATCATGAGAATAATAGTTAACTGTCCTTTGTACATTTTCCCTAGGTTTGTTTGAGTGCTAGCTTTTGCTTCTATCTGGAGAATAATGGCGAATGCTCAAAATCATTGATAAAATATTTGAGAAGATTTTCAAGGTTTTCAAAAAGGTTAAAAGGTGGGAAGCGATATTTTAAATTCCTTATAAAGCTTCTTAGTTCCTTTATGTATATGTTTAAAAAAACAGGGGTGTTTCATGAATCATTTGGAATAGAGACAGTGCTTTCCTGAGCCCCAGGCATGTAGCAGTCAGGAACTTCTACCTGCAGCGCAGTCTTTGAAGGCAAAAAGATTTCGCTCAGCAGACTTAAGGGGCCTTGCAGGTAAAAGAAAGGAAATGTCAGCTATGTGACTGCCGAGGGACAATTTCCTATCCCAGGAAGTGACTTTGAAATGCTGTTCAAAGTAGCTGTAAGGGATGCGTGGCTCATTCTGGAGAACGTGTGGGCTTGGAAATGAACTGCCCTCTTGAGCTGCGCCTGCCTTCTATTATGGGGGCACTAACGCGTTTTAATGGTATTGCCCACACTAGGGTTAGTTGATAAAGAAGAACAGCTGTTGCTTAGCTGTTTTCAGTCTTTTTGTTTGGCAAAATTACGTATCTTTCTGAGGCTTGGGGAAAGGATGTGGCTGAAATAAAACAAATGAAGTGGGAGAGAGGGGAGAAATCAGACCATCTGTATTTAAAAGTGGCTATTTTAGGGGTTTAACTCTGAGCCAGGGACAGTGCTAAATGCTTTATATTAATTTTCTAAGTTAGTCCACACAGCAACTCTATGACAGATGATTATCTCCAATTTTTAGATTGTCTTCAATTTACTGAGTTTTAGAGAAGTAAAATGAATTGTCCAAAGTCACAGAGCTACTCAGAAATGGAACTGGAGTTTGAATCCAGGTCTGTTTGTATTGACTTGAAACTCTGTTTTCCTTTTAATACACATCACAATGCCTGCACCACAGTAACTGCTACTGTTAACTACTACCACTACCAAATCCAACGACTAACATTGATTGATCTTTTACTGTGTGCCAGAAGCTGGGCTAGATTATCCCATTTAATCCTCACAACTAGACTTTGAGGTGTTACTCTGGTAAGTTTCTTTTTAGAGAAGCAAAAACTGAGGTACAGAGAGAGTGGGTAATGTAACCCACGTCACTCATCTAGCAAGTGGTGGAAGCAGGCTTTGAGTCCTGGCGATTTGACTCTTGGCCCTGTCCTCAGCTACTACGTTTCCTCCTGGTTAAGAAGTGTCAGTGTGCCTGTGAACTCTGTGCACATGGCCTGGAGAGGGGAAGTTGGGGACATATATTAGTTTCCTTGGGCTGCTATAACAAAGTACCACAAACTAAGTGGCTTAAACAACAGAAATGTATTTTCTTAGTTTTGGAGGCAAAAAGTTCAAAATCAAGGTGTTGGCACAGTTGGTTCCTTCTGAGGGCTGTGAAGGAAGGATCTGTTCCGGACCCTGTTCCTTACCTTGTAGATGGCTGCCTTCCTGTTCACATGGTGTTCTTCTTGGCAGCTGTAAAGGCTTCCCCACATCCTGAAGGGGATGAGCTGTGGATCCATTTACCTGTCACTAGAGGGGTCAGAATGGACCCTGACTGCCAGGAGCTGTTCTCCGGATGTGATGCCAAGAGAGAGATAAGGTAATGGATGGCAGAAAGACCTAGAGGCTGTTTGATAACATGGAAGGCTCTAAACTCTCATAGGGAACAGCTGGGAGGGAGCACTGAGAAAAGCTGGGGTCATAGACTATTTGGGGGATATTCTGTTGGTGGTAAGGAACCCTTCTCCCCAACACTGGAGGGTGTTGGGCTCTTCGTAGAGCTCACTAGGGATTAGTACTGGAGATCTATAAACTCCTAATGCACACAGATTCTCCCTAAGCACGTGGATTCAACCTTCCTAAAGAGGGCTCTGATTCTCTTCAGAAGAGTAGGACACTTCTCCATGCTTCCCTGTCCTTAGCCACACCTCCCCCGCCCCCAACTTCACTGTCATTTATGTTTAAATTACTACCAGCTAGGGGAGCCAAAGATCCACAGCCAAGTCCTTGAAAGAAAATTACGTTTCTTCTTCCCAAGCTAGGACAATTAACAAGAACTAACAAAGGGTCAAAGAGGATTTTTGCACGTGAACATGCAGCTTTTGGTTAACTCTGTAACTATTTAATACAAAGTATATGCTATATCTGAAACATATGGTCTGATGTTATCTAACCATCTAACCTATCTGTTTTGGTCTTTAAAAAATAAACTTCAGTGGCAAAGCTGGGTTTCATCTGTAATTTCTTTTGAAGGCAGCTGGAAGTTGCTGAGGTAGGATATAATCTCCCTCCTTGGGGCATTTTTTGACTGACAGCTATTCAGGAGTAGTGTATGGTGTGGGCTTCCAGGAAGCAGTAGCGGTTTTGTCTTCTCTTTGTTCACAGGCTCCTCTCTTAAGAGCAGTGATGGACACTTTGTTTGCTACAGAGGAGTAATTGTCCATAGACATAGGTTTGTAGGGAAGACCTCAAACCTGTAATTTCTCACCGTTCTCAAAACCTCATTTCAGCAGGAAGGTTGAGGGTCTCTCCATTTTTCCTTTTTCATGATTAAGTCGGGATGGCATAACACTCAGTAGGGGAGCAGACAATTCCTCCGGTGTGTGTTCTAGTGTGGCCTAGCTTGGGGTCAGGGAGGATGGTTTGCAGAGCCCAGGAGCTGCCTTGCTGGGACACAGCTTGAACCCTGACACTTTAACTGATTGATTGCCTGCTCACACACTGGTTAAGTGGTCTGGCTGTTTCTGTGCTGCTTGTGCACTTGTGAGATGTAACTGTTCTCCACCTGGAGATCACTATATGCAACGGCAGGTCTTAATGAACTTGGATCCTGGTTTCTTGGGAGTGAGTTCTTGGCAGTCTCAATCTGGGGTTGGTGTCCCTTTTATGTGCCCTCAGATGATCCTGTACTTCCCCAGTTACTCTATTTATTGTACTTAATGTCTGTTTTATGAGTTAAAATTTTATTCTTAAAAATTGAACTCATCCATTTAATTGATTTATTAAACAACTTTTTGTAATCTGTGAGTACCATGTGCTAGGCACTGTGCAAAGGACTGAGGATTCAGTAGTCGTCAAAATATTCAAACAGAACAGAAGTATGTGGGGTAACATTGAAAGTTCTCTTTAAATCCTCCATCTCTCCCTCAAGTCTCACTCACCTGAGGGAACCTACTTTTAATAATTTAGAGCAGGGTTTGGCAAACTGCCACTTGAGGCCCAAATCTGACCTGCCACCTGTTTTTGTAAATAAAGTTTTATTGGAACAGAACCATACTCGTTTGTTTACATATGAAAACTCTGTGGTTGCCTTCACACTATAACCACAGAGTTGAGCCCTTTTCAAGAAAAGTTTGCTCACAACTGATGTAGAGGATATTTTAAGAACTTTTAAAATTTATTCTATATGCACATATATGTTGATGCTTCGGTTTGTGTATTTTTTCTTATTACATGTTACATGTGTTATTCTTTAATCTGCCTTTTTTTCTAATTGCTTGCATAATTGTCTGACTCCCAAACAGAGAGAACAGAGAACCTGTTCACTGTTTCCAGTTCAGCCTTTGGCTTGGTCTCTGGCCCATAGGAGGTGCTCCAAGAATATTTACTGAATGATTGAATGAAAAATATACTGTATTTTTGAGAAAGTTCCAAAGGTTTAAATGATTTACTTAAAAAGTAATTCAGCACATACTCAAGGTTATTCATATTATAATAACCTTCTTTCTTAGTTACATTGCATTGTTATTTCTTGAGTGAGAGAGAAAAAGGAACGGTATCCACTTGTCCTTGGAGAATTGTGCAAGGGTATAAGTCTTATAGGTGTGAGCCTCCTGTAAAATAGGTTGAAATGGAAGACAGATCGACAGCTGTCCATTCTTGGGAACAGGGCTTTCCATGTCAGCACAGTAAGCTCTTTGCTGAAGCGTGAGTGAACACAGGCAGCCCTCTCCATTTGGTAATTTTATGTGTCATGGTTTGAGTACCTGGATTGTACTCGTCCAATGCCCGTGGCATTGCTACATGTAGAGACGCTGCTCGGAAGATAGGGTTTTTGTTAATATTTTGCGGCTTGCACTTTTGTGGAGGTTTTTTTCTCAACTAGACAGTGTGAATCACGTATTTAGCCAATTCATAGGGATCTTTATTTCCACCAAAGGTGGGGAGGGTCTGCTTTCTTTTCAAGCTGAGCATTTTCTAGAGTTTTGACAAATCTTTCTTGGATACTGAGGAAACAGTTTTATGTGACTTGACTTTATTCAGATGGCTTTCTTTTCTTTTTGTATCATCCCCCTCTCTTCATGTCTCAAACCTTCCTCTTCTAAGCCTGGCAAAGCATGAGGTGCAAGTAGAGCAGGTGTGCTGCCAGGTGAGGTGAGGTGTGTGGGCACCGGGGCGCCTAGCTGCTGAAACCTTTCCTGGATTTCTGTGTGGGAGGAAAATGTGTGCATTTCCCACCATTTGGCCCAGGTTTGCTGCTGATCTTGTCACTCCCAGGCATTTATTGGGTTTGGGGGGCACAGAATGGGCCTCAGGAGGAAAAGGGTGGTTCCAGGTAGATTCTTCTTTAGCTACTGGGACCTGGAGTGGGGTTGTGGCTGCCTGGTGAAGCCAGCTTCTTTCTCCCCCTCACTGGCCATCAGTGAACACTCTTGACGGGCCACAGCACAAAATGAATGCTTATAGTTACAGGAGAGAGACCCTTTTCAAATCATCTCAAGAAAAGCTGTTTGTTATGAGGATACTGCTGAACTAGAACCAAACTGGGAGGGTGGACAACACTAAGGCAGCTCTAGAGATCAGCTACTTTTAATTCTCTCTCTCTCTCTGTTTGGCTTTTTCTGCTCGTCTGCATAGTTCTTTTTATATAGTTATTTTCCTCTGCCTTTCCGTATCTTCAGCTTGGCATGCCTGTCATACTTTCCTTACCAGCCTCTCTCAATTCCTGCTTTGTAAAACTACTTTCTATCCCATACACTGAGGAGTACAATGTATTCTCATTGGTAGCAGTGATCCTTACATACTGAAATCTCTGGGTGTCTCTGCAAATAGGTTAAGAAAACTTCTCACTTTGTTCTGATCAGTTCCCTTTAAGTAGAGCTTACCTCCCTGGTCGAGAATCATTACTTTCAATTTTGGCTATTTTAGCTTCTTTCACTGAAACTCATTATTTTTTCTCCTGTGTTTCTTAAACCTTCATGTGCATATCAGTTACCTGGAGATGTGAAGATGATGGTACGGATTCATTAACTCTAGGTTGGGCAGAATATTCTCTGTTTCTGGTCAGTGTTCAGTGTTCTGCCAGTGCTGCAGGTTGATGGGCTGCACTTTGAGTAGCAGGGCTTTAGGGTCAGGGTGCTCAGACTTCGGTGTGTGTCAGAATCATACAGAAGGCTTTTTCAAATGCAGGTTGCTGGGTACCACCACCAGAGTACCTGATGCAGTAGGTCTGGAGTGGGGCCTGAGAACCTGTATTTCTAACAAGTTTCCAAGCGATGCTGATGCTTCTGATTTGGAGCCCTCACGTTCAGAACCACTGCTCTCAGGGTGTAACACTCACTTTGACTTCATATCAGGATCAACAAGAGCACTTTGCAAAATATGTATATCCATTTCCCCTTTGCCCTGGCCTAATTTAATTGGTCTGTGGTGGACCCTGGTACCTGAATGTTTAAAAAGGTCGCCAGGTGATTCTAATGTGTAGCTTGGCTGGAGAAAGCCTAGAGAATTTAATTGGCCACGTTGACCTTTTTCAGCAAGTGCATGAATTGATAGCTCTAGATTATGTTCTTGTCTGTAGGGTAAACAGCTGTCATCAGGAGAGATTCTTATGGACTACGTATAACTTTTTAGGCTGAAAAAGCTGGAGTGGGCTGGCTGTTATGAGAAGAAGCCACAGGAGGAAGGTGGCTGATGTTTATAGGCCACTGAGAATAACAATACCTAATTCAAGGAATTGTTATTGAGGGTTCAGTGTAGCTGGTATAGGCTTAGTACAGAGTAGACATTTAAGCACTAATAATACTAGAAGCAGCTCTAATTATAGGAGTTGTAGTGGTGGCTGTTCTTTACTTGTCTTGAGGTCCATGGGAAATACCCTGAAGGACACCACCAACATTTTTTATGGCACTGGTAGCAAAACAAATATCCCCACTGCCTGACAGTTCTGGTCTTCTCATTAGTTATCTGACTTGATCCTGTTACTGGGCTCTCGTGGCCACATCTCACTCATCTAAGCATCCTGACCACCTCAGTGCCTCAGTTAGTGCCCAGCTCATGTACTACCCTTCCTGTTAGATGAAGGAATGAAAAGTACCAGGTACCAGGTAAAGTCATATGATGGAGTTACTGTGTGTGCAGCCCTAATGTGGGCTCGATCCCCACGTCAGTTTTCACAAGGAGGTCTTTGGGGATTTGCTTGCATCCCTGGAGCATTGCCCAAGGATGTTCCTGGTGGAACTGAGAAGGCCTTTATAAGCAACTTAATACAATCACCTCATTTTACGCATAGGGATGCTGAGGCCTAGAGAATAAAGAAACAGTCATCTTTGGGTGTTGAATTATATTATTAATCATCCAATAACTCAATATTAAAACAGAACCAGCGGTATAGACTATAGGGAATAAAACCCTGAAAGATTTGCTTCCTTTTTCATTTATGGTTAGAGAGCTCTGCATGGCAGGATAATAGTAGTTTTCACATGTGCCAGGCATTGTGCTGAGCATTTTATATGCATTATTTTCTTTCATTATCACGGTAACCTTAGAAGTTGGTGCTTCATGAATAAATAAAGCCAAGCGAAGCTATGAATTCTCCAAGACCATGTTGGTAGTAGGTGTCAAAGCCCAAATCTGATTGCAGAGTTTATGTGCTTAACTAATGCACCTTTTCCTGTGCTTTGAATGAGACCACTTAGAACACACCCCACATAGAGGCTAGATGTGTGAACAGTGGGCAAAATCCTGCATTTAGATTCTGGTAGAGCCTGGCTTCTTCATTGTACCTGGGTGGATGAGGATCATAAAATCCCAGCAGGACGAGGGCAAGGTGGGATCCGTGACTGCCTAGGTCAAAGAGTGAAAGGAACAGAGTCCTTGCACATGCACGGGAGGTCTTGGTGTTTTGCTCGGAAAGAGGTAGAACTGGAAAGAACTACTTGGTGAGTATTGTAATTTTAGAGCTCATAAAATATTTCTGAATGCTTTTCTCAGAGTCAGACTTGAAACATTTCTTGACTCCCATGTTCTGACTCATACCATGGGGCCAATAATATTTGTTGGAAGAAATAATATTTCTTGCAACTCAACTTCTTTGTCTTAATTTGTCTTAATTGATGTTACCCTAGGAACCTGAGGGGCATGAGTGAAGAGGGTCTGGTTGGCTGTTGCCTGATATAATTTCAATTACTTACCAGAATCCCTGCCATTTCCTTTGGTCACTTAATAACAAACAAACTTGGTAACATCTGTCTTCATAATAGTGCAAATTACATTGGAATGTTGCTGGTGGGGAAAAACCAGCTAGAGAGAGTCAGAAGGAATACAGTGAAAGGAGAAACTCTAAAAATATTCTAATAAAGGTAAGTAAACCAGTCCTTCCTCTTTGGATAAATTTGGGTGTTTAAATAGATTGCAGAGGACTTAACCTTCAAATTGGACCTGGAGCCACACAAGCCACACATTTATCCTGACTGTTTTTGATTCAGGAGGAGAGAGAAGAAAATAGAGGCATTCACTCCTTGTGGTGATTAGCTGGCTGCCAAGAGAATGTGCAGAAAGGATTTCCAGTCCCAGGAGCCCTGGGAAGCTGCTTTCAATAGCTTTTATAGTCTCAGTGCTTGAGACTTTAATTTATTTGACATTTGGTTGTTGAAGATGATTTATTTTCCCAGGCTTGTTTTCATTATCTCAGGCACTTGAGAGGGGAAATTTAGAGAACAGGAAATGGGAAAAAAGTTCTTTAGGTCTTGGCTGCTCTAAGTGTGATTTTTGGACCAGAACATCACCTAGGAGTTTGTTAGAAATGTAGACTCTCAGATTCTGGCCCAGAATTATTGAATAAGAACCTGCATTTTAGCAAGATTCCCAGGGGATTGATTTGTGTGCACATTACAGTTTGAGAAGCACTGCTCTCGAATATCTTCTGCAGGTCTTTGAGATGCTCGAGGGTCATAGGCTGTACTGGCCTTAGGTATGTTTGTTCAGGCCGGTGTAATTTCTTAACACCACACCTAGCACAGTGCCTGGCGTGTCTTTCTTCTCTTCATCATTGTCATATCATCAATTAACAGTACTGATAACTGGGTTTACTGTGTGCCCAAGCACAGTTCTCAGTGCTTTACAAATACTATCTCATTTAACCTTCAGAACAGCTGTAAGGAAGAAAACTACCATTATCCCTATTTTATAGATAGGGATATGAAGACAAGAAATTGAGCAATTTTTTTTTTTTTTGCATAATGGAATTAAAATTGAAGGATAATTAGGCCTGCTTCATGGGTTGTTGTGAGGATTAAATGAGTTGATTCATGTAAAGCTTCTATAAAATTAGAAGAGGCAGTGTGAAGGTAATGGAAATAGGTTGGTATTTGAGGTTAGATGGATACTAGTTTAATTTTTATGTGTTCTGCACGCTAGCAAGGTAATCTTGGGGATATTATTACATCCATTATAGGTTGTTGTGAGGGTAAAGGCGGCAATAACACCTAGACTGTCAAGCAGAATTCCTGGAATGTAGTAGGTACTCAATAGATGTCTTTCTTTGTTATTTCCTCTCTGTTCTTTCTCTTTCCTTCTTTTCCACTCCACTACCCTGTGATACCCTCCTGCTATCTAACTCTGGTCCATCATCTAAGTCCTAAGCATCTCTGCCTGGAAACCCCCAAGTGTATAGGACTGAGGTTTTCTAGTGCATGTATCTTCTTAAATATATAGCTTAGAATGGACTGAATATGAGACCTTAAATCAGTTGTCATTGATTAATAAGCATCTAAGATCAAGTACTTAGCTTAGATGATTCCTGGGGCCCAGGTCTTTGCTGTGAAAGGATTTAAAATTCTGATCTGAATTGAAAGCAAGTGCCTTCAAGTGAAATGTGTGGAAACATATATACAGAGTCAGTATCCTACCTGGAGTCTTGCTGAGTTAGAATCCATCTTCATTAACTGCCATCTCCATGACCTTAGGCCATTCACAGGTGAAACAGAGTACTGGTTAAGCACACAGACTGGAGCTGAATTGCCTGGATCTGAATCTTGGCTCTGGTGCTGACTAGCTGTGTGACACCGCAAAGCTGTCTAACTTCTCTGTGCCTCCGTATGCTGACTCTAACATGGGGATAATTAGGCCTGCTTCATGGGTTGTTGTGAGGATTAAATGAGTTGATTCATGTAAAGCTTCTATAACAGGCCTGGCCCATATTAAGGGCTTTTGTATGTGGTATTTTCCATCATACATACCACTCTGAGCCCCACTTGCCTCACCAATAATCTACCCTCCCTTAGGGCCAGAGGCTTAAATGTGGTAATATAATGGGTCTAGCACAGAACCAGGAGTGAGCAGGCACTTAGCTCATGTTTGCTCTCTTGCTAGTGAGACTTGCAAAGTATCCATCATTTTGAAGAGCTGGCTATGTATTTGGATATAAGTATGTGTCTAAGTTGGGGGTGTCTAACTGGAAATTTTTCCTAGGTACAATTTATGTTACTCATTGATATTATCAGATAAAATTTAAAACAAGAGAGATGATAGACTTCGCATGAGCTAAAAGCTACATAAAATGATGATGATGATGGTGATAAGGAAACAGGCAGAGATGTTCCCAGAGTTCTCCTTGGAAAACTCACACCCCTCTTCAGGGGTAGTGACAAGGCAGATGTTGACTAAAATGTCATTTATATAAGGAGATGCATCCATGGCAACTAATGAGACTGGAAACAGGCTGGGAAGACAGCTGGCAGCGGGTCAGGTAACAAAGTGATGGGAATGGCATTCTTTAAATGCTCTCCTGCCGATCATCACCTTAACTCGGCAGTGAAACTGCCCTAGGTGAGAGGTGTTCAGAGTGGATCTATGCAGCTAATTTCTTCATGGTACTGGGATGCGTTATGACAACATCAGCTGTAACCTTGCAAGCCTTCTGAGAAGTGGGAAGGCACAGCATGACATTTTTCTTATGGATTGGCAAGGTTGTTCTCTGGAAACATTGTGAGGGGGAACTTCTTGTCTCTCTCGCTGTTCAGCCCTCCGTGGTTGCATGCCACGCTGTCTTTATTTTAGAGTCCTTCTTTTACCTGATTATCAAGGTGAGGAGTTTCAATGATAATACAGCTTAAGACCTTATTTATTACCTTTGAGAGCATTTGCATTTTACAGTTTTTAAAGACTAAGAAATATGCAGCTGGCAGAACACCATTTGAGGACCCCCAGTAGGAGATGCCTCAACATTTGAAGGAGAAGCCTATGTTTGGTGCAGAAGGAAGAACCATTTTCCTCGAAGTACATTTTGTTTATCCTCTGAGCCTATTGTGGCTTCCAGCTTTGTCTTAACCCTGAGAAAAGCAGCCTTTGCTCCATGTTAACTGCTGTCTGTCCTTGCTCTCTTCCTCCAATAGCTCTTGACTTTTAATTTGGTTTCTCCTCTCTGCTCAGCTAAGCTTGACAGTGGCTCACACAGTCTCCGTGTAGCTGCACAGTTGGGTCTGAAGACACAAAGGATTACCAAACTCAGCTTAAGTAACATGACCTTAACAAATGCCTGAAACTACATCTTGTCTCAGAATATCTCGATATGGCTACAAAGTCAGTTAAAAATATTAGGTATTTGCCATTTTTAGTCAAATGCATATCTGTACCTTGGGTTTCTTCTTACATGCTTTGGGTGATCACATCTTAGACCTGGAGGTAACTTAGACCAGTGACTCCCAAACCTGATCCCTTGGGAACTTTAAAAAGTTGATTCCTGCACCCTACCTCAGCCACATTAAATCAGACTCTTTCGTGGTTGAAGCCCAGGAATCTGCATTAGAAGGAATAACAATTATAAAAACTGCCTGTGGTACTTATGCTACAGCCAATTGGCTTCTAGTCCAAGGACCAACACTTGGGAACCAGTTCAACACTTTTTAATTTATGAATGTTGACACTATGAATGTTGACACTTAGGCCCAAGAATCTTGGCCAGTCACAGAGCAAGGCTGTAAGCAAATTGCCTTCATGACTGGTTTTATGATTATCTTTAGCCTTTCCTTCATAGTGACCACTTAGGAAGTGTTGACAGGCTGGCTGTGTTTTAACTGAGGAGGTGCCAACATATTTCTTCTTAACCAGCTGAGTAGCAGCTTTGCCTGCAGTTGGTACTCACAAGCCTCATTCTGTTGTATCAGTAACGGCTTTCTGTTTTACAGTGCCCCACTGGACCTACTTTTTATTTAAAGGGCTTTCTATTATGGTTAAAAAATACTCCATTGTTGCTTAATTTCCAAATCAAGTGTGCATAAATAATTTATTGACACAATGTTGCGCTCAGACAATTTTTTGAAATTGCCCCATGTAACTTTATTAAGTGCAGAACCTGGAATGCTAATTTGTCTGATAGGAAATGGGAAAAAATACCTATGTATTATTAAACCATTCAGGTGGTAAACAGCATTGCCTCCCACCCCACCAAAAGTCCTAATCACTGTTTTTAGTCATCAGATTTAAATTGTAAATGAAACAGAGTCATGCATAGGAAAGCACATGCCATGTTTTGTTAACATAATCAGAAAAATGGAGTTACTACAAACCTTTTCCCCATCTGCCATTCATTGTATTAAATGCTTCTGCAATTTTATTAAAATTCTCTGTCTCTGCAGATGCCAGTCAGCTGTGAAATTGAAATTGCAAACAGAAATATTACATTTTCATCCACAGTGGAAACTGAGAAAGTCCATTTTTTTGACAGGCAAAGAAATAGCATGACCTTGTCAACTGGGTTTGTAGGCACTTTGGGACCCCTATCTTGAAAGAGAGAAAGGAAGGTGACTCTGCATTTCCATCGGCTTTCTCTGGCAATCTGATCAACAAGTTTTCTCCATGGTTTGCAGATGGAGAGCTTTTGAGCTTTTCTGAATGCAATCCATTTTTCTTTTTCTCTCCTCCTCTGAGTGAATTGAGGTTGTGCTGGAGAGGCTTTAGTACTTGGGAGGTGCAGAAATTTCAACAAGATGTTAGCTGTAACATGTGAAAGTTTTCTAGTGAGTAGAGAGAATTACTGACGCTGATGAATAGTTGCTAGGCTGTTGTAACCTGTTGGGCTTGAAGTGGAGGGCAAGAATGATGGCTGGATTGTCTTTGCTTGAAACACTTTTTCCTCTCTTCTTTTCATAGGTAATTCCTGATTATTCTTTTGGCCTTGCCTAAATGTCAGTGTCTCTTGGAAGATTTCCTCCATCAACCTAATCCATTCCCTCAAGACCAAGTTATTTGTACCTGCTTTTAGTTACTATTACTGTTGCTACTATTACCCACCTACTGGTTTTAATGCCTACCTTCCTTCATAGATTATAGACTTTCTGAGGGGCAGAGACACTATTTATGTTGCTCATTATTGTATTTCCAGGCTTAGGATGGTATAGATGCATTAGAGTTCAGTGGGTCAATATTTGTTAAAAGAATGTTTAAATTCTTTTGATGATTAAAAAGAGGTTGCCTCCAGAAACAGTTTAGGTGACAGGTCCTGGGAGATTAGGAAGACTGTAAGGGAATATAGGGTGGAATTCTATAGGATGGAATATAGAACAGAAACCAGAGAAATTACAGTAGCTACATAATGGGAAGCCTCCAAAATGGCAATTATAAACTTTCTGAGGTTTTGAGGTGGTGGAGAAAAGTGGAGGTGGATCTTTTATCTTTCATTTCAACTGTAAGTATTTTGTGGTTTGGAAGGAAATGATAAAGGGATATTTACTCACATAGGTATGTTGTAGTACCCTGTCGACTGAAATAAATGTGCAGCCTAAAAGTTGAGAGTTATGTTTTATTTGGCAGGAGGACTCGAGCTGGGATGACAGCTTCTCAGATCACTCTGAGGGACTGCTCCGAAGAGGTAGGGGAGGAGCTAGGATATATAGGAGCTTTACAACAAAGATCAGGTAGTTGGAGCATTAAAAGATTATTTGTTAACTAAAGAAAACCAGGCATCTCAAGTTAAAGAATTTAGTGCTTTTCTATGTATGGGAGGAAGCAAACATTTGGGCTCACTGAATTCATTCCTTTGACAAGCACCTCGCTATCTAGGGCCAATATCCTGTCCTTTCTTATTCTGAGTGCCCTCAGGGTGCACCATTGTGAGTGGCTGCAGAGGCTGGGCTGCAGGCTTGTCTTCACTGGGGGGTGGCGGCAGCCGCTGATGACTTGATGCTTTCAGCATTCTTTGTTTACTGATATGGTTTGCAATATTTTTTGTTCACAACCCTGAATATAACTTGAGTTAAAGGACATGGCCTAGCACTTTCTGTGCTCAGCATGGAGCCCTGCTCAGTCTAGTCGCTATGTATTTGTTCTGCCATATGCCAGGCCCTGTGTTTAGTGCCTCTTGAACATTATCTCATTTAATTCTCAAAACAGTACTATGACTATAGGTAAGGTTTTTATTCTCCTTCTACAAATATGGAAACTGAGGCACAGAGAGACTGTCTGACTTGCCCAAGGTCACCTAGCTAATTAGTGGTGAAGCTGCAGTTTGAGTCTATGACTGTTAGATTCCAAAGCTCAGCAAACTTCTGATCATGATGATGGGCTGTATCCCTATGCAGACCAGAATAGATTGTTTGATAAATCTGTGTTTAATTACCTGAAGAAGTGCTATGGAGATACAGGAAGGACTGTCCCCTGGAAGAGCCAGATGGTTCTCACAAGGTTGCCTGTAAATGAGGCATCTGGGATGGGTGGTACCCCTTTCATCAGAGGGAGCAGCTGTGCCTCAACTTTACATAGGCTTTTCATGTGCTCTCATCTGGGCTTCTGGACTATTGGTGCAACTTCGCTGAGCAGCTGGTGCTCCGTTCACACTGTTTTTCCAGAGTTGGAAGGCTACTTCCTTGAAAACCCTGTCAGGAGAGAAAGCAGCAGGGAAGGGGTCCATTTCCTGGAGCACAACTGATGCTGTGTCCAGCTGTGCCTGGGATGCTAGCATGTCTGTGGAGCGCTCAAAGAATGCAGGACCATATGCACCGTCCTGCTGCTGAGTTCCTGCCTGAGAGTTCCGGTCTACCTTGTGTGACAGTGATGTGGTCTTTGTCTCTGTCCTTGCTTGCCAAGACCAGATGAAGGGAGCAAGGGTCCCTCAAACTTGAGGCAACAAAATAAAAGCCATAAAACAGACAGCTCTGAATGCTGCTCAGCTTCCTTCCCTTTTTGTGATTTTCTAGGCTTGACAGCCCTCAGTGTTTGCTCTTTGATCCATTTAATCATTATTATCTTAAAAGTGACTGAAGTTTATTCAATGCTTTTACCATATGCCATACTATGAGCTAATTAATTGCCTTGAAAAAGTATCACTTAGTCTTTAGTTATAAGAAATATTATAATTTCTATTCACAGATGAAAAACACCTATAGCTTGTAGATTAACTTCCCTAGGATCACATACTAGTAAGTTGTAGAGTGAGGCACCATATAGGTCCATCTGACCCCAGAGTCCAGTTTAAAAATCAGTGCATCATGCTGCTGCCCTATACAATGCTGAAGCATTGGCTGGATCACAATAATGGGCATTGTCTTTGACATCATCTCTCTGGTACAGATTTGAGATGCTCAATAGCTGAGAGGTATACTGATACAGACATGTGGGCAGTGATTTTTGCTGCCAGGACTGTGCCATATCTGTGACTTCCGCTTCATTAACAAGGTCCATGCATAGCTGAAGGACTCCAGAGGAAATGAAATCTGCTTAGAAACCAGAACTTCCCCAGAGGATATAAAAACAGGTCCGGCTCATTCTGGTCTCTTCCGTAGAGTTAGCTGGATTCTTAGCTTCACCAGTGTTTTCATCCCCTAGGCGATAAGCCCAATGGCTTACAGAAGCCTGTCTGGCAAAAATTTCTGGGAGACACCTGCTATTTTTGAATACCACCTTCCTTTGCTGGCAAGGTTCCTGAATTTAATTATGGAGCCCGGATTAGTGTAAGGCCATGTTCCATCTGCTACTGTACTTAATTCCTTCCCCCCTCAAGAGAACATGCCATTTCCACATCCCTTTTCCAATTTCTGTTTGGAGTAGGGCTTGTCCAAGGGCTTAACTGCTGTCTGGTGGGTGCCTTTGGGCTGCTGTATCGATTCTGATATCTGCCCAAACTGGCTGCCATCAGCCTTGGGATTTGCTTTCTGCATTTTGTCAGAGCCGTAGCCTGCACACACTCTTTTTTATAAAAAGTCCACACAGACTTGATTATAAGAAAGGCTGGGGTAGAGTGGCTTTTGAACATTGACAAAACGCTGCCATTTCTCCTGATCAAAGACAACCAGAGGTAAGCAACACATTCAAGAAGCTACAAATTGGCATCATGTTTAGTACCCTTTAGCATTCCTGGAAGTCTTCTTGCATGGTGGCAGCTCATGCTTCAAAGCCTCAGTCTGTTCAGAAGGATGGCCTGCCTGAAGTGCATAGTCTGGGTTAGCCCAGCAGAGGTGTGGGCTGCTTACTGTGAGTGGGCAAAACAGGTGCATCTTATTCGTGGACTTGGAAAGTTTCTGAAAAACTTTGCAATTTGGGTTTTGGAAAGTTGAACTGCCCCAGAGGCAAGAAAGGGCTTTTTTTTTTTTTTTTTTTTTTTTTTTTTAAATAGGATCCTTGCACTAATGATATGGTCTAGCAAATATCTTTTTGTATAAATGCGATATGTTGGACTTCTTAACGTGGGATCCACCTGCAATAGGGAGACATGACTGCCTGTTTAGGTCCCCAGATGCTCTGCTCCCCTCCCAAAGATGTCCATGTTGAACCCCTGGAACCTCTGGATGTTACCTTATTTGGAAAAAGTCTTTTTTCCAAATGTGATTAATTAAGGATTATGGGGTGAGGAGATCATCTTGGATTATCAGGTGGGCCCTCAAGGCCATCACAAGCATCCTTATAAGAGAGAAAAGTCAGAAGAAGAGGAGGAGGCAATGTGATCACAGAGGCAGAGACTGGAGTGATGTGGCCACAAGCCAAGGAATGCTTCAAGCCACCAGAAGCTGGAAGAACGAATAGATTCTCTTCTAGAGCTTCCAGAGGGAATGTGTCCCTGAGGACACCTTGATTTCAGACTTCAGAGATAATACATTTCTATTGTTTTAAGCCAACTAGTTGGTGGTCATTTGTTACAGCAGCTACAGGCAACTAATACACTGCCTTATCAGTGTCAAATAAATTCTTACTCATATTTCCCTCCTTTCAAGAGATTTTATGCCTTACTTGCCTGTGTTACAAATTCTTTGCTGTGTGCATGTGTATTAATAGCTGCTGACTGTAAGACATGCAACAGTTTTAAAAGTTCTTCGAGCAAATCAATGAAAGTGAACAAGGTTTATGTACTCAGTTCACTCTTGGGGTTAAATACCTTGCTCTGGAGTCCACCGAGCTTTGAATTCGCAACCTAGCATAGCAATTAAGAAGTAGCATTCTTCTCTCTTCTCTGAATGTGCCCTCATTGGACTTTGTCCTCTTTAAAATGTACTGAAAGAAGTGAAACATCTTGGATTATTTAAGAAGAGGTTATCAAATCAGAATGTCTAGGTATAAGTCCTGTCTCCCTTTCTTATTAGCTGTGTGACTTTGAGCAAGTTACTTAACCTCTCTCTGCCTCACTTTCCTTATTTGTGGAATGGAATTAAGAACATCTACTTGATAGAGTTTTTGTGAATTTTAAACTACTTAGTTCACATGATATATTTGTTCATCTAGTGGGAGGAGACCTTTAAACAATATGGTAAATCCTAAACAATGTGAAGTTATTAGTATTTCTATTAGTGCTATGCCTGGCACTAGTAGGAGACAAATATGTAGCAGGTAAGCTGTATTACAGGTGAGGAGATCCCACCCATGCCTATTATGATGGTAGAATGAAAGTCAGTGTCAGTGCCCTGAAACAGTATCCTCAAAGATGCCATATAATATTTATAATGCTTATTGGAAATGCACAATGTTTTGCCCAGAGATAGACTTGTGATCATTAGACTGATGTAAACAACTGTCCACTTGGGAGAGGTTTAATTACCAACTCCAGATGTTGGGAGAAGCTGGTTCCAGGACTCCAGCAACCTGGCTCTTTCTCTCTGCTGGCAGGTATCTTCCACCCCCCAAGCTGACTCGCACACTGGACACCTCACATCTCAGCAGTGAAAACAGATGCTCCAGACACCTCGAAATAAAGAGGAGATGGTTGGCAATCAAATATGCAGGCATTCCTAGGCCACATGGTGCTTTGCAGATTTTCTCCCTTTTCTCTGGTTTCTGGGAAGGATCTATATGACTTTCCTTTTTGAACTGTTAAAGAAATTGGAACATTTTGGCATATTATTCTACATAGCCCCTTCTTTTGGTAACATACCCATTTTTCTTTCAAAAGAAGTAATTGTGATAAAAGCCAGTGAATCTTTCACTCAAGTGCTAGACATATCATACGACTGTAGCATGGTATAGGTGTTCATTGCTCTATAAGGGGTTGTTGGCAGGAGCAAAATCTATGCTGTAGATTACAGATACAGTGCAGGTGCCACTCATCATATAAAATATGTTTATATGCACAACATTTGCTATGACAGAATTATATGCCACCTACCTCTACTCACTCTTTGGGTAATTGCACCTCCATGGCTTTAAAAACCATCTCTATGTTGACAGTTTTCAAATTTATTATCTCTAGCATCAACCTTTTTCTTGAATTTCCAACTCAATATTCAGTTGCTTACAATGTTGTACATGGTCCATAACCCGTGCTTTCCGCTGAGGACTCTGCTACAGCCCCGTCAACCTCTTAACACATACACAAATACTCCTCCCACGTGGCTGTGTTCACTCAATTCCCATAGCTGCATGCCTCATTCACTCAGTTTCTTCATGTCCCTGCTAACATGTCAATTTAAAAAAAGTATTTGCAGCTTTTATTGTAAAAGATTAATACCTCTTATTAGATATTAGATTAAAAAGAGCTTCTAAAAATAGAGAAGAAAAATGTCAACAATCCTACAGAAAAATAAGAGAAGGATATGGACAGAAAGTTTATAGGAAAAGAAAAGGATACGGCTTTTAACCACATACAAGATGCTGGATTTCACCCATAACAGTAAAAATGCAGACAAATACTATACAGAGAGAGATACCATTATTGACCACAAACTTTTTGGAGGAAAGCTGTGAGGTAGCAGGCACTGCTGTTGGGAATTTAGTATTAGACAAGCACTATGGAGGGGAATTTGTCAGTAGTTAGCAAATCACACATTACTTATCCTTTGACACAGAAATACCACTTTTAGGAAGGCACCAGGACCTGCTGAGGTGGTAGCTGAGGGTGAGGGGATTTAATGGAGAGTGAAGGAGGCAGAAGTTGAATATTTATCTTGGCCCCATCATCAACTATAGCCCACTAACCTCCTTCTTCTAAATTTCTCTTTGGGAAGAGAGGCTCATGGTGTAGCTGCCTCCATATCCTGAATGGAGAAATAGTTCTGTCGGGTACAAGGAGTGAGCTCTTGCTCCTCAGTTTTTATTTTTCTTAGTATTTATCACCTCCTATCATATTATGTCACTATTTATCTGTTCTCTTCTCTCCTACTTGAATGTAAGCTTTGTGAGAGCAGGATTCCTCCTCCCCACCCTGCCTCCAGCCTCATTGCTTGTATCAACACTGCTGAGACAATGCCTGGCTCATAGTAGAGGTCAGTAGTGTTTTTACTGGAAGAATTTTAAAAAAATGAATGATTGAGAAAGTCTGACCCAGAGATTTTATATTTTTTTTATCAGTCAGTCTGCATAGTGTAAGATAGTTATAAGGCTTGATAAATATTTGCAGACTTAAATATTGTGTATATGATTTTTAACCATCTGGAGAAAATTTTAATGATAGTGGTAATTTCATAAGTAAGAGATGAATAGAGTTTCTTTATAAAAATGAATACCTTGGCAGATAAAGCAAGGATTCTTTTTGTCCACTGCCCTAAATTCCTTCCCATATATCCTTCTTTTATTATGTGTCATTCTAGACCCATGTGGATCCAAACAACATGTCTATCTGTATCTCTGTATCATTGCGATCAATAATAATCTGTGCATTCTCACTAAATATATGCCTCTATTGTAAATGCATGTGTGTGTGTGATGAATGGTATCAGTGCATGTTCTGTAACTTTAATTTTTTATTTAGAATGTATCTTGGTGCTGGTTCTATGTCACTCCATATGGATGTTCATTGTTTTTGAAAATTATTGCATATAGTTCCATAATTTGGATATGGCATACCTTAATTAACCATCTTCCTACTTACAAATAATTAGATAGTTTCTAATATTTTATGTTACTGCAATGCTATAATAAATGTTTTTATCTATACCTTCTTTTGAAATGGATATGAGCATTTAAAATTTTAATCAGTACTGCTAAATTGCTCTCCAAAGTGGCTGTATACATTTTGTGTGATGGTACCCATTTCCCCACAGCCTCACTAATGCTTAATGTTACCACACTTTAATACTTTTTGCCAATTTAATAGGTAAAAATGTATTTCATCGTAATTTCAATTTGCATTTCCACGATCACAAGTAAGATTAAATCTCTTTCTTTTTATTAACCATTCATAATTCCTCTTCTCTGATTTATCTGTTGTATTTTTGCCCATTTTTCTATTGTATTGTTTGTATTGTTGATTTCTAGGAGCCCTTGGCATAGCCTAGACATTACTCTCTCTGTTATGTATATTGTAAATATTTTCTCCCAGTTTATTTTATACCTTTAAACTATGTTTATTTTGTATTTTATCATGCAGACATTTTAAATTTCAATATAGTCAGATAATCAATCTTTTCCTTTTTCTAAAGGCTTTTTTGCCTTAAGAAAGTTTTTCAACCTCAAGGACATAATATGTTCACCCATTATTTCTTTTATTGTTATTATGGATTTGTTTTTTACATTTAGATCTTTAATCCACCTGAAGCCTCTACCTAATTTCCGCATCTCATTCACCAAATTATTTCATGGAGGTGTTCCTCACTGTTATTGCATATTGTACATATCTCCCTTTACACAATAAAGGCAGATTTCTGAGCAGATAAGCTCGTATTATTTGGGTAAATCAAGTAACTTTTAAAATGATTTACAAAGAGTGTATTGGTTCACTTTCTGTTGTGGCTATTTTATAAAGTGAGTACCCCAACCCCTGATTTCTTTTCATAAATCCCTATCTGCACTTACTGCAGTTGGTTTCTTTTTAGTTAGGTCTGTCTGCAAGTCTGAGTGTTTTTAATAGATCTTTGCTGAGTTGACTTGAACATGTTGTTTCAGGCAGCATTTAAATCATTGACTCTTTTGTATTTCACTTTTCCTACTTTCTTCTACCCACATCAAGTGTCTAATTAATTTTAAAAAAAAGGGGAAAAGGCAGAAAGCAGGTTCTGCGAGGTGATAAAACACAGGCCTTGCCTTTCAGGGAGGCAAAATCATACACTGTAGGATTTCAGGATCGACCTGTCACCATTCCCATGTTCTAAATGCTGTGTCTGCCGATGCGTGGAGTTCCTTTAACAGAGGACAGCATGTTGCACTGCCCAGCTGGAGGGGAGTTAACGTGCACATTATCCTGAGAGAGCCAGTTCATCAGATTGTGGTATTACTGCTTCTTTGCTGAAAATGGGTATGATTTGAATATGGAAGAGAACAATGACAACGTGAGAGAGAGGAGACCTTGGCGAAGGGGCCAAAGTCTTGGTTTCTTCATCTTTAAAATGGAGATAATTATAGAATCTACTTCATAGTGCAATTGTGAGGACTAAATAAGATAATGCTTGCCCAACACTTAGCACAGTGCTGGGACATAATTAACTATCAAATAGAAATTTACTACTATCCTTTTTAAGAATAGTAGCAGATATCTTTGTGGTATATGTACGCTTGTCTCCATTTATGTAGTTCTAATGAGGCTGGCCCAGGTGGTGCACAAGTGATATAGGCCTGGCCAACCAGAGTACGCCATTTCTTTTTTTTTTTTTTGATTTTTTTTATTGAGTGATAGTCATTTTACAATGTTGTGACAAATTCTAGTGTAGAGCACAATTTTTTTTTTATTTCAGAATAATTTTATTTAGCTTATTCTTTTTTTTTTAACATTTTTTATTGATTTATAATCATTTTACAATGTTGTGTCAAATTCCAGTGTTCAGCACAATTTTTCAGTTATTCATGGACATATACACACTCGTTGTCACATTTTTTTCTCTGTGAGTTATCATAACATTTTGTGTATATTTCCCTGTGCTATACAGTGTAGTCTATTCTACAATTTTGAAATCCCAGTCTATCCCTTCCCACCCTCCACCCTCCTGGTAACCACAAGTCTCTATTCTCTGTCTGTGAGTCTATTTCTGTCCTGTATTTACGCTTTGTTTTTGTTTGTTTGTTTGTTTTTGTTTTTGTTTTTTAGATTCCACATATGAGCGATCTCATATGGTATTTTTCTTTCTCTTTCTGGCTTACTTCACTTAGAATGACATTCTCCAGGAGCATCCATATTGCTGCAAATGGCATTATATTGTCGGTTTTTATGGCTGAGTAGTATTCCATTGTATAAATATACCACCTCTTCTTTATCCGGTCACCTGTTGATGGACATTTAGGCTGTTTCCATGTTTTGGCTATTGTAAATAGTGCTGCTATGAACATTGGGGTGCAGGTGTCATCCTGAAGTAGATTTCCTTCTGGATACAAGCCCAGGAGTGGGATTCCTGGGTCATATGGCAAGTCTATTCCTAGTCTTTTGAGGAATCTCCACACTGTTTTCCATAGTGGCTGCACCAAACTGCATTCCCACCAGCAGTGTAGGAGGGTTCCCCTTTCTCCACAGCCTCTCCAGCATTTGTCATTTGTGGATTTTTGAATGACGGCCATTCTGACTGGTGTGAGGTGATACCTCATTGTAGTTTTGATTTGCATTTCTCTGATAATTAGTGATATTGAGCATTTTTTCATGTGCTTTTTGATCATTTGTATATCTTCCTTGGAGAATTGCTTGTTTAGGTCTTCTGCCCATTTTTGGATTGGGTTGTTTATTCTTTTCTTATTGAGTCGTATGAGCTGCTTATATATTCTGGAGATCAAGCCTTTGTCGGTTTCACTTGCAAAAATTTTCTCCCATTCCGTAGGTTTTCTTCTTGTTTTACTTCTGGTTTCCTTTGCTGTGCAGAAGCTTGTAAGTTTCATTAGGTCCCATTTGTTTATTCTTGCTTTTATTTCTTCTAGGAGAAAATTTTTGAGATGTATGTCAGATAATGTTTTGCCTATGTTTTCCTCTAGGAGGTTTATTGTATCTTGTCTTATGTTTAAGTCTTTAATCCATTTTGAGTTGATTTTTGTATATGGTGTAAGGGAGTGTTCTAGCTTCATTGTTTTACATGCTGCTGTCCAGTTTTCCCAACACCATTTGCTGAAGAGACTGTCTTTATTCCATTGTATATTCTTGCCTCCTTTGTCGAAGATGAGTTGACCAAAAGTTTGTGGGTTCATTTCTGGGCTCTCTATTCTGTTCCATTGGTCTGTATGTCTGTTTTGGTACCAATACCATGCTGTCTTGATGACTGTAGCTCTATAGTATTGTCTGAAGTCTGGGAGAGTTATTCCTCCAGCCTCTTTTTCTCTTCAGTAATGCTTTGGCAATTCTAGGTCTTTGATGGTTCCATATGAATTTTATTATGATTTGTTCTAGTTCTGTGAAATATGTCCTGGGTAATTGGATAGGGATTGCATTAAATCTGTAGATTGCCTTGGGCAGTGTGACCATTTTAACAATATTGATTCTTCCAATCCAAGAGCATGGAATATCTTTCCATTTTTTAAAGTCTTCTTTAATTTCCTTCATCAATGGTTTATAGTTTTCTGTGTATAATTCTTTCACCTCCTTGGTTAGATTTATTCCCAGATATTTTATTACTTTGGGTGCTATTATAAGGGGATTGTTTCTTTACTTTCTTCTTCTGTTGATTTATCGTTAGTGTACAGAAATGCAACTGATTTTTGAACGTTAATTTGGTAACCTGCTACCTTGCTGAATTCTTCAATCAGCTCTAGTAGCTTTTGTGTGGACCTTTTAGGGTTTTCTATATATAGTAACATGTCATCAGCATATAATGACACTTTTACCTCTTCTTTTCCAATTTAGATCCCTTTTATTTCTTTCTCTTGCCTGACTGCTGTGGCTAGGACTTCCAGGACTAGGTTGAATAGGAGTGGTGATAGTGGGCATCCTTGTCTTGTCCCAGATTTTAGTGGGAAGCTTTTGAGTTTTTCACCGTTGAGTACTATGCTGGCTGTAGGTTTGTCATATATAGCTTTTATTATGTTGAGATATGTTCCCTCTATACCCACTTTGGCGAGAGTTTTTATCATAAATGGGTGTTGAATTTTATCAAATGCTTTTTCTGCATCGATTGAGATGATCATGTGGTTTTTGTCCTTTCTCTTGTTGATGTGATGTATTACACTGATTGATTTGCGTATGTTGAACCAGCCTTGTGTCCCTGGGATGAACCCCACTTGGTCATGATGTATAATCTTTTTTATGTGTTGTTGGATTCTATTTGCTGAAATTTTGGTGAGGATTTTGGTGTCTATGTTCATCAGTGATATTGGCCTATAATTCTTTTTTTGTAGTGTCTTTGCCTGGTTTTGGTATCAGGGTGATGGTGGCTTCATAGAATGAGTTTGGGAGTATTCCCTCCTTTTCAATCGTCTGGAAGAGTTTGAGAAGGACTGGTATGAGTTCTTCTTTGTATGTTTGGTAGAATTCCCCGGTGAAGCCATCTGGTCCTGGACTTTTATTTGTAGGGAGGTTTTTAATTGCTATTTCTATTTCCTTTCTAGTGATCGGATTGTTCAAGCGTTCAGATTCTTCTTGATTCAGTTTTGGTGGACAGTATGTTTCCAGAAACTTGTCCATCTCCTCTAGGTTATCCAGTTTGGTTCCATATAGTTTTTCATAATATTCTCGTATGATATTCTGTATTTCTATTTTGTTTGTTGTAATTTCTCCATTTTCCTTTCTTATTTTGCTAATTTGTGCTCTCTCTTTTTTCTTCTTTGTGAGTTTGGCCAGAGGTTTGTCGATTTTATTTACTTTTCCAAAAAACCAGCTTTTGGTTTGGTTGATTTTTTTCTATGGTCTTGTTAATCTCTATTGTATTTAATTCCCCTCTGATCTTTATTATTTCCTTCCTTCTGCTGCTTTTTGGGGCTTTTTGTTCTTCTTTTTCTAATTCATTCAGGTGGTGGGTTAAATTGTTTATTTGAGATTGTTCTTCTTTTTTGAGGAAGGCCTGTATCGCTATAAACTTCCCTCTTAGCACTGCCTTTGCTGTGTCCCATAGGTTTTGAGTGGTTGTGCTTTCATTATCATTTGTCTCAAGGTATTTTTTAATTTCAGCTTTGATTTCCTCATTGATCCATTTTTTTTCAATAACATATTGTTTAATCTCCATGCTTTCCTTTTTTTCTCCTTTGTTTCTCTGTTGTTGATTTCCAGTTTCACGGCATTGTGGTCAGTAAAGATGCTTGAGATAATTTCTATCTTCTTAAAATTGTTGAGGTTTCTTTTGTGCGCAAGTACATGATCGATCCTGGAAAATGTTCCATGTGCACTTGAAAAGAATGTATATCCTATTTTTTGGGGGTGTAATGCTCTGAAAATATCCACCAAATCTAGTTTTTCTATTGTAGTATTTAATTTCTCTGTTGCCTTGTTTATTTTCTGTCTGGAAGATCTGTCTAGTGATGTTAATGCAGTGTTAAAATCTCCAACTATGATTGTATTCCCATCAATATCCCCCTTTATCTCTGTTAGTAATTCTTGTATGTACTTAGGTGCTCCTATATTGGGTGCATATATATTAACGAGTGTAATATCCTCATCTTGTATCACTCCTTTAATCATTATAAAATGTCCTTCTTTATCTTTCTTTATGGCCTTTGTTTTAAAGTCTATTTTGTCTGAAATCAGTACTGCAACACCTGCTTTTTTGGCTTTTCCATTTGCATGGAATATCCTTTTCCATCCTTTCACTCTCAATCTATATGTGTCTTCTCCCTAAAGTGGGTCTCTTGTATGCAGCATATTGAAGGTTCTTGCTTTATTATCCAGTCTGCCACTCTGTGTCTTTTGACTGGAGCATTTAGTCCATTAACATTTACAGTAATTAATGATAGATGTGTGTTTATTGCCATTTTGAACTTATCTTTGCAGTTGAATTGGTATATCCTCTTTGTTCCTTTCTTCTTCCTTTTGTGGTTTGGTAATTTTCCTTTGTATTATCATGGATTTTATTTAATTTTTGTGACTCCTTTGTAAATTTTTGGCTTGTGGTTACCCTTTTTTGTAAATCTGTCAACCCATTACTATAACTGTTTTTATTAAACTGATAGTAACATGATCTCAAACCCATCCTACTATTAAAAAAGAAAGAAAAAAATACTCTATATTTCCCTGCCTCCCTCTCCCACTCTCAGTGATTTGTATGTCTTCTTTTATAATTTCATGTTTACTTTATTTGTAATTCATGGGTTATCACCTTTCCAGTTGTGTGTTTCTCATTTCTGTAGCATCCTGCTGCTTTTCTATTTAGAATAGCCCTTTCAATATTTTTTTTAGCATGGGTTTAGTGTTGCTAAACTCCTGCAGCTTTTTTTTTTGTCTGTGAAACTCTTTATTTCTCCTTCTATCCTCAAGGATAGCCTTGCTGGATAGAGTATCCTAGGCTGCATCTTTTTTTCATTCAGGGCTTTGAATATATCTTGCCACTCCCTTCTGGCCTGTAGTGTTTGTGTAGAGAAATCAGCTGAGAGCCTTATGGGGGTACCCTTGTAACTTACTCTTTGCTTTTCTCTTGCTGCCTTTAGAATCATTTCTTTATCCTTGACTCTGGCCATCTTGATTATGATATGTCTTGGTGTGGGTCTATTTGGGTTCTTCCTGTTTGGGACCCTCTGAGCTTCCTGTACTTGGATATCTGATTCCTTCTTTAAGTTTGGGAAGTTTTCAGTCATGATTTCTTCAAAAACCTTTTCAATCCCCTTTGATCTTTCTTCTCCTTCTGGAACCCCTATTATGTGAAGATTGGGACGCTTTATATTATCCCATAGGTCCCTTATGCTATTTTCATTATTTTTTATTTGCTTCTCTTGTAGTTCTTCTGAATGGATGCTTTCTATTGCCCTGTCTTCTAGATCACTAATTCGTTCCTCTGCATTATGTAGTCGGCTTTGCACAGCTATTAGATCATTCCTCATCTCTGTCAATGAGTTTACCCATTCTACTTGGTTCTTCTTTATAGCTTCAATTTCATTTTTGACATATTTTATATCTCTAAACACTATCTCTTTTAATTCCTTCAGCAATTCGATCACTCCTTTTTTGAAATCTTGATCTAGTAGGCTATCGATGTCTATTTCATTGATCTTTCTTTCAGGGGATTTCTCTTGTTCTTTTAATTGGGAAAGGTTTTTCTGCTTCTTCATCTTGCTCATACCTCTTTGGCACTGTGGTTTATGGAGTATCAGTTGTTTATTTTGGTCCTTAAGGATTTTATCTATCTGATGCCTATTTAGGAATAGAACTTAGGAAAAAAAGAAAAAAAAAATAAGAGAGAGAGAGAAAGAATTTTAAAAGAAGGGAGAAAGAGGGTTTGAAAACAGTGTATAATGAATAATAGAAGAGTGAGTTGAAGCAGAGTATTAATCGGGTTGAGACGTCCTTTTAAAACCTTTACAAAAAAAGGGGGGGGGATGAATAGATGTATTTGAAACCTGTGTCTAATCAATAGCAGGACATCAAAACCCAAGAGAAATAGAAATGAATTAAGAAGTAAAGATTAAGAGAGTAATAGAAAATAGAACAGGTAAAAACAGATTTAAAAAAAGGGGGGGGGGTTGTCGGTGTTCTCCTGGAGTCTGTGTGCTTTTAATGTGAAGTCTTTCTGTCTTTGTCCTGTTTTGGAAGCTCAGCTTGCTGTTTTCAGAGGCCCTCCGTTGGCGCCCTCTTCTGTGCTGCTCCCAGCACCTGTTGGCAAGCAGATCACGCCTCCTCCTAACACTGGGTCAGGTGCAGCTCTCTGCTGTGGGCGGGCGGGTCGCTGCCCCTCCGGATGCCACAGTCAGATGTTGCAGACTGGCCAGGTAGGAGGGCAGGTCGTGCCCCCTCCCAGCACCTTGGATAGGGGCTGTGTTCCTGCCCGAAAGGCGAGGGGCCGCTCTCCCTCTACCTGCGCCGCTGGTAGCTCCGCTGCTCTGTGTGGCTGCGCGGTCCGCCCTGGTCGGCGCTCCGCAGGTGGGCTCAGGGAAGACCGAGGGACAGCCCTGTCCCTGCTCCGAGCCAAAACCCAGCTCCTTGTTTGTCTTTGTGGAGCAAGTTCTCTGAGGGACCAGGATGGAAGGATCCTATCTGCCCCGGGCTGCAGGCCAGTCTCAGTCTGGCCTTTGAGGCTGCTAAGCCCTTTGGTGCGGATGCAGGTTTCGCCCCCGCCCCCGCCTGAGTGCTCAGCACGGAGGATATGGCGGCTGTGCCTGAGCCCCGCCTCTCTTCCCCCAAAAACTTTCCGCGGGTTTTCAGAGATGGGGGTGTGCACCCTCCCCCCGAGAGCACATCAACCTTGCTGTTTTATGGAGGGCCCAGGTTGTTCTGCCCTGTGCACCCACAGCCACGGCGCGCAGCCCCTTGCGTTCCCCCGGGGCTGCCTCCGTGCAGCCACTTCCATCCTCCACCCGGCTTGTGCAGCCTGGCCCTGCCCGCCGCTGCCGGCCCGCGTCTCAGGCTGGGTGTCGGGGGGACGCTCTGTGCCCGTTTAACTTAGTTCTGTTAGTCAAGGGCTGCTCCGTACAGATCCGAGCCTCGGAGGTTCCCCCTCCGTCCTGCTGGCCTCTCAGTTGGAGAGGGGAGACCCAGCGAGAGAGCGCCAGTCCTCTGCCGCTCCCTCCCCGCGGGACCCGTCCCGCGCTGCTTTGCCTTTCGTTCTTTCTTTTTTCCTTTTCTCCTACCAGGTTTTTGGAGTCTTTATCTTTTGAAGAGGGCGATGTTCTGTCAGAGTTCCACAGGTGCTCTGGTTGGCTGAGTGGGTCTGTAGATGTGGGTCTTGGTGTATTTGTGGGAGAGGGTGACCTGCGAGCGGCCTTCTACTCCGCCATCTTCTCCGTCTTCGAGCACAATTTTTCAGTTATACAAAAATATATATATATTCATTGTCACATTTTTTTTCTGCTATGAGCTACCACAAGATCTTGTATATATTTCCCTGTGCTATACAGTATAATCTTGTTTATCTATTCTGCATTTTAAAATCCCAGTGTGTTCCTTCCCACCCCCCTCCCTCTTGGCAACCACAAGATTGTATTCTATATCTATGAGTCTGTTTCTGTTGTTGTTTTTTTGTTTGTTTGTTTGTTTTAAGATTCCTCATATAAGCGATCTCATATGGTATTTTTCTTTCTCTTTCTGGCTTACTTCACTGACATTCTCTAGGAACATCCATGTTGCTGCAGATGGCATTATGGTGTCGGTTTTTATGGCTGAATAGTATTCCATTGTATAAATATACCACGTCTTCTTTACTCAGTCATCTGTTGATGGACATTTAGGCTGTTTCCATGTCTTGGCTATTGTAAATAGTGCTGCTATGAACATTGGGGTGCAGGTGTCATTTTGAAGTAGGGTTCCTTCTGGATATATACCCAGGAGCAGGATTCCTGGGTCATATGGTAAGTCTATTCCTAGTCTTTTGAGGAATCTTTATACTGCTTTCCACAGTGGCTTTCCTTGCTTCTGTCTCCCACTCTTAATGATTTAGATGTCTTCGTTTACAATTTTGTGTTTATTCTTTTTGTAATTCATGGCAGTTATCTCCTTTCCAGTTATGAATTTCTCATTTTTGTAGCATCCTGCTTCTTTTCTATGTAGAGTAGACCTGTCAATATTTCTTTTAGCATGGATTTAGTGTTGCTAAACTCTTTTAGTTTTGCTTGTCTGTGAAGTTCTTTATCTCTCCTTCTATTCTAAAGGATAGCCTTGATGGATAGAGTATCCTAGGCTGCATCTTTTTTTAATTCAGGATTTTGAATATGTCCTGCCTCTCCCTTTTGGCCTGTAGTGTTTGTGTAGAGAAATCAGCTGAGAGCCTTATGGGGGTTCCCTTGTAACTCAATCTTTGTTTTTCTCTTGCTGCCTTTAGGATCATTTCTTTATCCTTGACTCTGGCCATCTTGATTATGATATGCCTTGGTGTGGGTCTGTTTGAGTTCTTCCTGTTTGGGACCCTCTGAGCCTCCTGTACTTGGATATCTGATTCCTTTAGGTTTGGGAAGTTTTCAGTCATGATTTCTTCAAATACCTTTTCAATGCCCTTTGTTCTTTCTTCCCCTTCTGGAACCCCTATTATGCATAGATTGGCATGCTTTATATTATCCCATAGGTCCCTTATATTGTTTTCATTGTATTTTATTTGTTTTTCTCTCAGCTGTTCTGATTGGGTGCTTTCTGTTGTCCTGTCTTCTAGGTCACTTGTTTGTTCCTCTGCATTATCTAGCCTGCTTTGTACAGCCTTTAGGTCAGCTCTCATCTCAGCAAATGAGTTTACTAATTCTACTTGGTTCTTCTTTATAGCTTCTATTTCAGTTTTGACATATTTTATATCTTTAAACACTATTTCTTTTAGTTCCTTCAGTACTTTTATCAGTCCTTTCTTGAAATCTTGATCTAGTAGGCCATCAATGTCTATTTCCTTGATCGTGGTTTCAGGGGATTTCTCTTGATCTTTTAATTGGGAGAGGTTCCTCTGCTTCTTCATATTGCTCATATCTCTCTGGCACTGTGGCTTAAGGAGTATCAGCTATCTAGTTCTCCTGGAGACGGTGTGCTCTTAATGGTTTTATTGAGAGGTCTTTGTGTCTTTGCTCTGTTTTGTGAACTCAGCTTGCTGTTTCCAGAGGCCCTCTGTTGGTGCCCTCATCTGTGCTTCTCCCAGTGGCTGTTGGCTAGCAGATCGTGCCCCCTTCCAACACTGTGTCAGGTGCTGAGCTCTTACCCAGTGGGTGGGCGGGCGGGTCACTCCCCCTCCCAATGCCGCAGTCAGATGCTGCGCTGAGGGAGGCAGGTGGGCGGATCCGGCACCCCCCAGCACTGTGGTCAGGTGCTGCATTCCTGCCAGGAAAGCTTGTTGCCACCCGCCCTCTCCTGGCGCCAGTTGCTCTGCTGCTCTGTGCAGCTGCCCGCTCTGCCTCGGGCAGAGTACTCTATCTCTTAGACACAGAGTTGGGTCAGGGACCCAAGTTAGTCTGACAAGCACCAGCTCTAAAGCTTTCCCTGAAACTATTGGGAAGGAAGCACTCTCTTTGCCTGGTGTTGCTAATCTGGTAGAATGAAAGCCTGGAGCTTTTGCCTTGCCCTTGCTTAAGAAGAGCCTGCTTTATAATAAACCAACACAGGAGGAAGCAGGGCTGAAAGACAGATTTCTGCTGGTACTGTGTGAGTCCTAGATCCAAGCATGCCTGAAGCAGGAAATCTCTGGGATTCTTTGTAACAGAAGACAGTACATTTCTTCTTTTGCTTAAGCCAACCTGAGTTGAGTTTTTGTCATAGGAAATGTTGAGGTAAATTGATTTGAAGCAAGGATGGATCTTTTCACTCACATCCATATGCAAATTCCCTGCCAAGCCTTGCAGGTCTTCCATTTCAGCAAGGATGGCTGCTGTGTTTCTAGGGGGTTGGTTGGAAAAGAGAGTGTTAAATGAAACTAGAATCTTGTGGCTTTCTAATATCTACTTTTTACTTAGAACATAAGAATCCTATTTAGCAGGGAAATCACAAGTGTAGAAACAACAGGGATTTTCTTAAAGCATAGTACTGTGTGGTTTCCAATTAATTCACTGCCTACCCACCCACTGTCCATTAGGAAATGTTTTTTTTAACATATAGCACCTCAGGACTTCTTGAAGATGTTAGGGCTTAAAAGTAATTCATGAGTAGAAGGATGAGGGAAAATCCTCTATACCAAAAAAAAAAAAAAAACCCCCAAAACCCGCCTTAATTTAAAGTACCCACATACAGTGAGTTAGCATAGGACATCGAGGTTGTATTAATACATGTCAGAAAACAGGTGCCTTTAAACTAAAGGCTCAGAAGTTGGCTCCTTCCCAGACTCCTGTAGTACACCAGAGGAAGCCCAAACTTTGAAAAAATATAAATTGAGGACTTGATGTTGCTCCCAAGAACAAATTTTGGGTTAAGGGCAGCTAGTTCTAATGGCAAGAGCTGTTCTGGTCACAGACCCCAAATATACTAGAACTCCATTTACTTCCCCTGGTCTTCATCATTGCCCTTAAGGCTATGTAATGATTTCTGTGTGTTAGATGTGTAGTGTTTTTCTAGGGGGGTGTGTGTGTGTGTGTGTGTGTTGTGTGTGTGTGTGTGTTGTGTGTGTGTGTGTGTCTGTGTGTGTCTGTGTGTGTGTGTGTCTATATGTGTCTGTATGAATGCAGCTGAGAAAGAAATTTCCCTGATATTCCCCGCCTATCCCCTTAGATGGGTAAGGGGGTATTGCTCTCTATTGCTCTCTCTATTGCTTAATGCTTTGTGTGTACCATATTATATTATAATTATCTTTGATATTCACCAGATTTCAATTGCTTCTGAGCAAAATTTGCCTGGGACTGTGTCTTCCATGATTGTAGGCATTGCATCTGTTTTGTTAAACTGAATCCCCAGACCTTGATTCAGTGCCTGAACCAGAATAAGGTTTCAGTAAGCATGAGAGAGATTGTGATGTAAGATTTCATCTGGGCCCTTCTGAGGTCTCCCCTGTATTAGAGGGTTTAAGCCTGGAAACTGGACTTCCTTATCTGCAGAATTCTGGTTAGATTCCATTAATGAGTGGCCTTCATGTGAAGTTTGGCAGATGGAAGACAAAAGAAGCCACTATTCCTTTGGTGACATCTGTGGGCAGGTGTTTGGGCAGTGGAAATGACAGAGGCAGTGAAATTTTGAGCATTCTCTTGAAAATCACCTACTTTGGTGTCACAGGTAGCCAAGAATGCAAGTGTTGCTGAAACATGGCCTCCGTATACCACTTGCCAAATTGAGACTCGAGGACAGAGTTTTGAATTAGAAAAGGCAGCTTTATTTCTTTGCCAGTCAAAGGAGGTCACAGTGGGCTAATGCTTCTAAGTATGTGAGCCTGCTGGGGAGAGATGGCAGGGGATTTTATAATAAAAGTTCAAGAATTCAAGGGGTGGAGCTAGTTTCCATAGAGATTATATATGGGGTAACAAATTATTGTAGAGTTTTTCTTGTTTTTGCAGATGCAGTGATCCCTTTCCTTCTGCTGGGTATGAAATTCACCTCCAGCTTTGGGACCCTCTTAATATTTTTGTACCTAGAACAAAGGATGCATAGGAAGGAGCTCCATGGAAAAGAGCTCTAGAGAAAAACTTGTGCAGTTTAAAGTCAGGTTGATAAGTACTTTTAGCCTTTTAAATAGTCCAAGGCCTGGGACCTCCTGCTTCAGGCTGAGGCCGCACCTCGAACAACAGGATAAAAAGAAACCATAAGGGGTCAAAAACAACTGCAGATGTGGACAGTTGGGCAAGTTATGAATAACAAGATGCACAAAACACCCAACTGCTATTTTTGAGGTGTCAGGGTCAAGAGATCAGGAGCAGGGCACTGAACGTGATCCCCAGAGGCAGCACCACGAGGGAGCTGGGCAGACTACCCAAGCCTCCCTCGTCTCCAGCCCAACCCTGGTCAGCAAGAGCACGAGAAAAACCCTTTAAACTATCATACAGTTAAGCAGTTACAAACACCATTACAGATATCAGATGGTCACCGATGACAATAGGGTCCTGCTTGGTTACACAGGTAGTAGCTTTCCTGTGATTCTGCACTTATGGATTTCCTGAAGGCAGACTTCCTGTCCTTTATTCCTGCAGCCTTTGAATGGTTATGCAAGTCTCTTTTTTTCTATAATAATGTGCTTCCTACTTTGAGTACCTATAGTGATTATTTTTTGCCTGATTAAACACTGGTAGATAAGACTACAGTTGACTGCCAGACCTTAAACTTTGTGACATATAATTTTAATCTTCTGATTTGAATTATTCATATTGAAAAATGTGTATACTACCTAGTGAGGGTACTTTGTGGACAGGCCAGTATTCACATCTTAGACTGGCTATATTGTAAGCTGGTGGTGATCTCATACACAATGGCTCTAGTAAAGAGATGAAATTTTGTTTCTTGGTGAGGTATGGTCCTCAGTTGAGAAGCAATAGCTCCTGCCTAAATGTGGAAGTGGAAGGATTATAAAGAATTCTAAGAAAATGAGTGTTATGTATTGTTCAATTTTGCCTGTACAACAAACAATTTCAAATCTGAGTGGCTTACAACAACAAACATTTATTTTCTTGTTCCCAGGTCTGCAGGTTGGCTGTAACTGTGCTGGGCTCAACTGGGAATTAGCTGGGTTTGGCTTCAACTTTTGAGTTGAGTTCAGGTCAGTTCTGCATGTTTCTCCATTTTCCTTGGACTAGCAGCTCTCCCAAGCAGTTTCTTTTCATGACAAATCACAGGATCATTATAGGACAAGGCAAAACAGATGAGACATTTAGAGCTGCTGTTCACATCATGTCTGCTAACATTCCATTTGCTAAAGCAAGTTATATGACCAACCACACCATCGATAAAACAGGGTAGTCTACTCTACCCATGGTTGGAGGCATTACATGGTTCCTAGCCAAAACAGAGCTTTTATGATAAATTATAGTACAATGCTCAGTCAGGTCATGGCTTCAATCTATAATATAGTTTTAATCATCTAATGCTTTATAGAGGAAAAAGAACAAGCAACTCATGAAACTCTCTGGATAAAAGATACTTGTCAAGTAAAATTTTATACTAGACTGAAAGTGAGGTGTGGGGAGAATAATAGAAAATTCTTAATACAAAGGTGATTTAGAAGGTATTCAGCTGCCAGAGTCCTCCTCATCATTGTCTTCCTAGTGCCTGGACTGTAATATTAGATAAATATTTGTTAGGAATGAATTATTGACCTAATGGTATTGGTTGACCAGTAGGCTTTGTTGGGAAGGGTTCTGATGTATACAAGGGTCCAGAGGAGGAACACGTATTTACAACTTCTACATTACTTTTCCTTAGATGAGCTGGATCTCTTTTAGCTTTAACTCTATGACTGAGGTTCCCTAAAGGAAAAGAATCAAATTCATCCGTGAACACTCCATGTACCTAAAAAAGAAGAGGAAAGCAGAGTTTCTCAATTCCATGAGTGGTTCAGCATATGTTTTTCGAAGTTGGGTCAGGATTCAGCATCCAGCAGACACTTCAGGGCCCTGTCCATATTCCCTCAGCACTTTCCATTTCCTTGCATTTTATAGGATGCTGTATTAAGTGAGATAATGCATGCTAGGCACTTTGCATAATGCCTGACACATCAAAAATGCTTGCTATTATTATGAACTATTTTATGAATTTAGTTGTAGTCATTTATTGCTGGAGAATTGAGATGGATTTACAGATCTACTGATGAATGGAAAGAGATGGAAAGTTCTGTGGTAAAAAAAGATTGCAGGTCTTCAAGGGATGGTTCCAGTCCTCAGCCTTGTCCTTGGAGTCTCTGATAATAGTTATATGCTACAGAAAAAAAAAAAAAAAAAAAAAGATAGAAAGAAAGAGAGAGAGAGAGAAAAAACCAGAAGAAAACAAAATCAAAGTAGAACAATGTATTCTTTTGAATGTCTGATGTAGCCTGGGAGCTAAGAACAGGCTCACTTAATCACTATGGTAACATTTTCTGGCCTCCTTTCTTTCTTGTTCCTTTTCTCTCTCTCCTCCCACTTAACATTGGCTGAAGAAAACAGAAGTGGAGAAATTTTCCCCTAAGTAATCAAACATGCCAATTAGGAAGGAGAGACTGCCAGGTCCCAGGAGCTGGGTGGCAATTTGTAAGCACCAGTTGCATCAAGGCACATGTGATGTTGCTGGGAGCCCAGCATCCTCAGAGAAGGCCAGTTTGATGTGTTATCCAATTCATATGCATGAACGCCTGGCCTGCTGAGTGTGGTTTTCCTCTGTCGACACTCCAGAGCAAAAGCACAGAGTGAAGTGCCTACCATGCTGATTTTAGCCAAATGTTTGCAAAGTGTTGTTCCATTAATGAGAAGCTAGTTGTAGCAGGAAGGGAACTACTCAGGAATCCTCTTGGTATACAGTATGGTGCTTAGCAGGAGCCCGATAGACTTGGGTTCACATTTTGGCTCCACTGGTCCATAGCTGTGTGACATTGGTTAATTTTCTGAACCACACTAAGCCCCTATAACCTTGCTGGTGAAATGGGGACAACATTGCCTCTTTTATAAGGTTATTTTAAGGATCATGTTATCTCTTGCTCATAACTCTCCAGTGGTTTCTCAAAGAATTAAAATAAAATTCCAGCTCTTTATCCTGAATTAAGTATTTATCTGTCATCCAGTCACTGCCTGCCTTTCTGGCATCATCACGTACCACTCTCCTTGTGCTCACCATGATCTGAATACTCTAGTCTTTTTTTTTTTTTTCTTCCTCCAACATGCCAAACTTCCTCTAGTTTATCAAGACCTTTGCATTTGCTGTTCCCTTTGCCTGGAGTGCTCCTGCCCCCAGTTTTTTCATGCCACTTTCTTATCAAACATGCCTCAGCTTAATTCACCACCACCACTGTCATCATCATTATCATCATTAACATTTAGTAAGTACTTCTCATGTGCTCAGAACTATTCTTTAGCATTGTATGTGTCCTAACTCATTTAGTCTTCATGTCAACCTTATGAGGTGGGTTCATTTATAATCCCCATTTTACAAATGAGGAGACTGAGGCACTGGAAGATTCAGGAACTTTCTCAAGGCCACACAGCTAAGACAGAGCTGGGATATGAATTGAAACAAAAGTAACCAGCTTACAGAAGCTGGTATTTAGTCTTTGTGTCTCTCTAGCCACTCAAACTTAAGGAGTCATCTAGTCCCCTTCTCTCACATTGCCTCGTTTAAATTCTTGGCATAGCAATTATCTTTGATATTTTTTCTCATCTAATTAACTTGTTGGTTTGTTTATTATGTGTTTTGTTATTTATGTAGCCATGAAAATGAACTAGACTGTTTTGTTCACTTCTGTATCCCCAGTGACTTGAAAAAAGCCTGGTACTTAAGAGATGTGCAATAAATCCTAGTTGAATGAATGACTAAGTGAATGAATGTTGTAAATGTAATGCCAGGTGCGAGTTTGTCAAGTAACAGGCTTTTAATTCATGTTACTTTCTGTCATCTCCATGGCCTCCATTATGATTGAAGTGACTCCGTTTTGACTATGATGGGGCCCCAGCTTTTCAGCACCTCTATGGGAATAGGCCATGACCCTCTCAGCGCCTGAGTGCCCTCTTGGGTCCCATTTCTCCCATCTTCCAAATCAGCAGCTTTAATGTGTAGCCTATCTTTAGGTTTAGATTTGGGAGAAATTTAAAATTGCTCTAAATCAGGGAAGGTTCAGATAGACTTATGTATTCTGACAAGTTCAAACTCCTTGTCTGAATTTTAGCACCCTGCATAAAGTGACTTGAATCAGAAGATAGAATTCCTGTTTTCTTTGTGCTTCAGGTGCAGAGGGTTGAACTGAGCATGGTCCTCACTTTGTGGAATTGTTCTTCAGGGCTGTGTGTGAGCACACATACATTATTGTTGTTGGCCGAACAGAGCCTCTCTCATTTTTATTGAATTTATTCATTTCCTTTAATCTTTTTTCCAAACTCTCATTTCCTTTCCTCCTCACAGACAACCATTCTAATATTTTTAATGTATGTACTTTTGTGTGTGATTTTGTAAAGTGAGCTTTCTTGCTTTATCTTTCTGTATCGTTAATTTATATAAATGGTATTGTATGATATACTATTATGTTGTTGCCTTTTTTCCAGTCTGTATGATGTGGTAATAGTCATTCATGTAGCTATCTGTGCATCTAGTCCAGTGCTTCTAATGGCCTTTTAGAGCTCTGTAGTGTGTACCAAACACCTTCTAATGTGACTCCTGGGGATAAACCTTTCCCGTCCAGGGTCTCCTCACAGTGCACTGGGTATCAGAGATTCTTTCATCTTGTCCTTCCTTTTGTTTCTCTGCATCCTTCCTTTCTCCTCATTCCACTTCACCCTGACTCAGCTTTATCATTGCCATGTCCCCGCTTTGCCCACCCACTTCCAGCACCTAGACTAAAGGTTGCAACTAAATATTAATAATATATAATTCATTAAATAATTAATTCATTTGAAGATATTTATTAACTTCATCTATGTACCAGAGAACTATTCTAGGAAATGGTAGTTTAACAGAGAACAAGACAGGCTTCCTACTTCCATGGAGCCGAGGTTTTAGAGGAGGGAGAAAAACAATAAATGATTGTACAAATAAATAGTATCTTTTCAGAGAAAACCCTCTTTAAGAGATGGATTTGATCTGAACTCCAAATGACAGAAATAGTGATGCAAACATCTGGGTTCTGAGAGGATCTGGAAGCTAGAACAGCAAGTGCAAATGCCACATGGTGGGTACAGGTTTGGTCTGTTCAAGAAACAGCAAAAAGATTAGCGTGGCTAGAGGAGAGTGGTAAGAAAACAGGCTGGAGAGGCTAGGCCGTGTGAGACAGGGCGTGGTGAGGAGGGTGATTTTATTCTAAGTGCTTGGGGAAACCTATGGAAGATTTAAAGCAGGTATTAGAGTATTTGTAATATGCAGATGATACCCTATTTCCTCTCACTCTAGTCTTGGAGGTGGGAGGGTTCTAGTTTGGTTTCTGTATGGGCACTGGGGGCTTTCTCATTCTAGCCATTCTTCCCCTCATGCAGTTGTCTCTGGCATAGGCACTGAGCTACATGTGTCCTATGTGGTGACACTGGGCTTGGGAAAACCATACCAGGCCGTGCAGCATTCAAAACTAATGGCCCTGGACCTACTTGTCTCATAGACTTTTGAATCAGGAGGCAGCCCTCAAACCCACACAGGTACACTGAAGACAAAGACTGTTGCCCTAGAGTCCAAGCTTCTCCCATGATCAGGGTGCACCTGCCTATCACTAGAAAATGATGAATCCTGCCTGAGCAGTACAGAGATCTCTTTGTTCATGTTGCAGATACCTCAGGCTGAACTTTCCATTGTTTGGTCAGTTAAGTTAAAGTTTCAAATCACTAGATAATCCACTAAATATTCTAAATATTTTCTTCTTGGGGTAACACCTTACTTCTACACCTAGGTAAGCCTTAGCATTCACCTTTAATTGGGCCCCCAAACCACCTTTAAGATTATGTTGCAAGTTGTACAGATGTAGTGGGTTCTTTCCTTACTGGTGTCCTTAACTGCAACCCCTTTTCTCTGCTGTCAGTGTCTCACCTCAGCAACTTAGGCCCAACACCCCCCTGTCTCCAGCCTTGAAGCAGCCAATCCTCTGGTTTGTTTCTCTGCACCATAATGTTCAAGTGGTTAATGGCTCGTAAACAAGGAATGAGCTTTCAGTGAACATTTAAAGGAGTCCATGGTGAGTAATCTTTTGTGTTGTGAATAATCACCCGATAATTTATCTCCTTACAAGTATAGATTTGGAGTTTTTATTAAAGAATGTCCTTGTAGCAGTATTAAAGGGAATTAAGAGAATGTTTTTAGAAACTATTTGGGTGGGGGAGAGAGATAAAAAGAGGGTATTCAAGGTGAGTTAAGTGAGATCATGAGCTGTATAAAACTGTTTCTGGGGGAGTCTTTTGTTAACCTAAAGGAATAAATATCTTTTTTTAACTTTTAATGGAATAAATGTCTTGAGGTAGTATTTTAGGGGAAAATATTTAGGGGTAGATTTTTAACTAGAAAAACTTACACCATGAACACTTGGGAGCCCCCACATTTGTGAAACAGAAACCTAGTTATATGAAAGGGTAAGTGCAAACTTCCAAAATATTTTGCATATGAATACATTCAGGACCAGCTATATAACTTGTGGGGGGGCCCAGTGCAAAGTGAAAATGCAAGGACTCTTGTTTATAAATTATTAAGAATTTTGAAGAGTGACAGTGGAGCATTAAACCAAGCACGGGTCCTCCTATGTGGGACCCTGGATAGGGCACATGCCCATGAAATTGACTCTAAGCACAGTTGCTTTTTCTGGCAAATTGTAAAAGATGCAGTCAATGTAAAGAGGCAAAAAGAATATGGACTTTGCGGAGACAAACCTGGGTTTTAGTCATAAGTATTTACAATTTAGTACTTTCTTGGCCAGTGGCAAGTCATATGACCTCTCTGAGCTTCAGTGGAGATGCTCCTCTTTAGCTTGCAGTGTTCCTGAAGGGATTAATAATGCTTCAGTATAATGCCTTGCAAGGAGAAAATGTTCAGTATACAGTGGCTATGATGGTGATTGGACAATTTAATTAAAAAGCTGGAACTCTTTAATAGAACTTTGTTTTCCAGTGCCTGTTCCTTCAACAGATCTTATGACAATTACAGATTTCAAGCTTCTTTAAGACCAATTACGGGCATTAATAGAGATACTTACAGGAAGTGGTAGTGGAGGACTAGAAGGTTGAATATGAGACTTTCCTATTCTTGGGATGCTTGTAATTTAGTTAATGGGTAAGACAAGAATGCAAGTAGCTGTAGTATAACGTAGAGTAAGATGAGTGGTGTAGGAGAGTTACTTGACCAAGAACAGAAGGTATTTAGAGAAAGATGAAGCCAAGTATGTTTAGAGAATAACTACAGGATTAAGGTGGTTCCTTTATTGCTGCAGAAGATGAAGTTGTTAAAGTGGAAGGAACAAGTGCTACTACAAATCGAGATAGGCTGCACTTTCTTTGTGAAGATAAGTTGGTATGTGGGGTAACTGTGAGTGTTGTGGCTCCAGTGAATGATGCCTAATACTGTCCTTGTACTTATGTAGATCCCTCCCTTTGAATCTGGATGACCCCATGACTTGTTTTACTCAATAAAATGTGGCAGAAGTGACACTGTTCTAGTTCAAGCCCAAGCCTAAAGGAGTCCAGGTAGCTTTTACTTTTGCACACTTGGGAGCCTTGAGTGACAGTTCTGGAGAGATCATCTGGAGAGACCACAAAGAGAGTCTGAGAATCTTGGAGGAGAACTAAGGAGCCCAGCCAATCATGAGCTGTGACCCAGATATTGACCCTAGTCAAGCTGTTGCAACCAGTCCCCAAATGTTTGAACTATCCTAGCTGAGGTGCTAGATATGTGAGTCAAGAGACTGTCTAGAATATTCCAGCCTTGTCATGTATCATGTGGAGCAGAGATGAGCAAGCCCTACTGTGCCTTGTCTGAGTTCCTGACCCACAGAATAGTGAAATATAATGAGAGCTGTTTTAAGTCACCAAGTTTTGGGACAGTTTGTTTTACAGCAGTAAATAATTAAAACAAAAATTGGTACCCAGAAGTAGTCTGCTGCTGTAACAAAAAGTGTAAAACATGGAGCACTGGCTTAGGAAATGGATGGTGGCAGGGACCAGAAGTCCCTACTGGAGGAGACCAGAGGAGCGGTGAAAATTGCTGCTGGAGGCTGGAGAATATAAAACTGTTGTTATATTTTGGCAGAACAGTTGGTCATACTGTTGCCTTGGTCACATGGAAGACAGAATGAGTATCTTATGAATTTATGGATTTGGTAAGGAGATATCCAGTAAGAATGTGGAAAGTGCCAACTGGCTCCTCAGAGCTGCCTATCATAAAATAACAGGAAGATCAAGATGAGCTAAAGAAAGAACTTTTCCATTTTCAAATAGAATTCAGAGAAAGTGTAAGGAGTTAGCACTTACTGGGTTTGAAAATAAAACTATTTTTATTCCCAGCTTCCACAGCTTGCAAAAGTTTTTTAAAAAAATCACACACAGTGCTTTTTGTGTTCACTTTAAATTTATGACCACAAACCTTAAATGGACATTCAACACTACTGGCTAATCATGATAGAATTTCCTAATAAACTCTTTTTCCCAGTCAGCGAGAATATTTTATAACTCCTTCTATCTTCAAATCTTTGGTACCCCTCTGCCATCTTTGATGCCTTTACGTCAGGCTTTATAGAGAAAAAAAAAAGATGCAATTAAATAAAAATTAATTCATCTACCTGACACCAACTCTATTTTTTAATTCTTATTTTTTCTGAAGTGTAGTTGATTTACAATGTTAATTTCAGGTGTATAGCGAAGCAATTCAGTTATACATATACATACATTTTTTTTTTCAGTTTCTTTTCTATTACAACTCATTACAAGAAATTCAATATAGTTCCCTGTGCTATATAGTAGGTCCTTGTTGTTTATCTATTTTATATATAGTAATGTATATCTGTTAATCCCAAATCCTAATCTGTCCCTCCCTACCCCTTTCCCCCCCTGGTAACCACAGTTTGTTTTGAATGTCTATGAGTCTATTTCTGGTTTATAAATAAAATTTTTATCTTTTTTTTTTCAGATTCCACATATAAGCAACATCAGGTGATATCTGCCTTTCTCTATCTGACTCATTTCATTTAGTATGATAATATTTAGGTCCATTCATGTTGCTGCAAATGGCGTTATTTCATTCTTTTTTATGGTTGAGTAATATTCCATTGTATAAGTATACCGCATAGTCTTTATCCATTCATCTGCCGATGGACAAATAGGTTATTTCCATCTGACACCAATTCTATTAACCTCCTGCCTCTATCCACAGATTTTGCCTTTGTTCCTAATAAGAGAAGAAGTGCCTCTGCTCTTGTCCAAGGCAATCTCTCCACTTGTGATTTCGTTCACTCTCCTCTCATTTAGTTAAGGATTTTGCTCCAGCAATGATCTCCATCTTGTCTAGCAACATAAAACTCCCCTGCTCTACTGGATTATTTCCATTGGCATTCAAGCATGTCTTAATATGGCTTTAAAATATCTTCCCTTGGAGTTGTATTTCTCTTAAGTTTCACAAGTGCTGTCTTACTTATCTATTCTCCCTCATAGGAAAACTTCTTGACTGAGTTGCTCTTTATACTTTTCCACTTTCCATTCTCTTCCTAAAGAACTTTTATGTTCACTCATTGAAATGATTCTTATCAAGGTCTCCAATGACCCACATCTTGCCCAAACCAATGATGGCCTCTGCCTCATCTTACAGGACCTCTTAGCAGCCTTTGACACATTGACCACTCCTTCTTTGATTTGATACTGTCTTCTCCAGACTATTGTAATGCAAGTTTTATATAACTGTCCTCTCACATAATGGTCACTCCTTATCAGCCTATTTGACTGACTCATCCTCTTTAACCAGACTTCTAAATGTGAAAGAAGCTCTTCTCTCCTTTATTGACACCTTTACCCTGGCTTATGACTCTGAATACCATTCATCTACTGAAGACCCTTAAAGCCCAACACTTTTTTTGTAGGAGGAGGGGCAGGATTCAGATTTATATATCCAACAACTGCCCTGACGTCTCCACTTGGATGTCTACTAAGCACCTCAAAAATATGGCCAAAATAAGAATATCAATTCTTGCCTCCTCCATGCACTCTTTCCCATATCAGGAAATGGCACCACTATCCAGGAATTCAGACACTTGACACATGATACCCAGACATTTCTCATATTCTCTTCCTCAAATGCTTCTAATTGGTCTAGTCTGCTTTTTTGATCTTCTAGGCTATAATCAATATTAGTGACTCTTATCACTGTTGCTCATCTGGTGAGTGTTTTGATTTTCATTGCCTTCCATTTTGGATTAGTCTAGAATGAAAAACCAAGAGTAATTTATATCATTGAAATGACAGGAATAATCTCTTGGGGAGATAGAATGGCAGCATCCCTCTGAAATCAGGTCGCTAAGTAATCCTCTTAGCTGATTACCAGCACCATGAGCTCATTAGTGAGCACGTGGAGTCAGGACCTTGGTTTTCTCTCTTAGAGGTCTGAAGACAGCCAGACGCAATCACTGCAACACCAGCAAGAACTCAACTATGGGGAGAAGTCATGATGATACTGCTGTCTGTGTCCAAAGAAGAGCAGTTTAGTTCTAATTGTCTCTTTTCCCATTCCCAGAATCTGAGGACTGAAGAGGCCTGATTAAAATGACTACATGCCCTGTTTTAACAATAGGCATGTTTGGTAGTTAACCTGTAGGCAGGATCTAGAATTCAGATACTATACTCTTTCAGGGAAAAGTGGGCTATGTAAGCCAGTCAGAATGGTGGATTCTCTCCTGTTGTTAAGTAGTGTTCACACTGCAGTTTGGGAGAGCATTTCACATAAAAGATGCCCCCTGAGCAGACTAGCTGCTGGAATCACTCAATTTGGACTAGAAGATACAAATGTTTTCCTTGTTCCCAGGTTTTCAATTCCACATCCTTTCTTTCTTGCACTTCACTGCCAACCACACTATAGTTATCTTGCACAGTCTGTGGTAAATAGCATGCTCTGGAGACAAATGAGGAAATGTTTGGCAGTGGGGAATTGGAAACTTATCTCAGTGTTTACTGCATGTCAAATATAGTGTTTCCTTTTCAGCTGGAGTCATCTGGCAGTTGCATTCTGGGCTGTTCTTGAATTATAGGAGAGGTTCTAGAGAATGTGTGGCTTTAAGATATGGAAGTCCCCAGCAATACTGGCATTTGTCCCTGGGTTTCCTGCATACATACCTTATGTGAGGTTGATCATCAGTCTCATCTCTTGGGTCTTTTTGGCCTATTATCCTTCCAGTTTCATTAGAAGGTGAGCTGACTCCTCAAAGAACAGGCTCTGGGCCTTCTTTGTGTGTGTGTATGTTCCCGGTTCCTGGCACAGAGCAGTGATTAGTGATATTTGATTGAATGAATGATAAAGGAAGCAAGCAAGCTAATTTATAAATGAAAAATTACAAAGGCAGTTACTGTATCCCTTTTGGGAGACAGTATGATACAGTGGTATCTTGTGAATATCCCAGGTTTGTTTTAATATTATAAAATTATGATCTCCTTTAAGCATCAACATGAGTTAGGTTATCTTATTCTAACTTTTTGATGAAAAGGTTAAGAGTCACTGAAGTTATATAGTTAGTAAGTGATGTTGCTAATACTCAAATGTATTTCTCTCTCATAGCTTATTATTTTTAATTAAACCCCACATACAACAGAGATACTAGGTTTGCATGAAATGTACAGTGTTAATGTGTTGCAAGGTGATTTTGGTATCCAGGGGTCTCTGCACACAGATGTGGACGTGAGGCTTTCTTCAGGCACTCAAAGTCACCAAGTATCAGAATGGCAAGAGGAGGAGCTTCTAATTTATTCCAAAGAATTAGTGAGAAATTCTTATTCCTTTATTTCCAGTTTTGCCACACTTCACCATGGAGTAATTTTTAGCAGTTGGCAAAAGTTCTTATTGGCTGTACTTATCCATTTTGGGATATGTATGTCATTACCTCCCCAAATAATAGTAGTTTCATCACATAGGAGTTTATTTCCCCTGATTATCAAAAATGCCTGAGTCAATTCAGTCATTCCATGAAGTTGTCAATGACTTAGATTCCTTTCTCTTTTCACTCTGTCATATCTATACTGTGGTTTTCATTCTCAAGGTCATAAAATAGCTCCTATATCTTCTAGGCCTCACACTTACATTCCAGATAGGAAAGAGGGGATGGGAAAAAAGAAAACAAAAAGCAATAGAAACAATCCAAATGACTCTCTCTTCTTTTAAAAAACTTAGTATATCAGAGGCCGAGAGAGTGACACAGGGCCACCTTGAAACATCATAGGACCAGGCACATTGCTACTTCATAAGAAATAGTTCTGTGATTAAAGAAGAACAGGAGAGTGGACACTGTATAGGTAATGACTGGTATTTGCCACTGGTGTAGACTGGCATCTACCCCTGTTCAACAACATCCATGCATACCCTTCTTTTCAGACATAGGTCAACATCCCCGACGTCTCTTTCAATGATAGAGTTCAACTCAAAGTCCCGAAGAGTTTATCATGTTTTTGAGTTTCCGTAATGAATAAATTTAATGACAATTTTTTGTCTACTTCCCACGCACACCAGTACATAGTTGTGGAAAAGGAAGAAAATAATAACGACGATAAAACTACAGTTCAGAAAAGGGGAGAATTGGAGACACGGCAGTCCAGGATAGTGGTCAGATCCTCTGGGTAGTGCGAGCGGTGCCCTCTTGCCCTAGCACACTTAGTGGACTAAGTGCCTTGGATGTCGACTGGTAGCCCCTGGCTCTGCTCTCCGGGACTATAGTCCTTGTCCATTATCCTCCAAGGCCAAAGTTTAGGACGACATTGAGAAGGATATCTTCACTGCCTCTATAGCCCACTTCTTTCTGATGGAAGCTAAGGACCTAGGGATTATTTTAGGGGTTAAACAGTCACAGACCATTGGTGATCAAGTTTCTTTGGCAAAAATTTCTCTCAAAATTCTTGACAGGTATCTGGCCTGTTCACTACCTTTGAGAGTAATAACAGCACTTATCTTGTTGTTTTTAAGCCTGCGGGTTCTTCCCTGTTGCCTATTGCTCTTTGTGCTGTGACTGCCATCCTGCTTCTTAGCTTAAGGCTGCTGATTTGAGGCAGTTCAGAGCAGTGGGCTTCAGTGGCAGAACAACCTCGTAATCCCCTCATTGCCCGCAGGTTAGCCTCCTCTCCCTTGCAGAGAACTGTTAATGAAAGGTGTTTGGGGAACGCCTGCAGCTTTGTGGCTGCCCTTTTTAATCAGTTTTATTTTAGGATTATTGAAGAGCTTGGCTTATTCAACTGCAAGATTTCGAATTATGGGACTTCCACTTAAGTTATCAGCTGCTGGCAGAGAGATTTTCCTTAGAAAATTGGTGTTTCCTTCCCTCTCTCCTCGTATTCTACTTACTCTAGACTAATTTCATCTGTCTCTTTCTGAATGTTGCTGAATGTGGCAAGAAGGGCCCTGTGCAGTTCCCTCTATTGGACACACCTTCTGTGCCATCTCATATGCTCATGGCCTATCCTACATCCCAGACTCATAGTTGCTAGAGAGTCTGTCCCCTCCATCACCTCACTTAACCTCAGCCACCTCTATTACCAACCAGCCACATGCCTAGGTCTCTGGCTCCTCCTGACACTTGTGTGTTGGCTTGAAATGTTACACCACAAGTGTGTGATGTGACTTCCTGGGTGCTGATGTATCCCAGAAATATGGGGGGATTCAATTTTTAGGGGGTGAATTTTGTCCAATGGGAAATAGGAGGCAAGAGGGAGAAAGGCACATAAACTCCTCCTTCCTCTTTCCAGTGGATATCTCAGAGTCACCCATATGATCTCATTTAGCCATAATTATCTCCTAAAGACTCTGTCTCCAGAAACAATTACACTGGGGGTTAGGGCTTCAACTTATGAATTTGTGGGGTGGGGCACACTTCGGTCTATAGCATTCTGGGTCACCATTTTCAGCATACTTGGTCAGCTATTACAGGGAAGTAACAGGAGTCAGAAAGGTTAGTATAGGGTTCCTTGATCATTCATTTTTCTTACAATGCCATTGCCTTCTTTCTACATTTAAAGCAAATTCCTGTTCAGATAGAAAGAGTGGCCTTTTGGGGCTCTCAGTGCCTCTCTCTCAGCCTGCTTATTCAGTCATAGATCTAACACATTTACCTTGTACATCTTGAATGCCCCCTTGAACTTGGATGCATCATGGAATCCTATGCTCGTGGGGCATCGTGAATGCTTAAGCAAAATGGTTGCTAAGAGCCAACGCACATAATTTGTCTCTCTCTCTGCTTTTGTGCATGCTCTATTGTCTCATCAGGCTTCACTTACAAAACTTAAGTTCAAATATAAAATTATTAAACATTTCAAGGCAAGGTTAGCAGAATATTTAACCAAGCATCAGGCATTTCTGAGCCCCCTTGAAGCCAGTCCTTCTTAGCCAAACTCAACAAAGCCAAATTTTAGGTTCTGTTCATTGCTGAGTCATCTTTTTGGAGCCAAGTGTATTTGGTTGTGTGTAACAGAAAATGCTAATTAAAAGTTGCTTAATCATGGAGGAGTTTATTTCTCTTACATAACAAGAAATCTGGGGTAGGCAGTCTGGTATAATATTTCAAATATCTGGGGTAACTCAAACAGCAGAAACTGGGACTCTCAGGATTTCCTGCTTCAGATGTGTATTGGGATGGTTCTCCAGAGAAACAGAACTAATAGGGTAGACAGATTATCTGTCTATCTGTGTAGTATCTATCTATCTATCTATCTAATGAGGTTTATTATAGGGAATTGGCTCATATGATTCTGGAGGCTAAGAAGTCCCACAATCTGCCATATGCAAGATGGAGCCCCAGGAAAGCCAGTGGTGTAATTTGAAGGCTTGAGAGCTGGGGAGCCAGTGGTGTAGATTCCAGTCTCAGTCTGAAGACCTGAGAACCAGGAGCATGGAGGGCAGGAGATGGTCAATGTCCCAGCTCACCAGTCAGGGAGAAAGTGAACTTAACCTTCCTCCACCTTTTATTCTATTCAGGTCATCAGCAGCTTGAATAATATCCACCCATGCTGGGGAGGGCCATCTGCTTTACTCACTCCGGTTTACTCACTGATTCAAATGCTAATTTCTTCTGGAAATACCAAGAAATAATGTTTAACCAGATATCTGGGCACCTTGTCATCCAGTCAAGTTTGACACATAAAATTAGCCTTTAGAGAACAGGATGACTCAAAGCTGGCCTCATCTGGGACTGGCAGCTAGACATAAAGCAAGTTTATGTGTGTCTCTGTGTGCTTTGGACTTGTCTCAATGTGGGGACTGGATTCCAAGAGAAAATGCTCTGAGAGATTTGGGCAGAAGCTGTATGGCCTTTTCTGATGTAGCCTGTAAGTTCATGTATGTTATCAGTCATCAGTGAATCCTTAAGGCCACACCAGAGTCAAGGGGAAAGGAGCTGCACCTCTTGACGAGGAGGTAACAAGGTCACATTGCAGAAGAGCATGTGGAGTGGGGAATACCAAGGCAGCCATCTCCTGTAGTTGGCTATAGGAGTCAAGGATCTATGAGGTGGCTATAAAGGCACATTGTTTCCTGTGCTTTGATGTGTCTCTGATCGCTGGAGGGAAAATCAGAACAAGGAGGGAAATATGGGTTTTTACAGGATTTTTTCTGGTCAGAAAAATCAAATACTCAGTGTCTACTCTCAGGATTCCTTTTATTGTTTGTTTTCTTAACATTTAAAAATTTACAAACTGTAATGTACATTGTTTTGGTGTTTACAGTACACATGGGTAGATTCTTGTTACCACTACTGCAAACAGGATACAGACAATTCCAACAGCCCGAAGAATGCTCTTGTGCTGCCCCCTTGTTCTTAGCCCCTCTCCCACCTCTAACCCCTGGCAACTTCTTATCTCCAAGTAAAATTTTCTTTGTTTAGTGGTCTTCAAAATATGCTGTAATATATGCTAAGGGGTGCACAAGATGATCTAAAGTGGGAGAAAGGAAAAAACTGGAATTTATATTTCTATTTTTATCTGTTTACATATCAATTTTTGGTTATGATTTTTAAGTGCACACAATACATTAGCACTGTGGTATATACACATAATTTATAAACATATATTGGAGGGTTGTTAAAAATTGATTAATGATAAAGGTAAGTGACCAAAAAAGTTTTTAGATTACTGGCTTAGATTACCAAAAGCAATTTCCTCTAGGGTGAAATTGGCATAGTTGTTTACACATAGAGTTTTTCTTTGCCAAATGGAATAGTGAATGAAGAATGAGGAGGCTACAGGGAAAGTGTAGCTCTCTGAGTTGGAGCTTGGATTCCCCAAATGAGATTGTAAAAGATTCTGCAATTATTTACTCAGTTTTTGCCTTCCTAGTTAGATTGTATGCTCTATGGAAACAGGGGCCGTTTGTGTCATTCATTGAAGTATATGCCTGTCTAGGTTTTAGGATCTGTGGACACAGGAGAAAACAAGACAATTAACATTTTGGTTCTTCTGGGTAAGAAAGAAATAGTAAACAAGTAAACAAGTAATTAAGAAAATTTCAGATAGTGGCAAGTTCTGTGATGAAATAAAAGAGGGTAATGGGATAGAGGGGTACAATATTAGGTTTGATACCACTGGAAGACCTCTCTGAGAAGGTTCCATTTGAGCTGAAACCTGAATGATGACAAGTCAGCCTCATGAACATCAGATAGGTTTGGGAATTTGATAGCAGATGGAATAGTGCATGGATTTTTGTTTGTTTTACTGATTGATTTTTATAATCATATAAAGACTAGAGTGGGGACAAGTCTTCTGGGAAGCTTCCAGGCCCAGAAGTCTGGGGGTTGGTAGAGGGCAACGAGCGGTGGTGGCACAGTTATCTAGGCAGAGAGCGCCTGTAACTGCTACAATAATTTTTCTGTGACGCTAGGGTATAGTGTAGTGGGAAAAGACAATGATTATATTGGAGGAATCTTGTTCTGGGCAACAGTTTTTCATACCTTTCTAAAAAGGTCCTGGAAGTAACTGGTGGATCTGGGAAGGCCTAAGGGTCACTACATGGATGGCTTGGTGACCTGAATGGCTTGATCACTGGGACTAGTTGGGAACTTATGTCTCAATGGATATCAGTGTGGCATCCACCCTTTATTACACTTTGGAGCCTGTGGCCCAGGAATGTCATGTTCATTCCACTGGGCACTGAGGATAAAATGGTAAATAAATCAGTCCCCTTACAGCCTTTCCAGTTCTCTCCACACCTGAGTTGGTCACCATCTCCTTGTATGTCAGTTTGGGATCTACGCAAAGCAGATTCAGAGTCAAAATTAAAAATGCAAAATAGTTTTTGGAGATCAAGCTCGCAAAAGATAGAAGAGGAGAGGGAACAAGGAGTAGGAAGAGAAAGTCTTCAGACCACAATGCTGGTCTGACACCTGTGAATGGAGAGGGGAAAGGAAGAAGGATTTGGTTGAAAGATCCTTAGACTTCAGTGCAACTCTGAGAAGGTCTCATCCAGCCCAAGGGGTAGCTACAGACAATGATTATTTGTTGGAGGAATCCTGTGCTGGGCAGAAATTGCAAGGCTGTGCTCAGGGTGAGCAAGGAGCAATGGCATTTGACCAAAGGCACTGAAGCTGTGGGGCTGTCAGCTAACTGCACTCCTCACACCTTTCCCTTGAAAGGAGAACTGAGGTGCATTTCCATGGCTGCTGTGCCTTGTCCTTGGCAAGCATCCCCCTTACCAGCTTCTGTGGGTATTTTCACGTTGAGAGTGCCAACCCCTGGGGCCTTGCTCCTGCTCCAAATTAATTTAATGAGCTCTTTAGAAGAGAACCGTGGAGCAGTTTTGTTCTTATTGATACTTGTCTCAAGGAATGTAATTAATTACCAAGACAAAATTCAAGGCCATTAACTTTTAAAAAAAAAATTAAGAAAGATTTTCCCCTTTAATGGAGGCACTGGGGATTGAACCCAGGATGTTGTGCATGCCAAGAACTTGCTCTATCACTGAGCTATACCCACCTCCTTGGCCATTAATTTTTATTAATTAGTTTTTGTGTGTGTGGTTTGGAATCCTGGAGGGTGAAGATTATAATTATGAACTCAAATCAGCAAATGCAAACTGTGATTGATGTGTGTGGGTTGGAAACTTCTGTGATAGGAGCTGAGGCCCAGGGATGGTAAAGGGACACAGACACATGTGCTGTGGAGAACAGGGGAATGAAGTCACCTGGGATTGCCTGGAAGTGATGCAGCAGTTTACATTCTGAGTGATTAGGGTCCAGTTAGTGTTAGAGTCTCACAGCTGGATTGAGCCCATGGAAGGGTGCAAAGCAGCCTGGGTTGTGGGTCAGGAATAACAGCTTGCCCTTCATCTCTACCTAGAAACTGTCACCCATCCTCAGCACAGTGGGAGTGCCTCTCCTACAGGTCCACATAAGCTCTCCCTGTTGAAATGTTTCTTAAAGTTGCTGCCTACTTAAGATGCACTTTTAGTGCCTGATTACTCTGGTTCAACTTTCTTTTTGTCTTTTTCTCCTGAAATCGATGGCCAAGTTATTCTTTTCTCTTTTTCCAGATGCCATTAGTAATCCTCTAAAGCAACACATCCTTGACCCACTGGTGACCAGGAGATCCCAAACAGCTTTCTGACCTTGCTTGAGAAATGTATGGATTTTTCAATAGTGTGTGGTAAGTCACCAGAGTGGCACTGGAAAGGGAAAGGGAAGGGAAGAAAATAAATTTAGTTTGAATGGTGGCAAAACAAATGCCATGTTCACTCAGGCATTCAATATATAGAAGAAGTTGTCTGATTCCTTGGTAATTAAACTTTAAAGAGAGGCTTGTCTGGCCCCAAGTAAACAAACATAATGATCTTTTCCACAATAAGACTGGTACATGTGATTTCTCACTGAGACTTTCTGTTTTAAGCTGTTGTTAAGTCCTGAGTAGGAAAATTTGGTTTCCTTTTAATCCATTTTCTTGGGTTGGAAGAGAGTGAGAGTGACGTGGGAGAAAGGAATGTTAGTGTTTGCAGTGATAAGGGAGGGGTCTGGGCTAGGCTTGGATGCTACTAGAAGGAAGGGAAATAATGAGGTGTTAGCGATCTTAGTATCTGCTCCAAACTCTCATTTAGCAGATGTGGAAGCAGAGACTTAGAAAAGCTAAGGGGCAGACTGATGGAGCAGAGAGAAAGCTGGAGCCAAAAGATCAGAGTTCAAGTGATGACAGCTGATGATCTCTGTGACCTCTGTGACTTCGCTTTGATAAGCGCCTTTGGCCCTGTAACCTAACCTTCCTAGGCTTCTGGGCAATGCGGAAAACTCAGAGGCCAATTATGACTTCCACAGTCTTAGGCAAAGTTCCTGACACTTGTTGGCATTTTGAATGTAAACATAGACAGAGGTTAAACCTCCTTGGCACATTGCTCCATCCCTTGTGGTTCAGTCTCTCAGATCCTCATAACAACCCTCATCTCCTAACACACAGTTCTCATGAGAGCCTGGAGAATTCAGCCTTTATTCCTGTTCTGGAAGTGTTTCTCTTGATGTTCTCATTTGCTGATTCTTGATGTTGATGTACATCCATCATTTAACATTTGAAAGCTTCCATCTGGATTTTGGCTTTAAAATCATAAGTATTTTCCCCACACCCAGCACCAATAGACAGGCCTACATAGCAAATGCAGGGATGGTAAAAAAAAATTTTAGTCTATGTTACTCAAGCATTATAAAAATTGGAGCTTAGTATGAAATAACTGAAATCTATTAGAGTGATAATAGTACCGTGGAGAGCAAAGAAAAAGAGACACTAGGCTAGTGCAGACCTCTGCTGTATCACGTGGACACTGACGGTCGCTCACCCCCGATTACATTGCAATCCTCAGTCTTAAGTCTTTCCCGCATAAGTAACTTTTTTCAGCGGAGGTTTTTTCTCTTCTAGGCGGCAATCATATCCATCCTTGTTCTTAAGGCAGTTGAGGGAACCAAATTATTGGTAGCTTTATAAAACTTGAAAGTGCTATTAACCTAATTACTCCCCCAAAAGCAGTTAAAAAAAAAGAAAATGCTATTGAAATATTAGGTAGTTTACTAGCACTGGCCTAGAACTGGGGATTCCTGACAGCTAACCAGGCTTTTTTTCATAGCTCTGGGGAGAAAGTTGTGAATAAGAGCGGACTCTAGGGAAGACAACCAATGTTTGGAGACTAAAGGAAGTCAACACTAGCAATATAGTGTCCTTCTTGAAAAGACAATTAAAAAATCTTAGTATATAGTGCTATTCAAGTCCTAGTTAAGGGCGTAGAAACCAGGAGTCTATGTCCTGAAAGGGAAGGACAACAATGAACTGAACTGCTCCTTTTGAGTGGAGACATTCACCAAGTCCAGGCACAGAGCAGATTTGCTTCTCCTTTGTCTCTCAAGTGACGGTGGGGGAGGGGGTGGCCATAGACTAACTTAAAGGCTGAGGATAGTAAAGCATAAATTCTCAGAAATAAAACTCAAAGATTTCCCGAGACCAGAAAAAAGGATCAACCTGCAAGAGAAAAACAAGAGTCTCGAGATTGGTCTCTTTACTAACGCTTTTTTTCCTAAATAATATTTCTCCAACTATCAACCAGATAGCATCATATTTCATTTTTCTGTTCCAACCTCTACTCTTTAGAGAGGACTGTAGAAATCCATTTGCCATTTTGTGATATGGAATCTAGGGCATGATCATCATTATTATTATTATCACTGAAGATAAAGGAATCTATCAATTTCATTATTTCCTGCTGCCTGCATTATTACAACGCTTGTCTTGGTCATCTACTTTAAGGGTCAATATAATGAATTGCTGGGAATTACATATAACCACTTACTCTAAGTCAACAACTCTTTTTTTTTTTATTTTATTGAGTTATAGCCAGTTTACAATGTTGTGTCAATTTCAGGTGTAGAGCACAATTTTTCAGTCATACATGAAGATACTTATATTCATTTTCACATTCTTTTTCACTGTGAGCTACCACAAGATCTTATATATATTTCCCTGTGCTATACAGTATAAACTTGTTTATCTATTCTGTATATACCTGTCAGTATCTACAAATTTCAAACTCCTAGTCTGTCACCCCCTCACCTCCTCTGGCAACCACAAGTTTGTATTCTATGTCTATGAGTCTGTTTCTGTTTTATATTTAAATTCATTTGTCTTCTTTTTTTTTTTTTAGATTCCACATATGAGTGATATCGTATGGTATTTTCCTTTCTCTTTTTGGCTTACTTTACTTAGAATGATATTCTCCAGGGACATCCATGCTGCTGAAAATGGCATTATGTTGTCATTTTTTATAGCTGAATAGTATTCCATAGTATAAATATACCACAATTTCTTTATTCAGTCATCTGTCGATGGACATTTAGGCTGTTTCCATGACTTGGCTATTGTAAATAGTGCTGCTATGAACATTGGGTTGCTGGTATCTTTTTGAAGTACAGTTCCTTCTCAAAGCCAACAACTCTTGATTCAACTTTAATAGATCAAATTCTATTCAAAAAAAGTTATGAGAACAATGAGTATTTCTTTTGAGAACTAGGGAGTCTTATCTCTTCAAAAGTCAGTCTGGAAAGTTCGCTACTCAGTACCAGTTAGCTTCTGAGAAGTGACATGTTTATAAATGGTATTCTATCTTATAAAACTTTATGACCTAAGGCGTGTCAACAACTGATTTACTCCATGTTTGCTTATCTGGGAAGACTGTGAGAGCACAGTTCATAGGGACATCATGGCTCTTAACTGCATCTCCAAAAGTTCATCCAGCCTAACTCACTGAATACCTTGTGTATGCAAAGCACCAGGTCCAGTAATGAGTGTGCAAGATGAATAACACCTTGTCTTCATACTTGAGCATGTTTAACAGATAAACAAGTGTCTCTTCTCCTCTTCTCTTTAGGGGATATACAAAGTTTCTATGAATGATGCTAAGTTCCCAGAAGTCTTGTGTAAAGATTTTGGCTGCTTTTTCAACACCTTTATCATTGTGGCTTTTAAGCAAAGGATTCAGGCAGAATTATCTTTGATTGTGTCTGTTTGCCATCTAACTGTAGCTGTTGAATCCAGAGGCCTCCAATGAATAATCAAGTCTATGTAATGGTATATAGTAAATGCCACAAGAGATATATTTACAAAGGCCAATGGATGCACAGAAGAGAGTTTGGAAATAGAGGAAATAGTAGTTGAACCTAGTCTTAAAATGTGAGTTACATTTTTCCAGGTAAAAATGCAGCTAGAGGAAAAGTATGGAAGGAAACAGCCTGTATGAAGGTACAGAGGTGAAAGAGTACACATTTTGGGGCATTTTGATTGTAACTATAACATAGGATAGTGGTGGTGTTACTGAGTCTAAACTCATCCTGATTGCCACATGACAGGCCAGTAAATCAGGAGATGAGGTGTTGGAGTGAGGAATAACGACTTTATCTAGAAAGCCAGCAAACTGAGAAAATGGGGGACTAATGTTCTAAAGAACCATCTTACTCAAGTCAGAATTCAGATTCCTTTTATATTTAAAAGGGGAGGAGATGTAGTTGTTTGTTGCAAACTTCCTAGAGTCCAAATCCTTTGTTCTTGCAGCTGTCCCTGTAGGTCAGGTCATGATATTCCTGTAAATCTTCAACAAGACAAATGATATTCTCCATTCTGCAACTTTTTATTTCTATATGAATGGAAAAGCATTATACCCTGAAAGGTCAGAGCCTTGAGAATGGGCTATCCTATATACTTCAGGCTATAGGCTACATTCTTTTACAAAACATGCAGAACCAGCACAACTAAGCAGACGAAACAGCACAGGGTTAGAGCTAAAGGAACAGATGTAATATAAAGTCAGATTTGTTCTTCCCTATTATAATAGGAGCTAACACTAAATGAGTAGGCCGGACCTGTTTGTGAAGGGGATGCTGTTTCTATATTAGGCTATCTCTGTCTTATTCAGTCTGTTCATATCTTCTGGTTGACAGACTAATTGAAGAATTACTTTCTTGTTCACACTCCTCTTATGATATTGTAACTAAAGATAAACATGTGATTCTAAGTTTCAATGTGTCTAAGATTCCAGATGGAACTCAGCTTCCCCACTCTCTTGTCCACTCCTTCCTCATACCATGGAAACCCCTTCTTCTATGCAAGTCACATGCCATTCAAAGTTGTTTTCGTTCACTCATGGGCACTGCTTTGTCAGGAATCACATTTCAGCTTAAACATTTATCCTATGGATTGAAGTATCAAAGCAGAAAAAGTTTCTTACATTTACAAAGTTCTTCACTCACAGCTTTTTCTAATTAATGATTATATGTTGATATAAAAGCTGTTAAAATATTGATTAAAAAGAAATTTGAGGAAGCAGTTAAAAGCAAGACTGATGAGACAGGTAGAGAGCTTCTCCAAAAAGAAGTGCTATTTCCCTACCAAACTTGACAAAGCTCCCCCTCACCCCTGCTCATGCTTGCTTGCCCTGATGCTAGAAAGTTGTTGTGCCTCTAACATGTCTACAGTATTTTCAGTTAAATGTATACTTGGTGTTTTTTTTTTAATGTAATTTTAAAATTGAAGTATAGTTGATTTACAATGTCTTGTTAGTTTCAGGTATACAGTAAAATGATTCGGTTATACATATGTGTGTATGTGTGTGTATGTATATATAAATCTTTTTCAGATTCTTTTCCATATAGGTTATTACAAGATATAGAATATAGTTCCCTGTGCTATATAGTAGGACCTTGTTGGTTCTCTGTTTTATATATAGCAATGTGTATATGTTAATCCCAAATTCCTAATTTATCCCTCCCCTGCCCCTTTCCCCTTTGGTAACTATAAGTTTGTTTTCTATGTCTGTGAGTCTGTTTCTGTTTTGTAAATAAGTTCATTTGTGTCCTTTTTAAAAAAAGATTCTACATATGAGTGATATCATGTGATATTTATCTTTCTCTGTCTGACTTATTTCACTTAGAATGATAATCTCTAGGTCTATCCATGTGGCTGAAATGACATTATTTCATTCCTTTTTTATAGCTGAGTAATATTGTGTATGATATATATATATATATACACACACACACACACACATATATATATATAATATTCCATTGTGTGTATACACACACACACACACCCCACATCTTATTTATCCATTCATCTGTCAATAGACACTTAGGTTGCTTCTATGTCTTGGATATTGCAAATAGTGCTACTTTGAGCACTGAGGTGCATGTATCTTTTCGAATCAGAATTTTCTCTGGATATATGTCCAGGAGTGGGATTGCTGGATCATATGGTAGCTCTATTTTTAGTTTTCTAAGGAACCTCCATTCTGTTCTCCACAATGGCTGCACCACATTACATTCCCACCAACAGTATAGGAGGGTTCCCTTTTCTTCACACCCTCTCCAGCGTTTGTTTTTATTTGTAGACTTTTTAATGATGACCATTCTGATGGTGTGAGGTGTTACCTCATGTAGTTTTGATTTGCACTTCTCTGATAATTAGGGGTGTTGAGCATCTTTTCATGTGCCTATTGGCCATCTGTATGTCTTCTTTGGAGAAGTGTCTATTTAGATTGTCTGACCATCTTTTGATTGGTTTATTTTGATACTGAGCTGTATAAGTTGTTTATATATTTTGGAAATTTGTCCCTTGTCAGTTGCATTGTTTGCAAATATTTTTTCCCATTCCATAGGTTGTCTTTTTGTTTTGTTGATGATCTTCTTTACTGTGCAAAAGCTTTTAAGTTTAATTAGGTCCCATTTGTTTATTTTTGTTTTTACTTCCATTACTTTAGGTATACTTGGTGTTTCTTCTGTCTGCCTGTTTAGTCTTTCCCAAAATGCCAATCATACAAGGGAATTGGTAAAAAAAATTTTATTGTGTTTATATCTCTTACATTGTATAAAATAAACACATTTAAGCTATGTATGAGTTCACTCAAATATGTATATCATACTTATGTAACACTTTTGTGGCTTAATAAAAGTGGAAAAGATGACAGCTTAACTTCTAACTTTATGTTGTCCATCTTCTGTTGAGGGCCTGAGACTGCCATTAGTGAGGCTTGCATATCAGAGTCCTCTGCTGGGTTTATATGCAATAATACATAATGTATAACGTGTAACACCTATTATATAATATTTGGTGTGTGGAATATAATGATATATATCATTTAATCAAATGATACATTATATTGTATAACACTATTATATGATATATTATTTATAATATTCATCTTTCCTTTTGCTCACCTCATCAGTGCTATTGCTGATGCCCAAGTTGACAGCATATGGGGCTATGGACATCCTTGGCCATGTCTAGTTTTGTTCTTGATTTCATAACTGCTTAGAAATGAAAGATTTACTTCCTCTTATGCCATGCCCTTTTTCACAACAATCTGAGAGTGGTTAGGAGTTCTAGCTCACAGTCGCCACAAACCTGGCTGTGCATTTCTGTTCCGCCACTCACTTGCTGAATAAATTTTGAGAAAATTTCTTGTGCAGATCTTACTTTGCTTCTCTGGAGAATGAGGATTAATAACTAATTTGGGGTGGGGTTACCTAACGTATTTTTATAGGATTGTTGTGAAGAGTGAGACAATTTTTATAGTGTACTTGCCCAGTGCCTGATGCACAGTAGCTGACCAATAAATACTGTTATTATTGTCATCTGTTAGGATGTTCAGTGCATTGATGTTGTTCTCATTTGCAGACATCAAGGTTAGATCGTGTGTCATAAAACATTACAAAATTAAGGGGGATTGAATGTAGTGCCGATAATCCCTGGGTATTGTTAATCCCTTGGGTGTGGTAATTACTCTTATAATTTGATCATCTCTAAATTGGTGAACATATTATTTCTAAATCCATTCATTTAATTCCTTGCAGTAGCTATATTATCTTACTGTTGGCTTGGATTTGGAAAGCAAACCCCCACATGCCTCCCAAATTCCTTCTAAGAAATTAGCCTGTGATTCAAATGAAAGCTCACAGGTTGTTGGTGTGACCTGGTTATGAATTCATCCCTTAACCTTAGGGAAATCTAGATATTCAAGAAAACCCCAGTCTTTTTCAGAAAACCCTGGACTTTCTATGAATGGTGCTAAATCACCAGAAGTCTCATTTTGAGATTTAGCTGCTTTCTCAATGTTTTTCTCCATATGTTTCCTAACTAAGACAGAATTGTTCTTGGTGATGTTCACCTGCATGAATGTGGGAGGGAGGAAAGGAGAAACAAGGAAAGAGGGAGGGAGAGAAAGAGAGAGAAAAAGAGAAAGAGAAAGAGAAAGAAAGACTGGACATAGCTATTGAAGTCACAGGGGACCCTACAAAGAGTAATCAAGCTCATCGAGTTCACAGCCTTTTGATTCTGGTCCTTGTGGGACAGATATGCTGTCACTAAAATACATTGGAGTATACATACAGTTGACCCTTGAACAACAGAGGTTTTGAACTGTATGGGTCAACTTATATGTGGGTTTTTTTTTTTTTTATAAATATGTACTACAGTACTACATGATCTGCATTGCAGTTGGTTGAATCTGTAGATGTGGAACTATGGATGAAGAGAGCTGACTGTAAAGTTATACTTGGATACTTGACTGTGTGGGAGTTGGCACCCCTAACCCACACATTCTCCTAGGCTCAAATATATATATATGGAAATCTAAAGACCTTGGATGGATTCAACTCTTCTAGTAGAATTTTGGGAGAGAAGGAAGGATACAGGATGTGAACACCTGGTGTCTTAGTTCATTTGGGCTGCTATGACAAAATACTACAGCCTGGATTACTTAGAAACAACAGAAATTTATTTCTTACATTTCTGGAGGCTGAAAGTCTGATATCTGGGTGCCAGAATGGTTGGGTTCTGATCAGGACCCTCTTCCAGATTGCAGACTGCAAGCTTCTTGTTGTATTCTCCTGTGGTGGAGATCAGGGAGGTGGAACAAGTTTTCTTGTAATGCTTTTAAGGGCATTAATCCTATTCATGAGGTTTCCACCTCATGACTTCATCTAATCTTTATTAACTCTCAAAGTTCCCACCTCCCAATATCACCACACTGGGGAGTAGGGTTTCAACATATATATTTTATGGGAATACAAATAGTCAGTTCATAACTTCTGATGACATAGATTGTATTGAAGAATAAGATTTGTTTTTCTAGGTTGTGATGTTTATATCATAATGGGGATCTCCTTTGGGAAAGAACAGTCACCTTATAAAGACCCATAAGAATGTATTTATTAGAACGTTTATTGGCTTAAGGAAAGGAGGGTGACACATACTCAGAAACTTGATACCAAGGAGGATAATAGATGAAGTAAAGAAGCAAAAATATAACAGTGTCTTATATTAATCTGGTATTTACAATTTTCAAAGAGTTTCCATGTGATGTCATAAGATTCTAACAACAATACTCTGAATTTTTCAGAAATAATGAAGATCTACATTTCTCAGATGAAGAATATGAATCCCAGAGAGATTAAGTAGTTTGTCTTAGGTCACACAGTAATTAAAGAACATGTCTGAGACTAGAATCTAGATCTCTTTATTATAATTCTATATTCCCGTACAACATGGATTTGAATTACACAAGTCCACTTATACATGGATTTTTTTCAATAAATATACAGTTGTCCCTCTGTCTTAGTGTGATGGATACAAAAGAGTGGAACAAACTTGTAAGGATAACATTGACAAAGCTATGAAGAATCAGCGCCACTCAGAGAAATGTGTACTACAGAAAACAGAGGGCTTCCCTCCCAGACTTCAGACAATACTACAAAGCTACAGTAATTAAAACAGCATGGTTCTGGCACAAAAACAGATATATGGATCAATGGAGCAGAACAGAAAGCCCAGAAATAAACACACATACCTACGATCAATTAATCTTTGACAAAGGAGGCAAAAATGTACAATGGAGAAGACAGTCTCTTTGACAAGTGGTTTGGGAAAGGTGTACAGTTACATGAAAATCAATGAAATTAGAATACTACTTCACACCCTACACAAAAGTAAACTCAAAATGGTTTAAAGATATAAACATAAGACAGACACCATAAACCTTCAGGAAGAGATCATAGGCAAAACATTCTCTGATATAAATTATAGCAATGTTCTAGGGCAGTCCACTGAGACAATAGAAATAAAAACAAAAATTAAAAAATGGAAGCTAATTAAACTTATAAGCTTTTGCACAGCAAAGGAAACCATAAATAAAATGAAACAACAACCTGCAGAATGGGAGAAAATTTTTGCAGATGATGCCACTGACAAGGGCTTAATTTCCAGAATATACAAATAGCTCATACAACTCAATAACAAAACAAAAAAACCCCACAAACAACCCAATCCAAAAATGGGCAGAAGGCTAAACAAACATTTCTCCATACAAATGGCCAATAGGCACATGAAAAAATACTCAGTATTACTAAGTATCAGAGAAATACAAATGAGGAATGCAAATCAAAGCTATAGTGAGGTATCACCTCACACAAGTCAGAATAGTTATCATTAAAAAGTCCACAAACTAAATGTTAGAGAGGTTGTGGAGAAAAGGGAAAGCTCCTACAAATGTTGATAGGAATGTAGTTTGGAGCAGTCATTATGGAAAACAGTATGGATATTCCTTAAAAAACTGAAAATAGACCTACTCTATGATCCAGCAATTCCACTCCTGGGCATATATTTGGAGGAACCTCTAATTTGAAAAGATACATCCACCCCAATGTTTGTAGCAGCACTATTTACAATAGCCAAGACATGGAACAACCTAAATGTCCATCAACAGATTACTGGATAAAGAAGATGTGGTACACACATACACAAACACACACATACACACATACATACATACATACACACACACATACACATACACACATGCAATGGAATACTACCAGCCATAACAAAGAATAAAATAATGCCATTTGTAGCAACATGGATTGACATGGAGACTGTCATACTAAGTGAAGTAAGCCAGAAAGAGAAGGAAAATACCATATGGGGTGAGAGAGATAAATGAGAGTTTAGGATTTGCAGATACTAACTACTATATATAAAATAAATAACCAACATGGTCCTACTGTGTAGCACAGGGAACTATATTCAATACCTTGTAATGGCCTATAATGAAAAATAATGTGTAAAGGAATATATCTATATATCTATATCTATATCTATATCACTATGCTGTACACCAGAAATTAACACATAGTAAACCTACTATACTTTAATTATAAAAAAAGAAAACAGAGTTTCATTTATCCATATTTAAAGCAAGAAGAACCAGGAAGGGATGGGCTCACTGCTTGGGCAGATGGTGTATGGTTCACTGATGAAAGGGAGGAGAGTGATTCAGTGTCTATTTTGTTTCCATCTTCTACATGAAAGAAATTATCTTCATTTTGGAAGGTGCAGGAAGGCATGATTAACCAGCCTGAATTAATATATGTAAACACTTAAGACAGTGCCTGCAGCGTAGTAAGTACTCAACACATGTTAAAATTTCCCTTTCATTTTTTAAATAAAATTGCCAAAAATGAAAAAGGTGCTAGATGATTGAAATAGGAAAATCACCAGTTTTCAAAATTGGATGAATTCTGAAAGGAACACATCAATGAATGTGACATCAATCCCTGGTCAAATTTAGGAACGAAATATTTAGGGATGGATTGTGAGCAGTTTGGAAAAGAGGATGAAATTATTGAAAATAAAGAGTTGCAAATAACAAAGTCTGGCTAGACTAATCTGATTTCCTTTGTTTGGTTTTGTCATCGAATGTTTTTATTAGAAGAATGTACTAAATGGAAAATATCTGTATTTTAGTAAAATATTGGAAAAACTGTCTGTAAGCTGTGCTTTCTCATGCATTTTGCACGTGCTCTGCTCTTTGGAAGCTCATCCTCTCCTCATCTGCTCATTATTGCCTACTTATATGAGGCAGGATAATACTGTTGGAATATTAACCAACATTTTTTAATCCTTTGCAACCTTGGCCCTCCCTGAGTCAGCTAGACTGTCTGCAAACATTATTTTAGGTAAGTGAAGACACATCAAAAAAGCAGTGGAAAAAAATAGTCTGTTGTTGGCTTTGGATTTCAAAAGTCTTAACTCTTCAGGGAAACAGAAAGGATTCTGGGCTAGAAAAAAGATTTGGAAGAATACTTTGATGTATAAAAATAAAGCCTTTCTTCGCTGAGACTAGATAATGAAAAATAGAGACATGAGATGAGAGGGCTACATCAGTGAGTGCCTGCCACATGGCACTGCTACTTGACCTTCCCGTTGTCCTTTATGACCTCCCTTCCACAGCAGTATTGTCCACTGATAGTCTGGCACAAGTGATGCCTGTCTGTTCCATGTATGTCTCACCCTATGTAAAGTCCCCCTTTAATGCCTATGGCACTTACAAGTCTAGAGCTGGAGAATGGGAAACTGAGAACCCAACCTAGAGGGGAGGAAATTGTGTGGAAGGGCCTGTACTTGGTAGACCGAAGCAGAATCAGTGTTTTCCCTTCTTTATCACCTTGCTGTTAAACTACAGTAAAAGTCTCTAACTTTTCCCATTCTTGAGATATAACTCAAAAAAATGAGTGAGGGGGCAGTGGAAAACCTTATTTTTTTGAGATTTCCTCAACAAACTTAGGTGGAGTCCAGTGTTCCTTCTTGAGTTCCTCTTAGACTCCAAGTCCACTTGTATCATAGGACGCATCACAGGGAACTGCTTTATTAATTGCATGATCATTTCCTCATTTGACTGTGAGTCTCTCAAGGGCAGTGGGTAGATTCTACTGTATTTGTATTTCTTGGCACACAGTAAAGACTAAGCATGTGTTTAATGGGTTGAATTGAAGATGGTTAAATATATGGAATTACCTAGGTTCATAAGTGATGAGACATATACCCAAAGAATGCTGACTAATGAATTAGTGTTGGCTTGAACTCTCTCTCTGAAGTAAGTCCTGTTTCTATTAATGACTAGAATGATATTATAACCCAATGATGGCATTTTGAAGTCATTTGGAAGGGAAAGTTAATATACTGGATGAGTGTCAGAATCTAAAGAGGGAGGTATAGTTGAAACAATGAATCAAATATAATTAATTGGGAGTATATATAAAATACTGCAGTTTGATTTTTAAAAAATCAACTGTATTACAAACTAGCTGGATATGTAGCTTAAAATAAAGTATTTGTTAAAAGTCTTGCCAGAGGTTTAGTTGATAAGCTTGTTATGGACCAAAGTATGATGCAACTTTTACTATATTATTGAATGCAATTTGGGGTATTATATATAGAAATAAAGGGAAGAGATGCACTAAGGCAAGGGTCCTAATGTATTCCTCACTAATGAGATTATGGCTGAAATACTGGGTATCGTTTCACACATAATATTTAAAAAGGATAATGCTGAAGAATTTAGAAGAGAGTATTTGTGCAAACTACACTTTTATGAGAATTGAGAAGGGACTGGGAGGTAGATTAATCCCGTACAATTAGGTATTTCTAGCAATGAAGTGGCAGCTTTGGGACAGTCTTTACCTCACTTCCCTGGAGTTTAAGCTGAGAAGAGGATGACCATCAGCACATGGGATCCCTGAAATGCATAGGTGATTGGATTCTGATGAGCTTTAAAGTGGTCTCCAGTTTAAAGATAAGGCACTCTTTCTATATGTGCTCTATGGCTTAGCTGGAGAGTACTCTGTGGATGTGGATGGATAGGGTGGACCTTTTGACCAAATGGCAGAAAATAACGGCGAAAACTGCTTAGCTGAGAGCAGAGCTTCCTGGAACTCTTTTACCCCTCACTCCGTATGCTGGCCACATAGAAGGCAGAGATCGGGGCTGTCGGACAGTAACTCATGTGAAAGGGAAAGAAATAAATATCCTTGGTGGATATGACCTGTGAGGAAGAATGATGATGCTACTCGATGGTCCGTGACTCTGTACCTGGAGGAGTAACGGGACCGACTTGATCAATGGGAATGTTTGGGGGAGGGGAAGGGATACCGATGATGAAGAGGTAAGTATGTGTCTCATCTGGGAGAATTATGATGTTTCAGCCTCATGGTCCATGGCTCTGAGCCCAGCAGGTGAATTTGGGACAATTGATGGCTTCTGACACCCAGGCAGTCGCAGTAGTAATTCTGAGCTATGTGCCGTGGCTAAGCAGCTCTCAGTGCTGCAGACAGCTTCATTACTGGGGGCCCATCCTTCACTGAGCAGCAGACCTTCTTCCATCAGCCAACGACGAATGAGAAAATCACCCAGGCTCTACACGTTTTCAATATTACCCTCTCTTTGTTGTCCAGACCAGCTTGGTTTATGTTCTCTGCTGCCTCCCCTGTGAACTATGGTGCAGAAGGCCCCTGGCATCACCCACCCCTTGAATGATATGTGAAACATGGAAAAGAGGATCTTCTCAAAGGGCTTGGAAAACTGGGTATCTCTGCAGCAATCAAAGAGTCACAGAGTGTGCCCTGGCTTGCCAAGGAATAGGTAGAGTTTCGCTGCTGCTTTAATTCATCCAAAGGATTCCATTCCGATTTCTGAGCATGGAGTGAATAATGGAACTTTTTCCAAGAATCAGAATGGGCAAATTAAGCAAAGCTTAATTTCCTGCCAGGAGGAGGCAAACTCTTATCCTCACATTAGAGGCAACATGAAATGGTGTACAGTTATGTATTACTTAGTCAAATTCAGCGTCCCCTATCTTCAAGTTGCAGAGAAGTGCAGTCTCTGAATATCTCTAAATCACAAGGTATACTGATTGTTTTCTTCCCAGTGAGGAAGAAAGGGAAAATGTAGTCCATGATATAAACCTTGTGCAGTTTTTTTCTGATATCCTTCTTTCGGAAGCTGCTTCCCAGGCTGTGCTGCAGGTGCTGCCTCCCCTAGCACCCTTGCCGAGCACCCCATGCAGGTGGGAGTGTGACCAGAAGTCCTGATCCTCTAAGATGAATCCACACTGAGTCACCCCTTCACCTCTGAATTTAGATAAAATGCCACACCTTGGGGAACAGAACCAGCCTTCCTGGGCAATCGTCAAAGGGTCAGATAACAGAACCCAGAAGTGTGGAACAGCCAGCTCTCACGGTGGAAATTTCCACCAGTGTAAATGGGAACTGAGAAGATAAATTACCACTCTTTCCCCCTCTTAGGTGGACTGCTCCAAGGTGGGATTTTCCTTGCCAGCCTTCTGGAGAAGTCCTGCAAGCTGAGGGAACATGCCTGGTGAGGGCGGTGCAGTGTCTTTTCCAGGCTCACTGTGAGGCGGTGGCTGGCATGGTAGTGCACTGCTTTCACTGTGTCACATCTTTCCTCACCTCCCTTCCCTTCATTTCCTTCCCTGTACCACTCTGGTCTTGCACCTCCTCAATAAAGTATCAGCCCTTGAGTCCTTCCCTCAGGTTCTGCTTTTCTGGATGACCTGGGCTAAGGCAGAGATAAACAAGTCAGGAAGCTCACTCATTCACTCACTCACTTACTTACTCATTCGAGGTTTACTCAGTAGCTACTGAGTGTTGAGCATTTGCTAGTTCCTGGGGACATAATGATGGGTATAACATGGTCCCTACCTTAAAATAACTCACAGTCCAGTTTAGAGAGATAGACATGAGATCAGGTAAAGCTTTCTAAAATTAGGGGAAGAGATCTTTATGGTAACATATTTGGGATAAAATGTTGTGCTTGGAAATCTGACTTCAAGAATGCTGTAAATGTCTTAGTATTGCAGTCCCAAGCTAATGGGATCTGGAATCAGTTTCTCGCTGTTGTACCAGAATTGGGCTAAGGCAGAAGCTGAAAACAGAAGTCTTGGAGTTCCCACCTTCTAAGGAGAGCCACAGGAAATCGCCTATTATTGGGCCAGACACCTCCCTGAAGGTTTTTGAGAGTTGGAAGAAATGATTTCTATTTTACTGCCTCCCCACAGCCCCACTTGAATCTAAATGAAGAGGGGATGGAGCAGGGACTAGAACTGTCCAGTGACTGACCTTATGGTGAGAGGTATGTTCTTAGAGAGAAGCCTCTGTCCCTTTCCTCTTGGAATGCAGCAGAGGCAAGTGAAGCAGCAAATGAATCACCCATAAGAAGCAGGAGCACTTAAAAGAAGGGCCATCTAATTCCTTAGTGAAATACTTGCTGAGCTAAAAATTCAGCTGGCACACCCTGGTGCTGCCTCCAAAACACACAGGGCAAATTCTTGGGAGAGTGGGCATGGATGTTAATAAACATTAAGACTCACACCTGGATTTTAGGGGCAGAAAGAATATGCCTGGAGGTGGCATATTCTTTCTGTCTGCATTTAATTGGCCAGAACCCAGTCCTGTGTCCTGAATTTAATTTTACCTGATGCTTGGAAACCTCTTCCTGTATGTCTAGCAAGAAGAATGACTTGAACACATAGCATTGTTTCTGTCACAGGCAGCCACTTTGAAATGCAGAAAATTGCACAATTTAGATAGAAGACAAGATTCTAGTGGTTTTGTAGTTAGGATAATATCTATAATGTGACAGCCACTATTCAGTAGTTCATTCTTGTTTTCTCAAACAACCAACAATGTTTTACAGGTTGGATGTCTGAGAGAGCATGCTCTGACTTGTCCAGGATTAGAATCTAGTATTTAATTCTGGCAACTCTATGACATGGGTGTCATGACCTTCATGTTCTAGAAGAAACAAAAGAGCTAACAATTTAGTGCCACAACTAATAGGTGGTAGATTTATTGTTAATATCTGTCTCTGTCTTTTTAATATTCCTGCTGTTTCTATTATACCCATATCATCTGGCCATCTTGAGTTCTTAAAATCCAAGGCCTTTCTCCTTCTCTTTGCTCAGGATGAATTTCCTAAGCCTCATTTTGAAGATTCTATGATGACCCCCTATTTACTTTCCACATGACATATATTCACTGTGCCAAAGATCATGCTGCCAAACATCAGAGTTTATTGTTCCATCTGGCTATTATTATTCCATTTGCACAAGATCCTGGTGTGTATGGTTCTTTTTTTGGTATAAAGTTGTGGATTTAATGGTTTGATGATCTGCTGAGCTGCATTTGGTGTATTGGGTAATTTCCTTCATTTGATTCTGATGTTTGTAAAGACTGGGTATTGACCAGTTCATACAATTTTGATTTTTGACTCATAGAACTGGAGCAGATGGGTCTGGGGTTCAGTAATTCAGCTACTGCTGATCAGTTTCATATCTTTGTTCATTTATTAATGGGAATATTGCTGTTGAATCTTTCTCTACAATTCCTGTTAGTCACCTCAAACAATTTTTTAATATTAATATACTGTCATTTTAATCTCAGATTATACTTTTCAGGTTTCATGGAAGCTCAGTAAAAATACTTTAAAATAATTGTGTAGTTCTGTTAAATAAGCATCACAATATCAGAATTAGATGTTGGGGGCTTTGGAACCCAAAATATTTTTTTTTTAAATAAGTTTAAATAACAGCAACACCTGTTTTTATTTGCCAGTTGGGTGGAGCCATCATAAGAAGCTTAAATGGAGGAAGATTCATAGGCAACATTTAGGTATGATTCAAGTTACTGGAATGAAATGAGGAAATTAGCAAAAGCAATTTTGTCTTTCCTTTGATTGTCCTTAAAGAGTGACCACTGGCGAATTTCCTTACAAAATCATATATCCAGCGAATGTGCATCAATGACCTGCTATGCAGGCCTCTATGAGCAAAAATGATGGATTCCCAGACCTTTTAAAGTGCTCTCAGTCTTAATTGGGGTAGAGGTATCGTTCTATATCAACACAGAATGATAAAGGCAATAATATGATATGCCCAATATACAATGATGGCACAAAAGAGGGAGGATTAATTGGATTGGATATTAGGTTTCACAAATGTTTAATTGATATTTAACCTCTCAGCGAACTGTTTGTATTACCATTCCCTCTGCTTAAATAATGCATTAGGGTAATCAATTACTACTTTTCTTTCTTTGATTCCTGAGTCTTTCTCTATGAGGCTAGAGGTCTGCACCTTAGGGGTTAGGTCTAGAGAGATTAGCAGTATTAGAGAAGTTGTACTTGGCTGTGCTTTCTTTGTCATGCTCCTTATTTTTTTTTTTTTTTTTCCTATTGGGTGCTAGCCATGTGTATAGAATAAGTTCTCACCCATATAGACAAGATTTCTTTGACTGAGTGCTGCTGCATGTAGATCTCTGAATGGCCAGAAAATGGGAAATAGAGTTCCCTTAAGGGTAATTTGCCACTTCACAGGTTGTTTGTCAGAATTTGCAAGTAGATCAGTCCTTGCAAAGAGTGGAGTGTTCCGATTTTAATTCCTTTTTTTGTAATTGGGATACATTTTTTATTAAGAGCTGCTAGAAACCAACATTTTTCCACCCATAAATTTAGCATCTTATGACACAGTGAGAATTACAATGGTAGGAAGAGAGGGTACTATGCAAACAAAACAAAGACATAAAATGTAATGAGGGAAAAGCAGCCAGCTTGCTGCAACTGTAAAGAAGAAGAAAACTTCAGGGAGGTCTGATTTATAGGGCATAATTATTATTGGCTGATTTAGAAGACTGGGGCAAAGATAGGAAGCCGCTAAAGTGGCTGTTTTTGCAAACTGACTTGAAGAATCCTTTTCTTCTATGCCATTATAAAATAATAATTCTTGGTGAATATGTCTCCTTTCACTTAAGAATTTACAAGAACTTGAAAAATACTGCTTGAATGGAATTATGATGCCTGAGCAGCACATTCAGACAACTATTCTAAATGTAAAAGCAAAAACCAGGAACAGGTCAGGGATTTGTGAGAAGTTGCCAAAGGGATCAAAGCAAGAAAATAGACCCTATTCCTAACTTCTGATTTCCTAGATTGAGAAATAGTTGTTCCCACAGTTAAACTTTAATTCTAATTAGGGTAAATTAATCTTCACCATACATTTCATCCATTAATTCATTATTTACTTGTTCACCAGACATTTATTGAGCACCAGCTATATGCCAGATATAGATTTATGTGCTAAGAATACAAGGATCAGTAAGACATGATCTCTCCCATCAAAGAGTTCATATATTTAAAGGGATGAATTTGAATGAATGTGATAAGTTAAGATATGTATTTCCCCAGCTGTGAAATACTGATTAATAAAGTGCTTAGACTCAGAAATCCAGATGTTATCTTTTTGTTGTTGATAGTGCGTTTTTTTCTCTAAAATATAGGATGATTTTCCTGGTTATTCATACAATTTTTAAAAGTTGCAACTTTAATAAGATATATTCAACAAACTCTTAGATGAGAATAAATGGAAATTCAAACATCAGAGGTAACTGTAAAGAGCATTGAATTGGGAGTTGGGAGACCTTGGTTATAAGTTTGTTTCTTTTACTAACCCACTGCATAAATTAAGGTGAGAGATTGCACCCCTTTAGGGTTTATATTCCTTGTTTCCAAACACTGAGTTAGGAACTAGTTGATGGGCTCTCTAAGATTCTCAATAAATAAATTAAAAAATATGTATTGAGTACTTCTGATAAGCCTAAATTTTTCAAGGAACTGGGATACAGAGGTGAACAAAATAGACAATAATATTGAGGAAAATCAAGAAAATGTCATAATATTCTGGAAGCCAAGTATAGAAGATGTTTCTAGGAAGAGTGAGGGGGTCAACTGTCAAAAGATGTTAATAGATTAGATTAAATGGGAATAAGAGTTGACCATTGGGTTTAGCAGAGTCGGTCATTGATGACCTTGACATGAGTAAATTCAAGGGAGTAATGGGGATAAAGATGTGATTGGAGTAAGTTCTTGAATTCCTGGGTTAAATTTGGCTTAGACATGGTTTTTAAAAATGCACTGCTGATTTGCTTTGCTAATAGGGTTTATGATTATAAGTGAGATTTTTTTCTCATTCATATTTTTCTTTTCTTATACTGACTGTTTTGATTTTGATATTATTTTAAAAATTAAGCTCATAAAATGAGTTGAGGAATGTCCCCCTTTATTCCAGACTCTCTGGAAAAATCTGTATAGATGAAAATGATCTATTCCTTGAATTTTGATAGAATTTACTTCTAAATGCTCATAAGTATCTGTGTGTGTGTGTGTGTGTGTGTGTGTGTGTGTGTGTGTGTGTGTGTGTGTGTGTAGGTATTGATTTAATTTCTTTAATGCAGTCATTAAATATATGTTTTTAACTTCTTCCTGAGTCAGTTTTAGACCTTTTCTCAACCTTTTCAAATTTGCTGACATATTTTTCATAGTAGTTTCTTTTTAAAAAAATTTTAGCCATGTCATAATTGTAATAATATCCCTTTTTATTCTTGGTATATCTCACTTGTGCCTCTTTTTCTTAATCTTAAGGTTTTTCTTTTATGTTTTTGTTTTATACTTAATTGGTATAATACTCATCTTTGTTATTTCCTTTCTGAGTATTTAGTTTCTAGATCTTTCTAACATCTTAAGCTCATGAACTTTAGTTTTCCTTTTTTATAATACAAAGATTTAAAGCTATGAATTTATCTCTAAATATCACTATAATGGTATTCTTCAAGCTCTGATAAACAGTATTTTCATTATCATTCAGTTCTAAGTATGTTCTAATTATTCATTTTTTGACCATGAGTTGTTTTAAAGTATGTTGTTTATATTTAATAATTTTCTTTAATTATCTTTTTGAGTTATTTTAACATTAATTTTTCCCTTAGTGAAAATGAATTCAGAAGATATAGTCTATACTAAGTCCATTTTTTGGTTTTTTAGACTTGCTTTGTGGCCTAATACATAGTCATCTTAAAAAAAAACCTTTAGATGATCTTTAAAAATATTTATTTTGTAAATGAATACATTATTTTAGTTGTTCACTCTATCAATTATTGAGAGAAGTAGATTGAAATTTTCTCATATTGATGGTGGATTTGTAAATTTCTTATAATTCATACAGATTTTACTTTATGTATTAAGATTATACTATGAAGTGTATACAGATTCTTTTATTTTTCTAGTGAATTGAACTTTTAATTACTACATTATATTTAATGCCTTTACCCTGCAAAATTTTTTTTGACTTATAGTATAATTTGCATAATATTGATATAACCATACCAGCTTTCTTTAGGCTAATATTTGATTAGGATACTTCATTCTTTCTTTGTACTTTTATTTTTAGATGAATCCCTTGTAATGTATATTTGTATTAAAAATTTTTTTTAAATTGAACTATAGTTGATTTACAATATTGTTAGTTTTAGGTGTACAGCAAAGTGATTCAGTTATGCCTACGCAGAGTAGGTATTTTAAGAAAAAAGTTTTGTTGAAATATAAATGGGATACAATAAATTGCACATATTTAAATTTTATATATTTTGATATATATATACACACCCCTGAAACCATTACTATAATCAATATAATGAAAATATTTGACACACCAAAATATTCCTGATAACACTTGTAAAGCCCTGTCTTCCATCCCTCTCTTTGAATAGGGAGATATTCCTGGATTGCATCTCTGAAATCTTGCTAGTGGTTGCCAGATACTGATCTGTGAGCCACTGCTGTCAGTACTGCATCAGAATTCTCTGAGATAACTCATTTAAAAAGCCCACAGTTCTAGGATACTTCTCTAGAATTTCAGATAAATTTTGTCTGGGGTAAGTAAGGCTTGTGTTTCAAAAAGACTCTTTAAGGATATTCTTATAGGAAATTGAATTGAGAAACACTGCTGTAAATGATAGGCATCACATTCAGGTTTGATGGAGTTTTGGATTTCAACACAGTAATAATAACTAATTATGATAATATTTATTAGACACTTATTATATACCAGATGTTTTAAGTGTCTGTGTGGAGCATACATGGTACTTTTATGAAGATTATTTTCACCTTATGAGGTAAATACAGTATCACCGTTATATGGGGAAACTGAGGCCTTGCTCAAAATTATATAGCTGATGATTATATCCATACATAGAACCATATAATGTCAATAGTATGCTAGTTAAACTTGGAGGCAGGCACTAGATCCAATCCTTTCTCTTTTGGGGTGACCTTGAATATGACATTCAAATATACAGGAAATCCTTTTTTTTTTTTTCATTTGTAAAATGAGATGGTTAGATTAAGTAATTTTCTGGCTCTTTTTAGCTCAGAGTACGCTTTTTGTGTGAAAATGCAATTATCTTTAAAGAAGCATAACAATGAGCTAATCTCTAACATATGAAGCATTTATACTCAATTTAGAGCAGTCTTCATGGAAATATAAAAACTTAAGTACAATTTGGCACCTTTCACACTATCTTTTTTCACACTAATCTTTAATATATACATTTTCTGCTTTAAATATTGAACTGTGATTCTTAATTTTGCTACAGTGTAGGTATTGAGCCATTGGACTTATTTACATCTCAGCTGTCCCTGGAATAAAAGTACTTTCTGGCTTTTCTTTTGCCATTTCTAAGTGTCCTAGTGAAGAGACCTTCCCAGAATTATTGTTTTTAAAAATTTGAATCTGAAGAGAGTTCTTAACTGGTTTTGTCCTTTACTGAAATCCCTCTACTCTGGGGGTTAGAAATAGAATGGAATGATTATGTACTTAGGCACTTCCTAGCATGGCTATTATTTTTTTAAATCAGTAGAATCTTTTTTTTATACCTGACCTATTGTTTCTGCCAAGCTTCCTACGCATGGAAGGTAGGATTTGACAAAATAGGGTACTTACTAATACTTTTTTATTAAGCTCTGTGGGCTCTATTGAAATCTAGCGCCAAGGTTTTAAAAGTGACTGTCCCTTTTCCTGGGATTTAGATTTTAATGCATTTATTCAGGAAAACATATGGTAGTTTATACGCTTTGCTCATGTAATTTCATGTTTTGTAATATGAATTCTGTAATAATAGATAGAGTGTATTATACAGTAGTGTAGGTGATCATACTGAAATCATATATCATACACATTATATATAGTATATATATATATAAACTTAAAATAATGTATAATTTATTGTTAATATTGACTAATGATCCTTATTTTCTGATAAACTCATGGCACAAGTTGTTCTGGAATATTTCCACTATGAAACAAATGATTATTGCTGCTTTCTTTTCTCTGTTCCTAAAGACATGCTCTATGTTTCCAGGTTCTGTGAAATGAAATGTTGCAAGACATATCTATTTGCAAGAGAACATTCTGAGCATTCCTTTCCATTCAGTGCTCATGACAAGAAAGTACAAAGAGCAGAGAGTCAAGGTAATATTTAAAATTTTATTATGGCCTTTAACTAATTTTCTTGAAAAATGAACAAACAAAAAACCCTCAGTGTACATAAGTTAAATCTTACGCAGTCAAATAAAGAAAGTCTGATTACTTTGACAATAGAAGCCTTAGCAATCATTCCTTTAAAATAAAATACCGTTCTACATAGTTATGGGCTTTGGAGCTATATTTGAAATTTCATTAATTTAAAGGGTCATTGGGACTACCAGTGTTTACATAGATATATCACCAGAGAAGTTTTGTGAAAATAAATTTCTTTGCCAACCCACGAAGATGAGCCTTTCCATCTGTTCCATTTGAGAACATTATCTAACGTAACATTATTTCTGGATCTATTTATTCATTCACTTATTTATTTATTTATTGAGTATTTACTTTGCACAAAGCATTGCTCAGTTCCCAAGAAAACTTATTGTGTGAAAAAAGCAGCAGTCCAATATAATGCTATTTATGTATCCATTTAAAAGAAAACCAATAAAATAATGCTGCATATTTTCTATGCCTACATTGAAAAAGAATCTGGAAAAACACACAGTAAATTGGTAGCTGTGGTAACATCTGAGAAAGAAATTAAGTTAGGCAGAGAGGTTAAAGAAAATGTATGCCTAATATTTTAATTATTTATATGGAGAATTCATGTATTATTCATGTATTATTTGTGTAATTAAAATGAATATTTCTACCCACAAAATGGCTTCTATACAGACATAATTGTGTTATAAGAAGTTTGAATTAAGTAAATGAGGAAACAGAATGAGTTTATAGAAATTATTTTGAACAACTTTTGGGTTAAGTGAGACACGTGGTTTTTTTCATGACTAGTTGCCTGTCTCTTCTGAAGAAAGTTGGGTAAGCTTCCATTAACAACTCATGAGCCATAGCCAGTTGGACAGACTTCATTTTTCTGAGGACTATGTCAGGCTATAGGTAGTAGCCTGAGGGGGAAGTTCCCAAGCAGGAATTTGGATATAACTTATTCATTCTTATGGCTGGAATGAATAAAAGACAACTGAGTTCTTTTGTAAATGGATCTATGCATGAATTTGGGGCGTTCTTCTGTTGAGTTTCCTCCCTGGGGAAACTTTAACCACCTTCAGTCTTACTCATTCCCACTGTGATCAAAGCTTCAGTCATAATTATCTTCTCCCAGATACTTTTATTTAGGTCCTTCGGCTTTTCAAATAATGCTATTTTCTTTACAGTGTTTCCTCTTAGCTACTTAACCTTCCTTATCCTTCAAGTCTTAGCTTCAGTTCCACATCCACCAAAAAGTCATCTGCATTCCACCTTCCAAACTAGATTTGGTGTTTCTTTATATACCCATAGCCCTCTCCTTCCTACACCATTGCACCGCCCTTACTCATCCAAGGCAATTCACCCTGGACATCAAAATCATAGTGAAGCTTTAAAAATATAAATGTCTGGGTTCTACCTCAGACTTATTGCTTTTGAATCTTCAGGTTTATATCTAGACATTTATTTTTGTATATAATGCTCACTGTATTACTGCAACTAATATTTCTTGATTTGACAAGTGCAAGAAAGGATGCTCTGGTTATCTGCAGCTGTTTGTTTTACTGATACTGAAGACCTTTTTTTCACCCTATTCAGTAGTTCTGGCCTTATTAGAGTCGCCATGATAATGTTATGAAGACAGAGATCAATTTGGTTTGCTTAATTTAAAAAAATTTTTTTGACATCATAAATGATGTTTTCTGGGTCCTGGAAGTAGACAATGGGGAATCTGAACTCAGGCTAAAAAAGTAAATATTCACCATAGCTTATGAAAAGCAGTCTCTCATTGTAACATCTGTCACTAATTCAGCTCCTTCCCATCACTATACCAGCTCATATCTATTAATGGCAGTAGGATGATGTGATACCTGGACAAGGAAAGGTATAAAATATTCAGTTTTGTTCTCTGAAGTTTCATTCTTGATCTTAGGCTCTAAGTGTGCAGCATCTGCCAATCAACATTTGACTAGGTGTTCTTGGACCCAGACACTCATGAAACCTTGATGCCCAGGATACTGCTCAAAATCTTATGTATCTTTCCAACCCTCAACATCCATAAATCAAAGAGAAGCAGAAGAGTATGGTGTTGAAGAGTCTGGGTTCTTGAGCCTGGATCTGGGTGTGGAGGCAAGCTCTGCCATTTCAGCAAGCTGTGTGCTTCTCTGTGCTTCAGTGTTCCCATCTTTAAGATGTGGAAAACATAGTATGATTTTTGCTTCAGAAAGTATTCGTAGGATTAAATGAGATAGTCTACATGAAGAACTTTAGATGATTATCTAGTACATTGTAAACGCTTAAAAGATGTTGGCTATTTTACTCTTAAAGACTGGGCATTCACCCTGGTTACACAGATGTTATAAAAAAGTATGGGGAAGATAAAGAATAAACTAGCCATGGATAGTATAAAATCATTGACAATAAAATAGAGTATAAAATGTCAATTACATAGATTGAAGATTTTTAAAATGTAGTTTGCTAAAGAGGTTATCAACAAAAACAGATTTACCATTTTCACTGGCCCCTTAATAGGTCATGGGAAGGTCTTCGTATTCTTTTTCTTAAAGAGTCTACCTTATGTTGTATGAACTTCAGGATTTGTAAAATCTGGATCTTCTAAATCAAAATGAAAAGCACTGTTCAGGAAGAAAAAAACATAAGAATCTGGGCCAAACTGGTGAGGTAGCTATATAAAATATCCATTGACTGCTGACTTTTGCCTTGTAAGCTGGGCCTCAGAATGACTTTACCACAATTCCGTTTTGATATGCCTTTTTTGGAAGCCCTTCTGACAAATTCCTAAAGGAATCAGTTTACCCCATGTATGGACATATTAACTCTATTTTTTCCCCTTTAATTGCCTTGATCTTAAAATATGAGGAAGAATTAATTAACTATCCTGATGGGGGAAGAAAAGTTAATAGCAATTTTAATGAGTGTAACCTTAACAGGATTTGTAATAACCCTGAAAAGATGGTGAAGTCACTTTTTTCTGCACTTGACTCTCACCTTCTGTGAATGGCTATCAGTGCTGATTACAAGTGATTAATTACCTACTGGAAGGCTTGTCTCCAGCTCATCTTCTTATCTCCAAACCAATTGCAGTTGGAAGAATATAGTGGGAATTCTAAATGTAAAAAAAAGATAAAATGGCCTTTTCTACAATATAAAGTGCTTATGAGACAGAATTTGGTGAAGAACATCTGGTTGGAGCTTTTATAACAGCACAGGGAAAGGCAAATGAGTTGTATTAGGCTGCCCTTGGAAATTTCATCTAAAATGACAGGGAATGTGGTAGCAATGCCATAAATGAGACATTTGTATTACTACAAGGCAGTGGGTTTTTGCCTGGAACCACTCTCCAGACTGCAGTGCAGGAAGGAGGAGCATAGCTAGAGCCTACTGGTATCACTGAGCTGGGTATTCAGATTTCAGAGTTTGAGACTAATGAGGAAATTGGAATTTGTGGGATAGAAGGGGAACTGTGGAGAAGAAAGCCAATATGAGGAAGAAAGTTCATAAATCTGCACAGGTGTACACGACTTTTTGGCCAAATACTAATCTGTGCACATACAGAGTGAGATCCTGTATGTCCCAGCAAAGAGCAACTACTGGAGAAAAAACAACTACCGGAGAGTTGTGAGCTGACTTAAGGTTGTATAGCACTGAGAGGCATTCAGGTTCCATCCAGTCAGAGCAGAAAGACCTTGTTGAATGCCCTCAGCATTCAGTACAGAACCTCCAAAAAGTTTGAAAATTTGAGTCTCCAAGTATTTGTAAATAAAAAACACACTTCTAAGTAACTCATAGGTCAAAGAAGGAATCACAAGGAAGATTGGAAAATGTTTTTAACTGGATGAAACTTAAGATACAACATAGCAAAATTTTGGGTTTCAGCTAATGAAGTTACTTATGTGGGGGGGGGGTCCTTATAGCTCTAAATGTTTGTAGTAGAAACAAGAATCAATGATACAAATTTCTCCTTAAACAATTAAGGATCCAATTAAGCAAAAAATATAATAGGGTTAAATATCAATGAGATAGAAAACAATCAGTGGAGAAAATCAATGAAACCAAAAGTTGGTTCTTTGAAAAGACTAATAAAATTGATAAATCTGTAGCTAGAGAGACAAAGAAAATTAGAACAAGCTCACACATTACCCATATCATGAATCACCAAAGATTATACAAATATTTAAGAACAGAAGAATATTATCAACGACTTTATGCCAATACATTCAATAATCAAGATGAAGTAGACAAATTTCTTGAAAATTGCAAATCACTAAAATCGACACAAAAAGAAAGAGAAAATCAGACCAGCCCTATTTAGTAAAGTTATTGAATTTATAATTCAACATCTTCCTCAAAAAAATTTCAAGCCTAGATATTTCTATGAATATTTAAGGAAGAAATAATACTAATTTTACACAAACTTATTTTATGAGGGTAGTATAATACTGATAATCAGGCAAGTATATTATAAGAAAATAAAATGATAAGCCAATGTCCTTCATAAATATAGATGCAAAACTCTTAGCAATATATTAGTAAATCAAATCCAGCAACACATATAAAGGATAGTACATAATGCTTGAATGTTGTTTACCCCAGTAATTTAAGATTGGTTTAACATTTGAAATGTTGATTTACTACATTAACACATAATAGAGAGAAGTCATATGATCATTGGAAAAGATGCAGAAAAAGCATTTCAGAAAATTAAACATGCATTCATGATAAAAAAGACTTCTAGTAAATTAGGGATTAAAGGGAAATTTCTCAACCTCATAAAAGTCATTTACCAAAATTCCCTACAGATAATATCACGTATATTTGAAAAATCTTAATATCCCCTTATTATCAGTAACAAATAAGTGTGTCTTCTCTCTCATAAATTTTATGGGTGAATTTAGCAAGTTATTGAGATTTAAAATCTATATATAATAATCAAATATATTTCTGTATGGTATCATGAACAATTAGAAAATAAAATAAAAATACCATCTAATATTGCCTCAAAAGCATAAAAATTATTTAAGGATAAATTTAATAAAACATGTTTAAGACCTCTACATTGAATATTGCTGAAAGAAATTAAGGAACTAAATAAATGGAGAGACACCATATTCATGGACTGAAAGCCTCAATATTGTTATGATGTAAATTCTCCCCAAGTTGATACAAATTCCAACAGGCTTTTTTTGGGTCAGCATTGACAAGGTAACTTTTGAAAAATAAGATGTACGCTTTGTAATTTCAGGAATTACTATAAAGTTAGAATAATCGAGAATGTGTGTTACTGAAAGATAGACAAATATCAGTGAACCAGACTCAGAAGCAAAAATTGACCTATGCTTATATGAACAATTGTTTTTCAATCATGTTGTCAAAGCAACTGAACTAAGAAAGATCTCTACAAGAGATGATACCAGAATAACTGTCCAAGAGAAAAGGTGTTCTTTAACTCATATCTTCTGCTATGCACAACATTATTCTAGACGGATTATCAACTTAAGTGTAAAACCTAAAATTATAAAGCTTCTAGAAGAAAATATAGGAGAATATTTTATGGCCTTGGGTTGGCAAAGTTTTCTTAAATAGGAAGCACCATAAAAGGAAAAACAAAATGACAAAATGATTTCAGCAAAATTAAAATCTTCTGCTTATCAAAATGAATAGGGAGTCCATAGACTGGACAATATATTTACAACACATTTCCTGACAAAATATTTATAATCATAATATATAAACAAATTGTCCAAAACTGTAATAAAAAGACAAATAACCAAATTAAAATACGGACAAAAGAAGAGCAGGTAATACATACAGAATGATTTACAAATGACCACTAAGTATGTGAAAAAGTAGGTGTTCAACATCACCTGGAAAATTCAACTTAAGAGAATAATGAGATACTACTTTTCAGTACTCACTTGAATGGCAAAATTTAAGACTGACCATAGTAAATATTTTTGAGAATGTGGAGCAACTGAAGCTGTCATGCATTGCTAATGGGACTATAAAATGGTGCAATCACTTTGTGAATAAATCTGATAATTTCTCATGAAGTTAAACACCTACCCTATGGCCCATCAATTCCACTTTTAGAAATTTACCCAAGAGAAATGAAAGAAAAAAATATTTGTACACACACACACACACAAAAACACATACACACACACACAGAGACTTGTTCAACAATGTCAATAGTAGCCCTAAACTGGTAAAAACCAAAATATCAATCAACAGATAAAAGGGTAAGCAAATTATGGTGTATCTATATATTGGAGTACTTCTCATTGGAAAAAAGGACAAAGCTATTGATAGCAGGCAACAACATGGATAAACCTCAAAAATACACCGAGTGAAAGAAGTGAGACATAAGATGACATATGTGAGATTAAATTTACATGAAGTTATAGAACAGGCAAAACTAATCAAACGTTTTCCAAGCACATCCTGTGTGCCAGGTGTTCCCTCCTCCCACCTCTCTCTTTCCATCCCGATCACACATGTAAAGATTTAAGGGGAATCTTGCTACTTAGTTTATGGTCTACTCTCATTATCAGCCTTTGCCAGGTTCTTTTCTCTTTAGATAGTTTTTTTTTGCCATTACTACTCATAGTCATTCAAGTATTCTTCTGTAGTAGGCCCTTACTCTGTTGTCTTTTTACATATAAGATTATTGAGATAAATGACATATTTTCTTTTTTCTGCATATTTTTTCAAATTTACATAAAAGTTGTGCCATAATTTTTTTTAAAAAAAGTGAATACTGCATTTCACACTGTTGCATAAACTTCCTTATTATACTTCTACCATTTTTTAATTTATTCATTTCCCTGGTAGTGGAGACACCCAGATTTCATTCAACTCTGTTACTATAAACACTGCTGTAATGCATATCCTCGTATGTGCCCCACATTAACCTAAGCTAGAACTTTTCTGGGCTATATACCCAGGAGTACGTAATAGGACTTATGCATAATTATTTTCACCAGGCGTTGCCACTGCTCTCCAGAGTGACTGTAGTGATTTACATGTCCCCCAGTGATGTATGATTGTCCTATTCCCTGTTAGCCACACTAACTCAGGTATTACCAACCTTTCCAAATTTTTATATTGCAGTGGTTATAAAGTAGAAAAGAACTGTTTCATGTTGCATTTCTTCATCACTAAGAGTGAGTTTGAGCATCTTTGTATGTGTGTTAGTTATTTGAATTTCCCCTTATATGAATTAACTATTAATGTATTTTTTAAAAATCTGTTTTTTGTCTTTTTTTCTTGTTGGTTTGCAATAGTTTCCTGTTTATTCCAGTTATTAATTTTTGTCAGTTTTTTGTCATTATTAGTAAAATGAATATCCAGCATCTTGATTTTTCACTTTGGAAAATCCTATGCATATCTTTATTTATGGTCAAGTCTATCAATTTTGGTGGGTCTTGATTAAGAGGCCTCCCTTAATCCTTAAGTCACAAATATATTTTAAATTTTTTCCTTTAGCTTTGTAGTTTTTCTTTAATATTTAGAACATAGCTACATTTGGGAGTCCACCTTCTTATACAGGAGAAGATAAGGAGTGACTTAATTTTTTCTTTTTAAAAAATTTTACATAATAATACTACATTTTAAATTCTGTCAGATGAAATATTCACCATCTCTTCATAGATGCACTTTTGTCACATATGAAGTCTTCATACACATGTGTTGTCCCAATGCTAGATTTGTTGGTTCCTATACAAACACCATATTTTAAAAATCTTTGATAGAAATACTCTTTTAAATGAAATAATTTTTAATCAAAGATATAGAAGTCCAATAGTTTTATGGATAAATATTACAAAATAGTCTGGTAAACTTCCAATTCACATTACCCAGAGGTAAACATTTTTCTTTTAGATTTTTCTTTTGTTATTTATCTCCTTGTTCTTAAATATATTTGCTTCTATTTCCTGGTTTTGTCCTGTACCAGGTACTTTTCCTATTATCCGTTCAACTCCTTCCATTAAAACAGGGATTGATAAACATTTTCTGTCAGGGACACACAGTAAACATTTTAGGCTTTGTGGGCCATATAGTTTCTGTTGCAACTACTTTGCCACTGTAGTGCAGAAGCAGTTATAGATGATGTATATAGATGGGTGTAGCTTTATTTACAATAAAATTTTATTTACAAAAACAGGTAGTGGGTTGGATTTCTCAACTCCTACTGTAAACCATATTGACTCTCCTTAAAAATAAGCTTCTCAAGATGAATGAATACATAGCATTCAGCTATACCTATTACTTTTAAAAAAGTATTCTCTATATGTATATTATGTTGTATGTGAAAATAAGTTCATAACTAATAGTTAATGATGCTAGTCAGATATGTCACTAGGTTCTCCAGTGATTTATTTCTTTGTGCTTCGAGTTTTGACTTGGACTCAGGATACTAGAATAGACTAGTACTAGATACTAAATAGACTTGCCACTCAGCCTATGTTTGAATGCCTTGTGTTCTAGGTGCCAGATTTAATCATTAATAGTTCTCTATACCCTTCAAAAATTATTCACACACATCCCAAAGGAGAGTATGCTATGTATCTGTTCTGCAACCCCCTTCCCTCCCTCCCTTCTTTCTTTCCTTCCTTCACTGCTTTCTTTTTTCCTTAACGCCCTCTCTCTCTCTTTTCTCCTGCAATTACTATATTCGATACCAGTACAAATGAGTTAAATTTATAGTTTCTTCATGAAAACATTATTTAACATAAAAAATGTAACATCCCAAATATAATTTGGTTTTGAGAAAAATATTTTAGGTTGCAAATTTAATTTGTATGAGATCAGTTCACTAGAAAATTAAGCACATTTTCTGCTGAACATAATGAATATCATTGTATCACTCAAGCATAACTACAATATAATTATATTTAATACAATTAAATATATTTTCTACTAAAGGTCAACAGCAGAGCCTGTTGTTATATTACTCAGTCAGAAATGCCATGTAATTAGGGTTCTGTAGCTAAGTGAGTTGTAGAAGAAACCAGACTCATTACCACTTCATAGAAACATTCCATTACATTCCAATTACAGATTGGAGGCCTTTCCCCCTTTTCCTTTTCATCATGTTTTCATCTCTTCTGAAAACTGATGACTACTGGAAGGATTATACCCTAATTTGGAGATCACAGATCAGTATAAAACCTGATTCTTCCTTAAATAGTACCATCCACTTCACAGTTGTCAGTATGGACTTCACCTTGGTGTACTCACTTAGTACTTCCACCTATTGGTTTCAAGTTGCAAATCCAGGAAAGAATAAAATAAACTTTGGCCAGAGGAAATTTTGGCTTCCCTATCAGTTCCTTCTGGATTGTAATGTCTTGCATCTGTTTTCCTGCCTCTCTCTTCCCCTTTGGTCTCTACCTCCTGTCTGCCTGGTTTGTTACATTTCTCAATAACCTAAAATATCTCAGATTCAATCTGTTGCAAGCATAGCTTCTTGTCGTGCATTCCTCTTTCTTTCTCTGAATGCCTACTCTTTACCTTTCTCCCTGTATCCTTACTTCTCTGCCAACCATAGTTTTGTGATTATTACTCATGACGAGAAAGAGGTTTAAAAAATTTCTAAGCAGAGTAAACTCTGAGGTTACCTTTATGTAGATTACATAGTATGTGTTTGTATGTGTATGAATTATCTTGGTAGGTAGGTTAATCCACTATCACTAAAGTAGATGTGCATAATTGATTGTGTTACTGCTCCAAATTAATGGCTTCCTTGGATCTATACTTTTGCCTTGTTATTTTTAATTTTTTTTAATCGTTTCCCACTCTGAGATTAGCCATGCAACTTGTTTTAGACAAAGGGATGTTAAAAAGTATAACAGAGGCTTGAAAAGTTATTGTGCATTTCTATTTGCTTTTTGCACAATTGAGATTTCTCAGTCTTAGATCTCTGCCATGTCATGAGAATAAGCCTAGGTTGGCTTGCTGAAGGGAACTTACAGATAAAGCTAAACTTTATCTGTGCTGAGGCAATCCTAGGTTAGCTAATCCCTAATCTGACTAACAAGCTAACTGCAGATGCATGTGTGCGCTCACAAAGATCAGCCAAGTATGGCTTAGAACAGTGGAACTATCTAAATGACATACACCCAACAGAAATAAATAATTATTTTAAACCATGAAGTTTTAGGGTGATTTATTACTCAGCAGCAACTAACTGATAAAAATGGATTACCTATCCACATTTCAATTAATTTTAAAAAATAAGAAAAAAACACCTCTGCTTACTTATTTACAATTTCTGGTGTTATTTGTTACTTTGTATAGGTCCAGATTTTTATTTAGTATCATTTTCTTTCTGTCTAAAGGACTTCCTTTAACATTTCTTATAGCAATGATCTGTTGGTGATCAATTCTTTCAGCATTTGTATATCAAAAAAAATCTTCACTTTGTTTTAGTTATTAGAAAATACCTGCCAGTTTTTTCACCCAGTGCTTTAAAGATGTTGCTCTACTGTTTCCGGGCTTGCATTATTTCTAGTAAGGAGTCTTCTGTTATTCTTATCTTTGTTCCTCTGTCCTCCCGTCTTTTTTTTCCCCTTTCTAGTTGACTTTAAGATTTCCTCTTTAAACTGGTTTTGAACAATGCAATTATGATAAGCCCTGATTTAATCATCTTCATATTTCTCATGCTTGAGATTCACTGATGTCCTTGGATCTGTGGTTTTGTAATTTTCATTAAATTGTGATAATATTTGGCTATTATTTCTTCAAAATTTTTTCTGTTTTTCTTATTTCTCCTTTCTCTCTGGACTCCAATTACATGCATTTTAGTCTGCTTTTATGTTTTCTCACAGCACACTAATTCTCTGTTCATTTATTTTCAGTCTTTTTCCGCTCTGTACTATTTCATACAGTTTCAATTGTTATGTCTTCGAAGAGCACTGATCATTCTTCTGTATTGTCTAAATGCTATTAAGCCTATCAAGTAAATTTGTTATTTAAGATATTGAATTTTTCATCTCTAAATTATTGATTTTTATATGCCATGTGTCTTATTATGCTCACTTGGCTCAAGCTTCTAGAACATATGAGGGATATTTAATAGCTGCTTTGTTGTCATTGTTTCTGCTAATTTTATCATCTGTGTCATTTCTTGGTCTCTCTATATTGACTGATTTTTCTCTCATTATGATTTATATTTCCCTGCTTCGTTGCATGCCTAGTAATTGTTGATAGATGCCAGGCATTGTAAATTTTACTTTGTAGGGTGTTGGAGTTTTTATATTTTCTTAAGTATTTTGGGAGCTTTGTTATAGAATGCAGAAGTTAGGTGAGTTGAAAATAATTTGGTCCTTTTGAATCTTGTTTTCAAGCTGTTAGGCAATTTCTCCATGGCTAATTTGGCTCTGTCTTGAGGTAATACTCTTCTGAGGACTCTACTTGATACCCCATGTGTTAGGAAGTAGGAATAAAAACTATTCTTGGCTCTGTGTGAGCTCCACCATCTATTACATCTGACCCTTCTGATGATTCTTTCTTATGCCTTGCATAGATTCTCACATGCTGTTGATAGTCATTACTCAGATGAAGATTCATTAGGTACTCTTTGCAGATCTCTGGAATTCTCTTTCTACAGCTCTCTCTCTCTCTCTCTTTTTTTTTTTTTTTCCTGATTATCTACCTTTTAAATTCTAGCTACTGTATACTCCTTGAATTCTGAACTGCCTTCTCAACTTAGGAACTTTGCGAGGGTTTATTAATGTCATTCAGTAAATGGGGCCAATTGTTGATGCTTTGGATGGAACGTTTGTGTCTCAGCAAAATTCATATGTTGAAGCTCTAACCCGCAATGTGACAGTATTTGGAGATGCGGTCTTTGGAATGTACTTAGGTTTAGATGAAGTCATGAGAGTAGGCTCCCCTGATGGGATTAATGACCTTATAAGTAGAGGAAGAGATCTCTCCCTCTCTCTTCCTTGTGAGGACACAGCATGAAAGTGGCTGTCTGCAAGTCAGAAAGAGGGCCCTTACCAGAGCTCAACCATGCTGGCAACCTGATCTTGGACTTCCAGCCTCAAGAACTGTGAGAAATACATTTCCGTTCTTTAAGCCATTCAGTCTGTAGTATTTTGTTATAGCCACTCAAGCTGACTAATAGAGTTGGTCTCACCTTATTTATTTCCCTTTTTTAGGACCAATAGTCACCTTGCCTGTTGTCCAGTGTGTAAAAAATGTTGTTTCTATATTTTGTCTATCTTTTTTTAATTGTTTAAGGTAGGAAGATAAATATGTTCCCTGTTTTTCCTTCATGGACGGAAGCAGAAGTCTCTTCTGATTATATTTTGTTGAGCAAATGCAAATTCATTGTAATAAAAAATTGTGTTGAACTGATGTTAATTATGAAGACGTCTAAGAAGTTAGAAACTTTTAGATCTGACACGTTTTTCTTTTCCTTAACTTATATTGATTTGAATGGCATAAAATCTTTTTCTTAAATTCGTATCAGCTAATTGAATTAAAATATTATTCTTGAATAAAATTCATTCTTCCTCCTATTTGGTATAGAAATTGGAGATTTTCAAAGATTCTTGGGATACCAGGGGTCTTGTTATGAACTATGGAGAAACTAGAGGATTATAAAATACTGCATAGTTCCTGTGACGTGGAGGATACCATGAAGTCAGTAAATTCCCTTAACATTTTGGCAAATAGATTCATTTGTTATTTTATTTCTCACTGAATCCTAGGGACTAGAGTTATCATATCAGAAAGTAAGTCCTGGTTAGTTGTAACTTTAATGATAAATGATGCATTCCCAGGCCAAACAGTAATGCTTGTACCATTTCCTGCAATTTAAAATTATTCCCACCTCTTTTCTTTTCCCTAATAGTAGAAAAGTAAGTATTGTGTTTATCAAGTTTTCTTTAAGCAGAAGTTCAGCAGTCAAAAATAAGGCCTTCAGTGCAATCCTTCCAAGACAGATTGGAGGAGACAGAAAAAAAATGAGAAGGTTTTTACTGAAATTACATTTTCATTTTTCATGTAGAGAGAAGACATCTTTTAGACATTGCTTTAGATCTCTGAGGATGATTGTATATTAGAGGTCTTCAGATGTGTTTTTTTTTAAACTCCCCTGAAGGGGTTTGAGTTAGAGTAAGCAATCTGATAGAATTCTCATGCATTCACATCCCAGACTCTGCCTAACTTTAGAAGAAGGCTGTCTTCCTGACACCTTTCACAGCCCTTAAACAATTTATGATCTGAGAGATGATGAAAAGAAGCAACTGTGCAGACAAAGACTTTGGGCTTCAGGCATTGACTGGCTACTCTTAGTGTCCCCTTTCAATTTTGCCATTTTTCAGAGTTTTGTTTGGTATTTGATATAGCTTTTCAGAGACTTAATAGCCTTTCAATAACCAGTGTAAGAAAAGGAACGTGGCCGGGATTGACTGTGTTTGTGCTGGCTGGACTTAAAGGCACATGAAACCTCCTGCCTCACCTAGCACTTTAACCCTTTGTAGTAAAAATACCATGACCTCTTGTTACAAATCAAACTAACCTATATAACCAGTTCCAGATAAAGGGGAACAGATTTATTTGTAGCTCATTGTAACCATCGTTACATTTCTCCGAGCTTTGATATTTGGAGAAAGTTGAGAGAATCCAGAGGAACTGGAAATCATAGTGTGATAAATTCAGAAGGAGCTACCACTTCAGTGCTTTTATTTCATCCCTCCCTGAATTCCAGGGTTCTTGATCTGGATCTCATTTAGCCACACTAATACTTTGCCCTTTTCTCCAGTCCTCACGGATACAACAGCCTTGCTCTCTAACAGTTGTGCCAACATTTTTTTTTCTGTCTCACTAGGAACACCAAATGATAAATCAAGAGAGGCAAGCTATTTTTCCTCTTCCTTTTCTTCCATGGGAAGTGAAACGTCAGCTACCTAGGACAGATTTTGTTAATAGTTCTTCATATGCCTTTACTTATTCTAGATAATTGAGATTTGATGATTTGTTCTAATGAATCTGATTGGAAAAATACATGTAGCTACATAAATGTTGAGCCATATATGAGCATACAATATATGTTGAGTAATATTCCTTTATTGGTGATAATTCCACATGGTATTGAGTGACATCAAGCTCATATACATGAAACAGTGGTCTGCAGTGTCTAATTTCTGCAGAAAACCACAAGAATGTCTTAAAATGAAGGGCAGCTTACATTGACAGGGAAGAAAATAGTGTGTGGAAAAAGGAGACAAGTTTTGTTTTAGTGATTGTGCAGCTACAATTCATATTTCACATAAATAAGTTCTTGGGTTCAATGAGTACAGCAATGTTCGGGTAATTGACTTCTTCAAGAATGCAAATTAATAGCAATACAGAGTATTGAGTAAACATTAAAACCCAACAATATGAAGGAGATTAAAATACAACAGTAAAACAGACTAATAACCCTGTTTGAGAAAGTAATCATTGTAGAAGACAGAAATAAACAATGTGAATTTATACAAGAGCCTCTTTATGTCCCCACTAAAAGGGAGCCCCATCTTCTACAATTATTTTCTTCATGAATGATTAACTATTTGTCTTCACATATCTGAATATATGCTCATGAATTTGTGTTGGGATCAATAATCTACACATATTACTGCTTAGATATATGAGAACATTTAGTTTTCTTGATTTTCTAAAATGAATTAACTCACATATGAACCCTATCTCACTGGGTAGAAGGATTCTGTGTTTGTGTGTGTTGGTAGGGGATTTAGAGGGCAACGTATTTATTAGGAAGCTGGATGAAAATCTGAAATTTACCAGTTAGTGAGGGTATTTCGGCCTCTTTCAGTTGAACAGTCCCTTTCGGATTTTTCAGTATGTTCACTACACTCGGTCTTTCAGATTTCCTTTCTCTTTTCCTGCTTTTCTCCAAGTTGATATCTGGAAACTTAAAGGAGATTTATGTTATTCTGTGATATTGGAGGAGAGAGTGGCCTGATATCTATCAATCATCCCACTGATTCTTACTGATTTTGGTTGTCCTGGTCTCCTGATTATATTGTCTGGCCTTTTGAGACATTACAGTGATGCATCTGAATGGAGGCTATGGTTGGGGCCATTTCCCCCCATTTACAATGACTCTGCTCACTGAGGTCTCTTTCTTCCAGCCCCAGGCCTTTGATATTTTGCTTGTCTATTCTGCTCCTCTGTGTTTTCTCAGTGGAACATGTGACCATTTTTGGATCATCCTCATGTTATTCATAGGCTGTGAAAGCCAAGGACGTGCGCTGCTTCAAACACATATACTCAGCATAATATATCTGTTTCTGATGAACTACATTTTACAGCATGTTGAATGTAGTTGGGACTTCTAGAGACTTACAGCCTCCTGCAAGCTGACCTGGTGGATCCTGTCATTATCCCTCTAGTGCTGGAGATCTCCCACGGCTACTGTGGTATTTCCATCCCTTTCTTCCTATGGTTCCATTCTAATGAGGGGAATGTGAAGACCTGTGCATGTGACCTCTTCACTTTCCCTTTCTATCTCTTCTCATGTTCTCTAGGGCCAATGGAGATTATTTTTCTTCTTCTTTATCTCTGGCAAGGACTTCTATATATACATTCTACTTCTGCCTCTTTGCCTAAGTCTTCAATGGCAAAGGGATTCTGGGGTTACTGGCTTACTGATAAAGGAAGACTTAAAAATAATATCTCCATTACTCATGGAATACATGGTTTAGGAGCAAGTAAAATCTGTATTGAGAGTCCTTTCCAAAACAAAGCAGAGAATAAGTAAATAAATATCCAGCCAATATAGGACTCTTTCCTACAGTGTACCTGACAGGTGATCATTCAGCTTTTACTTGAATCTCTCTCATGACCAACTGTTCCTTGCTCTGTGGCTCAGTCCATTTGGAGTTGGACAGTTGTATTTATTCTCATGCATTCTGTGACCATAATAGGTTGTAAAGGACTTGAGAGCAGGCACTTATATTAGTTTTCTTTGCATTCTCCACAGGTCCAAAATAATGTTTATATGTAAACTGCTCTCCATAACGATTTGCTGAAATAATGAATGAATTCTGTTGAGGTACATTCTGCCGCTATAGTTCTTATCTCTTGGCCTTGGTTCTGATCTTCAGTGCTATAGTTTGACAATCTTTCAGATACCTGTAGGCAGATATTATATTTTTATTTAAGCCTTTTTTGGGCAGGCAGGCCAAGTATTTCTATTTCCTTCAGTTGCCCTCAAGGTGATTTCTACACCATTCTGGTCACTTTAATTTGAATTTTTTAAACAGAAAAGCAGAGCATAGCTCTGTGGTCATATCAAGTGGCATAATCTATTACTATCAGAAAACATAGCAGAGAGGTTCAAAGAAAAGAGGAAACATTTTACATATATATTAAAGAAAGAGGCTTGGAAAAATAAGTAAATAAATAAATAGTAAATAAAGAACAGCATGAATTTAATGCTGAGTCTAGAATGTATATTTGGAGATTAATAAAACATTTCATATAGCCTCTCAAGAAATTTTACTTGCAAATTCGAATGAAATTGGCTTGGCTAAAAACAGAATCCCGTTGTCTCAAAAAATCACTTAGAAGTCTGTTATCAAAGGGTAATGAGAAGTAGCAGGGATTCTGGTTTGGGGCAGTATCCAGTAACCACTGGATAGGGTCTGAGAGAGGGTAGAGAAGGTCCTATGTTCTGTGAATATTTGGAAGGATGAAGTAAAGAGAAGTAAACGCATCGAATAACTTCTCTTGAACAATTCAGAGCTGCAAGCATGAGGAAATACAGAGGTGAAACAGAAAGGAGGCTAGTAAGACATAATAAGAGTAGAAAGCCATAAATTCAAATGCACAAAATGACAATTCAAACTGCCTCAAGATTTTGCTTAATGCTGGGATTCAGCACTCCTTACTTGGTTTGCTTGTGGTTTAATGGACTGTCTGTTCAATGAGTGTTAAAAGTATGAGTGTTAAGAGTCTGGTTCAGGCAGGTCAGAACCTCCAAAATGAAACATTTTTTTTAACACACTTATAGTATCTGATTTGGTGCCTCTGGTAATCTCAGGACTTTTTCTAAAATGTTAAAATCAATAGCAATAATAAAAAGTACTAGAGTTTTCTTCATTAGACCATTTTTCTTTTTCTTTTCTTCTTATATATATATTTTTAAGAAGGTACTGAGAATTGAACCCAGGACCTCGTGCATGCTAAACATGCACCCTACCACTGAGATATTTCCCTCCTCCCTGCCCCTTCACTAGACCTTGATGTGTTCTTTAGGATCTCATAAAATCTTTTCATCCTTGATTTACTTAGGCAATGTGGAGCTAAAGCTCTGAATATTTCTTTCAGCTCTTATTTATAATGCTTCCCAGGCTCAGCATCAAATGACCGTTGACTTCTTTATACTTGCTTTGTCCCTGGATGCACTGTTGTACTTGAAATTTTCGCATTCCTTTCTCAAAGGTACTGGCTTCCATTAACTCATGTTTTGGAGAACTGTTTCTTTGAAATACTTATATGATTTTAAAACTGGCTAAAAAGTTGGGGAAAAGTTGACATTTAGCTGATTGGAAGATTTGTGATGTTCTTTGTCTGAGATGACCAAATAATTTGTTGTTCAAATTAGGATACATTTGAGAGAGAAAGGGGATACTACCATTGGAACACTGAGCTACTTGGACAACAGGCAGTAACTGACATTGTCCTGGGAAAACTAGTCAATTACCTTTGATGAATGGAATGCATCCCTCTCAGTACTTTGGGGTTTGTACCAGCAGCTAGAGGCCTTTAGGTTCTGAGGGAAGACGAGAAACTTTTCTAGGTTGTTTGTTTCTACCTTTCAAACAACATGAATGCAATAAACTATGTTTTGGAAAATTGTTTCCCAGTTTTTAACTCTCTAATATCCTTTGCTTACAACAGAGCTTGAATTGCATATTTAACCTGTGTATTATGGTGGACTGGAATCCCAGCAAACTCCCACAGGTGGGAATTGAAGAAATATAATATTGTGATGATATCTGGGAGATGGATTACTGAGATGAAGGCTGTAGAGTAGGGTTCATTTTGGCAAATAAGATCTGAAAGTACAGCTTAATGTCAGGGCAAAGATGATCTGTCTGTATACTGACACGTGAAAAGATCTTGCCTTAGGAGTGTATGTACATGAACGTGATTAGTGTGAAAAACTGTTTAATTCAAATCACAATGCAAAGCCCAAGGATAAGCACTAAATAGAGTAGTGACAATACATTTTTATTTCACTTTGAATGTATATGTAAATATTGGCATTTACATTTTAATCCCTCTGAGTGTGCCACCAAAAATTCTTGTATTTTTGGCCTTGAAAGTCATTAAGACAATAAGGCTGAGAACCATAATGAATTTGATGGAGTAAACCAGTCACCAAAGTGCGAGATTGAAGGCCAAAAAGAGTGTTTGGAGATAGGGCTTACCATGATTTTGGGCAAAGGCTTGTGCCTTTTCACTCTGAGACAAACAAGCAGGATCTTGAGGGAAACACGAGACTACCAGATGCCTTAGGGTTTCACAGGGGACACAGTGATATTTGCTAATGTGTGAAGTGTATTGAGCATTAACTGAAGGGCCTGCTGTATGTACTTAGGCTAATGAAGATACCCTCACAATGCAGAACAGAACATATGCTGTGTGGGGACCATGGGGAGACACCCTGGTCCAATAGTCTCTGAAGACACAATAGGACAGTCAATCTGCTTAGGCAGCTGCTTCCATTGTAGTCAGTGTAGACATGACTTGTGCTATTATTTGGCTTTTAAGAAGCCTGGAATGGATGAAACGATAATTGAACCTCAAGTTTGAAAGCCCCCCACCTCTATATGATGCTTAAAATCTTCCCAGAACATTGACTCTGAATCCCTTCTCTTCTTATAGTTGAGTTTGTTGAAAGAGTTTACAACCGCTGTCTTTATTTTCTCTTATACCTTTAAATCTGGTATCTATTCCCACTTGAATCTTTGAAATGACTCTTAGGGAACTCGTTCGGCTACTTGTTTATATCTGAATTATTTCCTAGACAGTAAGCTTCATGCAGGTAGAGTTCAAGTTGTGCTGTTGTTCATCACCGTATCCTTACCTAGCGCAATACCTGGCTTATAGTAAGTACTTTATAAGTATTAGTTGAATGAGTGAATAAATGAATTTTCTAATGGTCATGGCCAATATACTGAGTAGTCCTAAATTCTATCCACTGAAATATTTTCTTTCTGTCTCTTTCAGTTTGTTTTTTTTTTTTTACTTAGTCCCTAAATATTGGCATTTATAGCGTTTAATCTCTGTCTCTTTGTCTAACTTCATGTACTTTTCTTGGGTGATCTATCTTTGGATAAATATTAGTAGATGGCTCCAGAACACTGAGTCCAGCCAAGTGCCAAAACCTTTGTCTTCCACATGTTGGATCAATCTATCCAACTATCTGCTGAACATTTCCACCGAAATAAAGGTTCCCCCAGTTTGTATTTAGAAATACCCTGTGGTGGAGAACTCCTCTAGATTCTTTAGGCTTCTACATATTTCAGTGAACTAAATACATCTTCCTATACCATCTATCCTTCATCCCGGTTTTCCTTAGGACTATTCTGGATAAGCTCAATCCGTGGTCACTTTTTGCCGAGTTATTAAATCACCATTTAAGCTTTATATTTATGAAAAATGCCAAAGAGAAAGCTGGAGCACCTTAGAAAACATGCGTGCTACAAGACTAGTACTTTGGTGAAATAGTACCTGTAACTGAGCTCCTACTGTGTGTCCAGCAGTGTGTTAAGCTGGACAAAAAATCTTTAATCCTCATAAAAGCTCTGTGAGGTAATTGTTATTATTCATATTTTAAAAAGGAAGAGACTAAAGCTCAGAAGTATTAAATATCTTATCCCAGGTCGTACAGCTAGAATGTGCCAGTGTTTCACCAGGTCAGGTTGGCTCAAGCAGAAACTCTTAATCCACTATGTACACATTTACTGGGCCTCTCTGCGTTTAATGAAGTCACTGGTCTTGGCATGTTTGTTGGCAGTATTTTTCCTTTGGTGAAGTTTCTGTATTCCTCTCTGACTCTATCATTCCTGCTTGCACATTATCTCTGAGTCTCTCTAGTTTTTCTGACTCTTCCTCTTGAGATCCTGGAATGACTAATAGAACAACCCTGATTCAGAGCCAGAAAACATTGCCATTTCAAGGGCTTTTGGCTTATCACTGAGGTGGTAAATGGGAAATCTTGACCAAGAATATGAGCTTCTGTGGGTGGGGAGAGAATGAGTCTGTTCTCACGTAATCAGGTTGTGCTTTTCTGTTATGCTGGACTAGCAGAAAACGGAGAGGATAAAGAGGTAGATGGCTGAGAGATGACATCCAAGAAGGACACAAATACGGGAACAAAAGAAAATGTTCTTGAATTCATGGAAAGACACACCACTGTCCCAGTTTTTGGTTCATGGGCTGGGCTACTTTCATCTCAGAAGAGGGCAACTTCAGTGAAAAGTTGTCAGGAGAAGAGGACTTTAGCACTGAGTTGGAGGGAAAAGGTCATGGGAAGTGATTCAGAGGCTCCTGAATGACTGTTTCTTTGAAGCTTCCTTTTAAAATTGAATCAGGCCATTTAGGAAACAATGAGTTAGAAAAAGACCATTGTGAACAATGGCTAATTATTATTATTGTTGTTTTGAAGTGCTTTCTCTGTGACAAGCACTGAAATAAGACCCTCATATCCGTACTTCATCCATCATAACTCCTAGGAAGAGTATATAGTTTTCCCTATTTTAAAGTTGGAGGAAGGGGGTCAAGAACCAAGGAATGTGGTCAGTCTATGGAAGCTAGAAAAAGCAAGAAAATAGATTCTTCCCTACCACCTACAGAACTGAACACAGCCCTGTCAGCAGCTTGGTTTTAGCCCACTGAAACCCATACAGGTTTCTGACCTACTGTAAGATAACAAATGTATGTTATTTTCAGCCACTAAGTTTGTAATAATTTGTTACATAGCATTAAAAAATACTAATACATAGCATAAATTAGTTATTTAAATACAGGGTTCAGTCATAGGCATTGGAGAAATAATCCTGTAATCAAACCACAATCCACTGTTGAATATAGGTAAGTGAAAATCATCTAGAACTAGAACTGGGTGAAACAATCAGAATTCATTACAAGTTCATCTAATTACAACAAATGTCTGAGAACTCTATTTTGATTCATTTGATTTAAACTGACAGAAACTGTTGGACATATGCAACAAAGAGTTCATAGAAAAGGTGGCCTTCAGAATTATTGATTCAGTAGTTCATCAAAGTCATCAGAGTCTCTTTTCTCTACTTTCTGCAGTCAGCATTTCATTCCAAGGGTGGCTTCCCTCATGGTAGCAAAACTCTAATATTCTGAAAGAGAGAACTCTGGCTTCTGATAAATCCGTCAAACTTGTCCTCACATCTTACCAGCCCATTCTTTGCGATGGGCCCATTTCTGAACCAAGTCCTTTGGGCAGAGGAATGCTGTGTGCCAGCTGGCACAGGTGGAGCTACCTAGACCAATCACTATGGAAAGGGGCTGGGATTACCCTGATTGGATAAAAACAATCAGGTCTTACTTCTGGAACAGGAAGATGTTACCAAATTATATTGATGGTACACAATGAGAGCTAGTAGAAGGGGTGTTGAAGATGTAGTAGTTCATAATTCTATCTGTACCTGAAGTCACCAGTAGGACTTTCACATCTTGAAGCCTAATATGATAGAAGAGGGGGAAAACAGAGTCAGAGAAAAATAAATAGTTGAAGGAAATTTGTAACAAATAAGAGAAAAAGATGCACATTGGGAAATCGAAGGGACAATTATAAATGCTTTGGATGTTCTTAGCAGCGTCTTCTTCGTGTTTCTGAAACTTGAGTAATAAACAGACCACCTTTAAAGAAAAAAAAACTTAGATAATTCAAAGACCCATATAAACCAGTGATTAAAGGCATGGCTCTATCCTGACAACCTGATTCAATCCCAGCTCCAATGCCTGCTGGCCATGTGTACTTGGACCCCTCTCTGTCTCCATTAAGTAATTTATGAGGCCTAAATGAGTTAGAATACATAGAATCATTGGGTTAGCATCTGGCTAGTATCAGAATGATCTAGATGTTAGCTAAATGAAACAGTATCATTTGAACATATACAAACGTAAAACTAGGTGAAGTATTTTACAAATTTTCAAATCAAAATAAACTTATACATTACATTTAAACTAACTCAATTAACTCAAATGGTCAATATCAATTTAGTCTGATGGATAATGTGTTTTTTAATAAATGAAATCAGTACTCACGTTAACATCTCAGACTGCTCCAAAGCTGGTTCTTTTGAGTATGGCAGCTCTTTTTTTTTTTTTTTTTTTAAACATGGATATATCATGGAATCGTTCATTCTTCGCACTGTTTTTTCTTATTCAAACCACTGCACAGACTGTCACAACATCATTTTGCCTTCCTTTGGAGCAAATGCATCACATGCTATGACATCCATTTCTGTTCTTTATCCTTATAACTTGAAAAATTTTAAAGGTACTACATAATGCAGCACAAAAACAAATGAAAGGGTTTTGAAGATGGTCTAGAATATGCTTATAGGCTCTTTTGGGATCACCACATAAAATTAAACAATTCTCAGAAAGAATCCATGGACCTCTGAGAATATATCTTTATCCCTTAGTTGGAGAAATATTGCTCTATCCCAGAATCTACCTGCTACACCCTTTTCTTGCCCTACAGGCAACTTGTTCCTCTTCCCACATATCTCTGCTCACTCCTTCTCTCTCCTCCAGAGCCCCCTCTGCTTATTTATACCCACGAAGTGTTGATATGACCTGTCGAGGCTAAGGACATTCAATACACTCCTGACTTACAGCCAGGATCTCTCTCTTAGGATTTTATTTGTGTGTATGTGGGTGGGTGTGTGTGTAAATTTAAAATTTTTTATTTACAACATTTACAAAGTTAGTTGGGCCAAAGACTGCCCTCTACTCCTCTCCAGCTCACCTCTATCCCTTAAGAAGAACTTGGTTAGATTGGGTGGATGGCTCATCCCAGTTCTGCTCTGGGCAAAGAGGCAAAATTCTTCCTTCATTGATATGATCTTCCTTTAAAGAGCTTTCCTCAGGATTGGCTCCCTCTCCTCCCTGATATTAAAGGAGTAAGTGAGTGAGGGTCCAGGAAAACTCACCCCTAGCCGAGAAACCTTCTTGTAATCCAACATCAGGAGACCGTGTGGAGGATAATGCAAAACCTTTAAAAATTGCCATAAAGAAGGTACATTTACACAGCTTTGTCTTTTGTTGGAGACCTCTCCATGGCATGACTAAGGCAAGTCCAAGACACTTGACCCCTGGTCAACTACCATATATATATTTGCCATACGTATATTACATATAATTTTAGAAACACCAGAAACAGAGGAGGTATAGCTTTTATAAGCTGGCCTCAAGCTCTAGTGCCCTTTTCAGCTGCTCCTTGGAGGGATTCTTCTCCAAATGAGCTGCATCTGTAGCAGACAGAAGCAGTCCTGGGCTGGTCTGTGGACCCTCCCTACATACCAACAACCTGAAGGGAAGACAATGGCTGAGGTCACTCAGTGACCCTGCCATTGGGCCAGCTCAAACACAAAACCAGACCCTGCAGCCAGAGTGAAGCTGCAGTGGCATCTGATGGGAAACAAAAGCACAGAGGAGATGAACAGTGCAGAGAGGTCGCTCCAGGCACCCTTCCTTCCTATATGCTTATGCCCTCTCTCCACTAATAATAATAGTTGACAGGAATTAATCACTTAACCCTGTGGCAGGCATTGCTCTCAATCCCTTATATTTACCTACAAGGCATGTGTTTTTATGACCCCCACTTACCAGGGAGCAGGAGGGAGTTAGGTGCAAAGGAGTTAAGTAACAGCCAAGGTTATACAGGTAGTAAGGGGAGAACCAGGCTGAGAACCCAGGCTTTGTGGTTCCCACTACACCGCGCTGCTGCCGCTGCAACTAAAGACAAGTATTCCAGGGGGGTTGCCCCTTGTACTTCACACTTCAGTCATCGCAAGGCAAAAGGCTTGTCTGGGGAGATTAGGAGGAGGGTGGCAAACTCACTGTGACAGAAGGAAACAGCAGGAAAAGAACAAAATGAAGAGCGGGGGTGGGGGTGGGGGTTTGGTCATCTCTGTGAATCAAAGCAGTGATTTCAGGGAAAAGAAGATCCCCGTGTGTAGGTCTGAATTCCTATCATGCTAATAAAGGGGCCATCGAAGCAGCTGGCTGCACTCTTATCACTGCCCTGGGAGTTATTTACGCTAATCCTTTTCCTTGTAGCCTGGCTGGACAAGGATGAAAATCCCCAGCATCAGGTATTAAAAAAGACAGAGAAAGCACACAAACCAATTTACAGGGTTTCACTTGACCAGTTTTCTTCATTTGAGTCCTATTAGCTCAGATAATGTACCCTCACTATTAATCAGCTGGGGAGGCAAGGTGAAGTCGGTGCGTGTGAATGCAGGGGTAAGCCCAGCCGCCTTCAGTATGGCCACCGGCTTTCCAGCAAGAAACCCAGGAAATGCAGGAGAAAATCTAAATGATCTGCTCAGGTTTCATGAAGCATATGAGTGAGCAAAGCAGTGAATATTCCAAGGAAAATAAATGCCAGGGAATCCAACGCAGTGGGAGTTCTGTACAACTCTGCTATGTTCTTGCTGTTCTTTGCGCAAGGCATTTAACCTCTTTTAGCTCCAGTTCCTCCAACTTTGAAATAGGGAAAATTATGTACTCTGTATAGGAGTTGTGAGGATGTATGAAGTATGGATATAAGGATCTTATTTCAGTGCTTGTCACAGAGAAAGCACTTCATAACAACAATAATAACAATTAGCCATTGTTCACAATGGTCTTTTTCTAACTTCCTGTTTCCTAAGTGGCCTGATTCAATTTTAAAAGGAAGCTTCAAAGAAACAGTCATTCAGAAGCCTCTGAATCACTTCCCATGACCTTTTCCCTCCAACTCAGTGCTAAAGTCCTCTTCTCCTGACAACTTTTCACTGAAGTTGCCCTCTTCTGAGATGAAAGTAGCCCAGCCCATGAACCAAAAACTGGGACAGTGGTGTGTCTTTCCATGAATTCAAGAACATTTTCTTTTGTTCCCTTATTTGTGTCCTTCTTGGATGTCATCTCTCAGCCATCTACCTCTTTATCCTCTCCATTTCCTGCCAGTCCAGCATAACAGAAAAGTGACATTAACTAAGCGGTTACTACATTCCAGACACCTTGATCTTGGATTTCTAATCTCTAGATCTGTGAGAAATAAATGACTGTTTTTTAAGCCTCTCAATCTATGGCCTTTTGTTATGACAGCCAGAGGTGACTAAGACATAGCCAAACATTTGGTATTACACAGATACTCTACAGAGGATACGGAGAGAAATGGAAGATGGGGAAATTTTCATATAAGCATTTTCATTATTTTCATATTCATTTCATATTCTCATGGTTTAGAAAGAGTTGATTTGAAATCTGAAACCTCCAGACTAGCTTCTGAAACTGAATCAACTGTTTCAAGCTAATTGTTAAAAATCTCTGCTGCAGCCATATTGTTTCCCTTCCCTGTTTTTAGAATCCACTAGGGATTCTGTTCCTCAGATCTGGGTACTAGCTTTTCCCTTTGCCTAAAATGCCTTTAACCCAGGGATTCACATGACTCACTCCCTTGTCTCCTTCAGGTCTTTACAAGGATGTCACCTTCCCAGTGCTGCTTTCCTCATCCACTCTGTTTAAAATTACAACACTCTGCCCCAACTACTCTCCATTTCTCTTCCCTCACTTAGTCATTTTTAATAACTCTTATCTTTATCTAACTCACTGTATATTTTTCTTTCTTGTGTTGTTTACTATCTGTTTTCCTTCAAGAGGGTGCATGTTCCACAAGACTGGAGTTTTTTGTCTGTTTTGTCCACTGTTACGGTCCTGGTACCTAGACCAGGGTCTGGTACATGGTGGTGTGTTCAGTATTTCTTGGATAAAGTAATGTGTTGCGTTCTAGGCTCACTTTTTTTCACCCACATGGATTGTGTCATTAAATTCTCACTATAACTCTTTGGAGTAGATTTTATTTTTATTATCATACCAATTTTACCTGGAGGGCAAGAAATTAATGTGTAAAATCCTACTGCCTGCAAAAGGCAGAGCCAGCTTTCAAACCCAGGAAGTCTATTTCCAGAGCCCACACCTTTATCCACTCATTATACTCCTCCCAATCTTTAATGTTTTTGTTATTTGCTGATAAATAACTGGCGTATTATTTTTGTATTGGGGTTGCATTGGCTGTACAAGTGAAACAGAAGTATAGGGGCTTATCTGAGCAGGGATTTCTTTTCTTCATTTGCCGAGGAAGTCTAGAGTGATGTTTCTCAGGAAAAGCACAGCTGGTGAAGGAAGGCACCAGTGATCCAGGTTCCTTCTGGTTTGCTGCTCTGTCACCCTTAGCATGTTGATTGTTCCACCTGTGAGCATGTTGTCCCATACCAGGTAGGAAAAAGGTGAAAAAAGCAAAAGGCCAAGGGACATCTGAGAGACATCTTTCCTTTTCAAATTTATTTTAATAAGATAAATAATGCTTTCTCATAAGCCCCAACAGTTGACACCCATATACATTTTATTGTCCAGAAATGACTGTGTTTCTGCAATTGGGCTACCTTAAACAGAATGGGGAATAATAGTAAGGTAGAAAGGGAGAATGACATTCAGTGTTTACAGTAGTGTCTGCCAGGCTTTTGTTATTCTCTTCATGGCTTTTGTATCAGAATGCTTTATCCTGAAATAGTTGGCAACTCGAATTGGCATAAACCATTAGGAGGTATATTAATGTTACACCAGATTGTCCAATAGTAGGAAAGATTTCAGAATTGGTTGACTGAGTGGTTCAAGGACGTCCTGAAGGAACTAGACTTTTTCTCATCTTTTTCCTTTGCTGTCTCTAGCAATGTCTTCATCCTACGCTGTAAACAAGGAGACTGCGGCAGGTCCAGGTGTTAGAGCCACACATGGCAGCATCTGTAGGAAGAAGGGGGAATGACTCTTCTTTTCCTTTTTTCAAGAATAAGATTTCCTCATCTGGAAACCTTCGAAGGGACTTCTCATGTCTTGGCCAGAATTGTGTCACATGCCCACTCCTGAACCCAGCCTGGTTAAATAGATTTGGCTTAGACCAAAGACGATCATCCACCACTCACAGCTAAGGATGGAGTCAGCACCTTTGAAGCTAATGAAGGAGCTGAGCAGAGGCCAGAAGACAATTTCTCATTCCATTAGAAGGAAAGAGAGGAAGATAATAGGTAGACAATCAACAGTGTCTGCTAAAATAATTATAATTCTGAAAACTATAATTTGGTTTGTTTTTCAGCTTAATTTTGAGTTATGACTTCCTTGAAGATACATTTATGACAGATAGATTTCTAAAATGCTAAACCTGTTAGATCAGTATGAATCTGAGGCTTGGGTAAGTTTTAATTTATGAACTTTGATCAAATTTCCACAGCAGTTCTGCACTTGTCTGGCATATTAGCTCTGGGGGTGATGACTGTGGAGGGGTGAAAGAAATTTGGGAACCCTCCCAAAGAGGGGAAAGTCAGTTTCTTCATGACTTCCTGTCTTCCTTATAATGCAGAATTGTTTCTTTGTTCCTGTAATGCTCTCTTTATGTAAGTGATGCCATAAAAATAATTCATTATTGCAGTCATCAGATTATCCAAGACAACTTCATATAACCTGAAATATTTTGTAGGGAAATTGATTTCCCGATTTATATTTCATAGTTGACTGATTGTGCTGTTTATAAACAAATAGTATTAATAATTCAGTTGAAGATTTACTGTGAGTTACAGATATCATTCTTTTTGTTTTTTGAAAGTTGTCTAAATAGGCTGTTATCAAGGAAAGAGGATCTTAGAAATCAGAGAAGGTGCTATTGGAGTTCTGTGCAGATTTTGATGGAGTTTGCCACATTTGGTAGAAGTTTATATCAGGCCTAGGTCAATTTAAAATGAAATGAAATGAACACTAACAAGTGTGTTCTGCAAGCAGAGTATTGTCCTAGACTCTTTGGCATACAGTATCTTATAAACCGTAACACCTCACTTTATATAGATGAAGGGTTCAGAAGGTTTAAGTAATTTGATCTAGGATAAAGGTAACAAGCTGAGATTCAAACACAGTGCTGATGTGAAAATCTATGTTGTTTTCACATTACTGTGCATCAGGTTTCTGCAGTTGATTTAAACATCCTAGAAAGTGAGCTCCTTTGTTTGGAATACTCTTTGAATCTTTGGTAGAAATTAAATGTAACACTTGATGATATGTTGGAATCAAACATAACCATTATATCCTGGGAAAACAAATTAATATCTATGTTTCCTTCTTGCTGAATTAACTTAGAAAGTATTTTGACTTAGCCCAAATAGTGTCTGGTCTAGATCCACTTCCTAAGGATTGTCCTAAAGACAGCAACATGTTTGCTTATTACTAACATAGGGGGCACACGTTGTTTTGCTTTTCCCTTTTCTACTATGTTAACAGAGTCCTTTTCCTGTGGTTCTTGGTTCATTTTAGAATGTGTGACCAATGTAAACCAATGAGAATCCTCCCTAGGACTTTCCACTGGTGCTGTTGGTGAGGATGTTCTGTACCTGTGACGTTGCTAGAGTGCGAGTCTTGTGCTGGCAGTGATTGTACTGTGTATATACCTGGCTGGAGCCTAAGAACAGACCCCTGATGAAAATGCTTGAATCCATGCATCCTGCTCTTCTTGAAGCCAGAAGTTTTATCACAAGATCTTTTGGTTAAATGAGAAAATTCTTCTTTCTTATCTTTCCTTCTTCATTCATTCCTTCCTTCTTTCCTTCCTTTCTCCCTTCCTTGTCTCCCTCTGTCCCTCTCTCTTCCTCTCTCTCCCCTTTCCCCTTTCTCTCTGTCTCTCTTCCTTGCCAGTAGTTTAAGATTGCCACTGCTATTATGAACTGAAGGAGTACTGATTAATATATCTACTTTCAATAAACTCTGTAACCCAGTGGGCTTTTTCCCCTAAAGCTCTGGATGTTACTGAAATACTAAATAATAAAGGATATACAAGAAAGTGCTATCAAGACTAGGAGAACTCTTCTACTGCTAATGGAACTAGGAAGTTTCAGAATATATCATCATTTTTCACTGCTATAGTCCTAACAGCTAACACAGTTCCTGGCTATGATGAAAGGTGTTCAAGGAATATTTCTGATTGATTTAATGAACACATATAGCTTTGACTTTCAGGAAGATCAACCCCTTTTTCTTTCTTTAAGTACTGAACACTATGAACTAGAGTCTTAGAATTATGAAAGAATTCTATTTTCAAGGAGCTTATACTCTAATGGGGTAGACATTTAGAAACAAATATAAAGAATATTAAAAAATAAATCTGTAAGGGAAGCCTGTTGTCTGGGAGGACAAAGGAATTCTGACTTGGCAAATGTGAGAACTCAAAACACCTATACCCAAGTTGAAAAAACAGAAACCTACAGGCTAGATTTAGAATGACAGTATGTTTAAAAATTTGAAAAATTTCATGTAAAATTTCATGTTTACATTTTTCTTTTTTCCAGTTTTATGGAGATATAATGACATACAGCACTGTGTAAGTTTAAGACATACAGCATAATTATTTGATTTAAGTACATCATAAAATGATTACCACAATAAGCTTAGTGAACATCCATCATCTCATATAGATACAAAATAAAAGAGAAAGGAAAAAAATATTTTTTCCTTTTGATGAGAACTCTTAGGATTTACTCTCTTAACCATTTTCATATATAACATACAGCACTGTTAATTATATTAGTCATGTTGTACATTACATCCCTGGTACTTATTTATTTTATAACTGGAAGCTTGTACCTTTGCACCAGCCTTGTGCAATCCCCCTTCCTCCACCATATTTACATTGTTTCTTTAAACATCTGGCACAAAGGCTTGTGTGTCCCTGTGGGAAGAATGGGCAAGAACTGCGTAACTGCTCACCCTTTTATGTGTCATAAAACATGCACACATCAATTTGGCACAGCTTCTACCACACCTTACCATCTTGCACACAGCCCATATTGCTTAATTTTTGTCACCTGCCCGTCTCATTAAGGCATTTGTGTTAGTGATGCTGGTGTTCACTGTCATCTTCGTAACTGCCAAGTAAACAGTACAGGGTTTCAAGGATATCATAACCCATCTGCTGATCAAAATACCTTTTGAAGGGTATTAAGTATAGAAACAGAAAATAGAGAAATGAGCGTTCTAGGATTATGAGTGCTAACCTGACAGTCCAGTAGAGGGGGCATATTAACCCTGCATTTTCTTTCATCACTGTTGTTTGAGGCCATGGGAATGTGATTGTTAAATGCTATGCGGACCCTATATTTTGGCAAGGCAGGGAATCTGCTGCAGGTGAAATCTTGAGTTGAATATCTGTTCTCATCATATAGGTTGCACAGGTCTATTTAATGTACTTCCTTCAGGACAGATTTTATTAAATAGACTGGGGCCCAATGTTGTGTAATAGAAGAGCCCTGACCACAAGTCAGGGAGCCCAGGTTAGGATCTATTAAATAGTTGGGTTGTTTACTCCCATATATAATGAGGAATTTTGGATTAGATAATATCTAAATTTCTACTGGCTCCAAAAATATAGATATACCACAACATTTTGCTGCATAAGGAGGGAATATGGTGTCACAGTCTAATTCAGTCTCTGGAATCGGGTTTTAGATCACAGTTCTACCATGTATTCCTCACATATCTTTGGATGTATTCTCAAACTCTCTGTTGTCACACATTTCTCAGAAGTAGGGGTCACTGTAATGCCTCTGTCATTGGGTAGAAGGAAAGATTCAGTGTAAGGTACTCAGCACAGTACCTGGCATACAGTAAGCACTCAAAAAGTGATAACTTTTTTAAAGTTATAAATTCCTGTTTTCTGAAAGCAACCGTATGCCCTCTCACTATTTTTAGTTATTCTTGATTTCTCTAATTTTCATGCACATGCTTTACTCACTAGCAAGTTGTAGAGTCTGGCACAAGAAACAAACATCCTTCCTTTTAAGTACATTGATTTATTACCAGTGAGAATGTAGAATTTAACAGAGTTAATGGTTGGTCTTAGCAACAGCAGTTCAAACAACTGAGAAACATGAAGGCAGGATTACCCAGCCCCGGGGCTTGTCCAGCTCTGAATCTCCAGTGTCTGCACTGGTTGACGTGTACTGAACGATCAATAGATACTACTTGACTAAATCCTTCAAAGTCTACTGGCAGGTTAATTTTAGTAATAACTAATAGTAAGTACTTAACCAGGTTCAACAATCTGTGCTAAATGTTTATATGAACTATTTTCTTTAATTCTGATATTTTCCCCATTTTACATATGAGGAAATTAAGGCTTAGAGAAGATAAGTCATTTGCCCAACTGGTAAAGTGGCAGAGGCAGAATTCTGTCCCAGACTTGTCTTCCTTTAGAACCTATGTTCTCTACCCCTGTCCCATGCCATGTGGACATACTACTCTCTACTTTGGAATTATGATAGATGAGATGATGATGGCCAGGAGCTGAGCCTTGCCCCAGTTACTGGACCGATAGACATTGTGGCTGTTGGATTTTCAGTCCCTTGAAATTCAGTGTCATTCTTGCAGTTGTCAATGCTAGTGCTTATTTAGAATTCTCATTCAAGTAGTCTATCAGATGTTGGCATAACTCTTGTGACTTTAAGCAGTTTCTATGAAACTGTCATTGCCATGTTGATGTTCCTGGTTAGTGAGGTTGTAGGTGGTGACAGCAAAAGTAGGGTACTTTGAGAGGAGGCTGTCAGGCATACATTCGAAAGTAAATGAATTCCCTGAAAACTCCAATGTCAGCTGAGCTGTATGAGAGAGCACATCTCTGTTCTTACTTTATTCCGTCGTCTTTGGCTCTTAAGACAGCAAGTGACTCATCTAGAGATCATCAAACATGTGATGTTTGGAAAATTGAGGGGAGGCAAAGACTCCTCTTATGCCATGATCTAACCTTTATTTTTTTCCAATCTGACTGGGACATGACACAATTTTCTCCCCGTTTGCATTAACCAATGCCACAGAGATTCTCAGTATGTCTGGCCTGATTAAGGACATCCATTAGCTTCAGAGATCACTACCCTTTCCCTCTCCTCAACTATATTTAATGAACAAGTATATCTTGTTTGTGTGACATTTAATTTTATACAATGTTAATTTAAGAAATGGATTAGTACCGTGGGTATATTAATGGCTATGTCTCTTCAGTCTATTACTGAGCTGTCGGTTTATCCCTGAGAAAATATTACTGGACCAGGACCATTGCTCAGTAAGAGTCATTTTGCATTGCTGATGGGTGTGCCCTTGTTTTATCAAGGCTACATTGTAGACATTCTTTATTTTCTAGAAGTCCAGATTGTATTGTTTTGGGGGCGCAGCTGATTCAGTCTAGACTGACCCCTACTCTTCCTCCACGGGTCTCTTTATCGTGATCATTTTTATTGCTTGGATATCCTTTGGATAGAAGGCATTTGTTCTCTTTTTTTTCCTTCCTCTGTTTTCTTTCTGAGACTTCGGTTTCAGTGGATTGACTAACGACACGTTTCAGTTCACAGTGTATGACCCCCATTACTCCTTCCAAGACCTCTGCTATTTTCTTTTATTTTCTTCACTTTTATCCCTATTATATACCTACTCCCATCCCTCGCCTCCTTATAGCAACCCTTCTAATCATCTAATTCATACTTTGTTGTGTATCTGTCTTCCAAAATACACATAGCAATTTTACACACATGTGCTTTTAAATTATGTAAATGGTATAATGTCAAGTATTTCACCTGATCATTTTTTAAATTTCAAATCAACATTGTGCTTTTGAGATCTACCCATGTTACATGTGGACATCTAATTCTTTGCCTTCCGTTGCTCTCCTTCTTCTTGCAGAGGCCTTGAAAGGGACTGTCAGCATCTGGCATGCTGACCCACTCAGATCATGTCGCTTGATCGTTGTAGGTTGACATTAGAGTCAGGCGATGATGTGATGATCCCAGAGGAGCTCCTTTGCAGTTTACAGAGAGCCCTGAGCTCATGACAGGAGGCATGGGCATTTTAAGAATTGTTTGTCAGTTTCTGAAGGTACAGTGATTTTTATTGCAGGGAAGTTAAGCAAAACCCTACACTGTCATGGAAGCAATGGAAAAAAAAAAACTTTTTCTGAGGGCAAGCCTCGGTTTCTTTATTATGATATGGAGATGATAATAGTCCTCCCATCATGAAGCTGCTGAGGTTAATAGGAGATAATTTATGCAATCTGTTTAGTACTGTGCCTGACACGTTGATAAATTGCTTGCAATTAATATTCTAAGTCCAATGTTCCATTCACATTACAGTGTGCTGCCTTATCGCAAGAAGATTTGTTCTTTTATTGGTGTGGACACTGTATGGATTATCTGAAAAATGTGAGAGAAAACTAGGGATGGAGACTGATGCTCTGCATCAGGATATTTAATTGCAAGCAGACACGTTCATGCTTCATGTGCAACAAACTGTGAAAGCTGAGAGCGTGAACACAGTTCATCGCTGTAATCAAACACAACGTACAACAAAGTTCTTATCTCCCAATCAATATTCATAATTGTTTCTGCGTTGCATGGTCATTACACATTAATGGTAAATGGGGTGTACACACACATCTACTAACTCTCAGCAGCAGAGCATGTTTTACTTTTCTGGTTGTTCTTCCTACTTTATTTTGTATTTCTAATGTCACTGACCTTCATCCATATGAGGGAAAAGTGTGCGGGGAGAAGGGGAGCCTGACCCAGGACCTGTGATGAAAGGCACAGAGGATGTTTTAGAAAGGGGGTGATGAATGGCAGAGCTTGAGGCACTGAGTTTTGGCACAGGGGCCAGGCAGTGAGCAAATCCAGTGAGCGTGGATCTCTCTTCTCAGCGGCAGATGTGCAGGAACTTCCCTGAGCGCACCTCAGTCACACCCTGCTCAGACAGCAGGAGTTCAGAGTTGCTGCAGAAAAGATGCAGGACCTGTGACCTCAGGCTGGTCCCACAGAAACCTCAGACAGCTGAGGTGAGTCCGCCTTTCTGCCCAACCTGACAGCCTTCATCTGTTTGGCCCGCAGGCTCATCCATCCCACTGCCTGTTTCTGTAAATAAAGTTTTACAAACATAGCTGCCACGCCCACCTGTTTTCCTGTTGCCGCAGTCTGGTGCATACTGAACAGCAGAGCTCAGTAGTCCTGACTGGGACCTTAGAGTAAGCAAAGTCTAACATATTTACTATCTGGACCTTTACAGAAAAAACTTGCCAACAACTGCTCTAAGTCAGGGTAACTCTCCTTTTCACAGACCAGTGTTGGGGGGCAGTGACGTAGAGCTGTGGGGAGCCTGCGTGCTGAAGGCAGATGGAGCAGAGGCTGCAGCTCTCTTGCTCTATGATCTTTGGTCTGCTTTTCCTCCTCTGTAAGGAAGTAAAAATATGCCATCTCATGATGGGCTTGTGAAGAATCAGCATGATAATGCATGCAAGATGCTTACTGGTGCCTGGAATTTAGTAAGCATTTGATGCATATTAACTATTTGTAAAAGTCAAAAGGTTGCTGTGTAATTGAACATGGAAAGTACAAAACTGTGGGTAAATTAGACATCTCTCTGAGTGTTTGTCTGTGTATTGGGAAGCATATTGCAATTGATTGTAAGGGCTTTGTTGAAGAGAGGCCTGGGTTGTTGGAGGTGAGTTAGGCTCCAGTATTTCCCAGGGTCTGGCCTGGTCACTTGAAGTGCAGGAAGGTACAGACAGAGGGTCTCCATGATCAACCTTGGTGTCTGCTCACACATGCCAGGAACTGAGGTGGGCATAAGAGTTTCTTTCAATCGATGAGGGGTGTCTTCTGTCCTACTGGGCAGATCAGATGCCCAGGAGTGACAGCCTGTTACTAAGTGCAACAGCCATTCACTTAAGGGAACCAGGGGGTGTGAACTACTGCATCATTTCAAATTAATGGGTGTCCAGGGTCTTTCCCCACAGGTGCTGGAAGTCTGATCTGGGAAGCATTTCATAAGATAGAGCATAAGAAATTAAAACTCCAAATTAGAAGCTCTCCCTACCCTGGAGTGGCAGTAAGATCATTTTCTGCCAGTGTTGCTCCAGGAGCCATGCTTCCTGCGCAGCTGCAGTAGGCACTATAAGACAGAGAGGTTCGCTCAAACGTAAGGACTTAACTACTTCCTTTCCATCACACAGTTATTCTGTAAATAAAACAGGAAGCTGCTATTACTGTATGAAGCATTATGTTTAACATATGGTTGTTTGCCCTTTATGACTTGCTAATGTACCTACCATTTACAACAGGCACTTAAAAGGGAGCGACTGATCTTAGCTGCTGCTGCTGAACAAAATTTTGTGAGCATGAACTCTTCCAAACATTGTGTATAGCAGTGTATCCTTATTAGGATCTAGTGTAAAGTCTGACATATATTAATAATTATTTGTTGAGCAAAGGTTGAATGATGATAAAGCAATAAGTATATTAGATATAGTTCCTGTCTGTATGAATTTCAGGATATGAGAGGGGAAGGAAGACATTAATCCTATTATATGTATAATGATCAACTCTGTGAAGTAGGTATTTTTTTTTGAAGCTTAGACAGGTGAAGCGACCTGCTTAATGTCATACACCAGTAAGTGGCAAAACCAGGATTTGATCTCAGATCCAACCCTACCCTCTTCATCTTTAAATTCTATTGCACCTCATTGATGAGTAATTGCTCAGAGACAACATGTTTGTGGTAAGGGAGTCATTTGAAGAACATAATGAGAGCATTTTCAGATAGGATTAAATTTTGTTTTGGCCACTAGGTTGCAAAGTGTGCTGCCTCCCTGGGGTGACTGATATGGGCATCAGAATATTCTCCAATATGAGTGATTGGGTCCACATAGATCAGGGTCCTCACCTGTATATTAAAGCAGTATTTCTCAATGTGGACACAGGCCACCTGCATCAGAGTCACCTGGAATGCTTGATAAAAATGCTCCTTTCTAGGCTCCTTCCAGCACTGTTGCATCTGAATTTTTACAGAGCCTTCCAAGTAATTCTATACACACTTAAGTTTGACAACCACTACTTAAAACGACGTGTCAGTTAGGTTCAGTCAAGAAAACAGACGCCGCCTTATGCATTTTTTTCATTCTTAATATATTTTTATTGATGTATAGTCAGTTTACAATGGTGTGTCTATTTCTGGTGTACAGCACAATACTTCAGTCATATAAGAACATACATATATTCGTTTTCATATTCTTTTTCACCATAAGCTACTACAAGATATTGACTATAGTTCCCTGTGCTATACAGTATAAACTTGTTGTTTGTCTATTTTATATATAGTAGTTAGTATCTGCAAATCTCAAAACTATTTAATTAAGGAGATTAGAAGGTTACACCCTTATTGAAAAGGCTAGGGAGCAGAGGTCACTTGACCACTCCAGACTTTCAAGGAATTCTACAGTGCACAAATTACAGGTAAGTTGCTGTTAGTTACCTCTGCTGGCTTTAGCTCCTAAGTGGGTGAGCCTCAGAGCGACTGCTGGAAGCCTCTAGCAAAACCCATGTCAGATGTATGCCAACCGCACATGACTCCTATACTGGCTGTCAGAGAGGACTGGCTCCATCGACTCTCTCCCTTCTGAATCTCACATGAAGGTCTCTTATTGGCCATATCTTACTGGCACTCTGCTGGCAAGAGATTCTGAACAATGTAGTTTCCATGATTTCAACCTCTTTGGTACAAGGGAGGGTATGGTATGGAAAATCAACAAGTAATATCTGGCAATGAGGGAGTTTAAACTCAGAACTCTGTTAAATAAAACCAAAGAATTAGCTGAGAACTGAGTTTATGAAAAAAATCTTCAGGTGGTTGGCTAAGAGATAATTTGCAAAAAGAGGTACTACCAATTTACTTTAAAAAATCCAAATAATAATAATATCAAGTAAAATAGAAGAGTCTGGTTCTGGTATATTACCACTTGGGGCAGATCACTTTGCTTCTGGTCCAGATCCACTTCTGTCCTCATCTTTGGGCATCCTGACTGTGTCTCCATCTTGTCACTGTAAATTTTCCTTTTCTAATCCATGCTAGTTCTACTCCCTTTCCTTCTAGCTGATTCAGTTGGGGTGGACATCTGACTGAAACTAGGACAAGTGTACTCTCTCTTGGGAACTTGAAAGGAAAACAAGCTGTTGACATAACCAGACAGAACTGGGCCTGCAATTCAATGTCATTTAGAGATGTGGCTTGAAGACATGGTAACCCAAAGCCTTCTGTGACTTGGAGCCATAAGGAAGCATAAAACATGGCACATCAGTACATGGAAGACATCATCAACTATAAGTCTGTCTCTCAGGAAGACACAATTTTCCATGTACACTATGGCATGACACCTTTTCATCATTTAAAATTTTTATTTTGTGCTTATTGAAAGAACTCTTAGATTTTTTAATCATAGTATTTTCCCTCATATAATGTGCTTTTTAATTTTCCTATTTCTCACAAATAAATAGGGAAATATAAGTAAAATGAATTGTTAAGATGTTCCTAAAAGCCCAGCTTTTTGGAATTATCTTTTCTGTACTGTATCATCTGTTTTGCCATTGAGAGCATTGGTGATGGAGCATGTCTTTGAGAAAACAATGCTCACTGTGGTCGCCAAAATAGTGAGTGATACCATTGTCAAGTCTGGGTGCAAACACTTGGCCCCAACTTCATCAGAGTCATTGGAAGTTAAGAAATTTATGAGATACAAAGATGTTAAATGTGGGAGAATGTGAATTCTGGAACCCATGAAATATGATTTGTCTTGGAGAAGATGGTGAGTTTTAGAGGAGATGGAGGACCAAAGGTATGGAGCTTAGGAGATATGAAGCCCAGAAGACTGGGGGAAGAGACTCTGAAGTTGTCCTAATTGTAGAAAGGACTGCCTGTACTCGCTATCTGTGGTCCATAGGATGTTACTGCAACGTTAAAATAAGTTTCTCTTTACTTAAACTTTTACAAAAGGGCTCTTTTTTTCTCTTATAATTAAACAATCCATGACTAACATACCCTGGAGAAGTTCATGCCTAGTGGGGAATATGAACATGTAAACAGAGACAATTACAACAGTGCATGGCTTGTGCTATGAAGAAGATTATGTACAAAGTCCTGTGGGAGACTTCAGGGTGAGTGGATTTGTATTCACCTTCTCATCATTTCCGAGCTGGGGACCAGCCTCATTCAAATATTTTACAAATGATGCTCATTAAGACGCAGAATGTACAGAAGTGAACTGATAATGTTACACTAGAATTCTAAACAGACTGTCAACTAAGGAGTATGCTGGTTGGTCATTGCTGTTTTGGGAACTCAGCCCAGGCTCTGTTTTAGTGATTGTATTATTGTTTTTCAAGATCCTATTTTTTCTGGCCTTACCAAGTCTCTTTGTACTCTTTCCCTGTCCTACGTGAGCTCACCCTCCACCCTGTCAAGTTCTTTCTTGACTGTGTTAGACAAAGCTATGCACTTTCCATCCCCCTGTTTTTATTGCTGCCTTCCACCTGTTCTTTCTCTATGCAGTTCAGAATCACCCTTTAAGTCTCAGTTGAGTCCCTCCTCTTTCAAGAGGCTTTCCTTGATTATACCAGTTCAACCCACTGCTTCCTTCTCTCAACAGTTCTTGTATCAAAACTATACTTAATTGTTTTAATGTGGTTGATGTTATTTCTCGCAGTTAGGTTGTTCATTCTTGGAGGTTGGGAACCATATTTTAATAATTTTGTTCAGCAAATATATGCTGGTTTATGTGTTCAAAAGCTAGAGACTGAGCTCAGTTATGTGAAATAAAGCTGGCATAGTAGAAGAGAAAATAAACTCTCATACATGTGAAAAATGGTAGAACATGGAAACGGTAGTAAGATAAATCAAGATCTGTGGGGATTTAGAAGAAGAGCTACCTTCCAGTTGGGAATGTAAAAGGAAGTTTCTCTGATGTGGCAGTGATTGTATTGGGCCTTGAAAAATGGTTAGGATGTGGGCATACAGAGAATGGGGTGGAGATAGGAACTCCACTGCATGTCATAGTGGGTACATTCAGTGACCATTAGTCTAGGGCTAGTGTTGATAAACTTTTTCTGCAAAGATCTAGATAGTTAAGTTTTTTAAGCTTCCCAGAACATACAGTCTCTGTTATCAACTACTCAACTCTGCCATTGTGGTGTGGAAGCCACCATAGATAATATGTGAATGAATAGACATGGCTGTATTGTTATAAAATTTTAGTTAAAAGAACAGACAGTTGTTCAGAGCATACAGTGTATGCTGTAGTTTGCCAACCCTTTGTTTAAGTTGTTATATGACTGAATGTATAATTAAATGTATGATCACAGCCTCATCAATGCTGAAAATTAATAAAAACTAGAAATAATTTACTGAAATGCGGACAATAGTTGTCTTTGGTTGCTGAGACTACAAACAACATTTTGTTCTTCTATCTCCTTTTTGATTTTTCCAGATATTTTATGAGGACCATGTGTTATATAGTGAGAACAAACAAACTTTATTTATAGAATTTAAGTATAGACAGCAGGCAGTATACATAACCTAGACCTTGGCACATAGATGTTCAGGGCATACTTGAGCTTGGCTGATCAGTACCATTTCTGCAAGTATTACCCCTAGTGCTAAGGAAACAATTGTCCTTGGAATGGCAGCTTGGATACGACAGACAAACTTGCATCAAAATCAGGCTGTTTCTTCTGTTGCCCTCTGTCATCAGCTCCACGGAGCCATTGTGTTGTTCAAGAAACATTATAGCAAAAGGCTGCCTAGGTGGAAACTAAATTGATTTTCTGATTCCACCCTTAACCCTCTTTTTTTTTGGTCTCTAAAGGGAGCCCAGGGTTTTTAAAGCACTCTGTGTGAAATGCTGCCAAGTCAGATAGGAGATGGAATAATTGTGGACTTAGCCTTCACCTCAGATCACAACAGTGTCAATGAAACATGGTCAAATGACAAGAGTTATCTGATTACAAGTGAGCTTAGGAAGCAGACATTAGGTTTTAAATTCTAAAGTGGAAATGCTGCTAATGATAAGAGCTATGCTTCTTGAATTCCTTAACTGTGGTTTGCATGTTTCCTTGACTTTTAGAACAATACTTCAAGGTAGGTATGACTATCCCCATTTTGCAGGTAGAGAAACCGAGGTTCAGAGACTTACAGTGGTCTGCTCAAGGTTATAACTTTACATGGTAAAGTCAAGACTTGAACCCAGATCTGCCTGATTTCAAAGGCTGCTCTTTCTACTTTGTTCCTCCACTTCATATTAACCCTTTTTCTTTTTCCACTGCAAGAGACATGTGCCCACAATTGAATCCCGAAGTGGCCTTGACATGCTATAACAGTCTTCCCTATAGTCTCCCTGCATAGGGAGGGTATATGACAAGCTAAATAACTACAGACAGTGCATGATGAATCACATAGGTTTGGGGGGAAGGATCCAAAGACATTTGATTGAGCTTCATATAATTTAGGCTTGGGCAAGAGAAATAAATTCTTTAGGAGAAAATGATAGAATGCCTTTCATTTTTTTTTTTTTCTTCAGATCAATGGTACTGCCAGTTTTCAGAGACACTAGTGTCGTGGCTCCATAAAGAATGAGAATGGCTAGAGAAAATTTTATGAGTTGAAAAAATCTTGAAGTGGGCTTTGTGATAAGACTGTGTTAGTTTAAGTTCAAACTTTTCCAGTTACTGTATGTGTATGTGTGTTAGGGTTCTTCAGAGAAGCAGAACCAATATGATGTATATGTATGTACATATACACAAGAGACAATGAGAGAAAGAAATAGACTTTAAGGAATTGGCTTATGTGATTGTGGGGCCTGGCAAGTCTGAATTCTATAGGGCAGGCCCGGGGAAGGTTGGAGACCCAGGGAAGTGTTAATATTGCAGCCCTTCAACTGATTAGATGAAACCCTCCCTCCATTATCGTGAATAATTTGCTTTACTCAGAGTCTAATGATTTAAATGTTAACTTCATCTTAAAAACACCTTCATCTAGACTCATGTTTACCAAACATCTGGGCAGCATAGCCTAGCCAAGTGGACATATAAAACTAATCATCACACTATGTAAACACCCACAAGAATTTAAGCACCCAAATCTTGTATCTCACCTGTTGAATGGGAATAATAGTAGTATCTGCAATGTAAGGATTGCTCTGAGGCTTGAATGAGCTAATACATACACATTTCAGAGTGCTGGCACTTCATAAGTGCTCAGTCGATTTTAGCTAATATTATTATTATTGTTATTAATATTATTATTTTATTTTTTTCTCCCCTCATTTTAAAATTTGAAAGCAATGAGTTTTTCTCTAACATCAAACTGAATAAAATTTCTGAGTTTAGAAGAGCCTTAAGAATTTTTATTTGATCTATAAGTGCTCTGCTCCCAGAGTGTTTCCACAATTTGGGTTTCCCTTTCTACAGACCCCTTCCCCTATTTCTACCACCTCCCCTACCCTCTCCTCTGGCAGTCACCAGTTGGTTCTCTGTATCTGTGAGTCTGTTTCTGTTTTATGTTTGTTTATTTGTTTTATTTTTCAGATTCCACATATAGGTATAACACAATATTTGTCTTTGTCTGTCTGACTTATTTCATGTATACCCTTCATGTCCATCCATGTTGTTACAAATGACAAGATGTGATTCTTTTTATGGCTGGGTAATATTTCTTTGTGTGTGTGTGTGTGTGTGTGTGTATATATATATATATATATATATATATATATATATATATATACACATGCCACGTCTTCTTTATCCATTCATCTATTGATGGACACTTAAGTTGCTTTTGTGTCTTGGTTATTGTAAATAATGCTGCAATGAACATAGAGGTGCATGTATCTTTTCAAATTAGTATTTTTGGTTTCTTAAGACAAATACTCAACATAGAATTGCTTGGTTGTATGGTAGTTCTATTTTTAATTTTTTGAGGAACCTCCATACTGTTTTCCATAGTGGCTGCACCAACAGTGCATAAGGGTTCACTTCTCTCTATATCCTCTCTAACAGTTGTTACTTCTTGTCTTTTTGATAATAGCCATCGTGACAGATGCTAGGTTATATCTCACTGTGATTTTGATTTGCATTTCCCCAGTGATTAGTATTGTTGAGCATCTTTTCATGTGTCTTTTGGCCACCTGCATGTCTTCTTTGGAAAAATGTATATTCCAGTCCTTTGCCCATTTTTTAATCAGTGTTTATTTTTTTGATGTTGAGTTGTATGAGTCCTTTACTTTTTAGCTAATATTTTTGCAGTTAGATTACAAACTTCTCTTAAATTTCTCTAGCTAATATCCTAAGAAACATGGAGAATTTTATGCATTGCTCATTTGCTTTAAAAATGCCCTCTCCCTATTGTGAGAGGACATTGAAAATTACCATTTATTAAGTCTGAAATAAACAGACCAGAGAGGTCAAGGGTGGAGTGATTGGCTCTAGGTCAAACCACAAGTCAAGCAGAAATAGTTCAGGGTTTTCAGCCTCAGTAGGGCACTTGCCATTAGACTGACATCATTTATCATGTTCCATTTTCACAGATGGAGCTGTTTCCTCAGGGTATTTTCCAAGAAATTCACATGTAAATCCCGGTAGTGAAGTGAGGCCCCCTTCGCTAAGATCTGAAATGTCAAAGCAGTTGGAACTGTCAGAAGGTCAAACATTCTCAAAGTTGAGAGTGATTTTGGTTTCTATGCTTTAATTAAGAAGATATATTGTAGATTTGAGTTATATGTGGAATGTAAAAAACAAAAAGGAACTTATTTCATAAACAGAAACAGACTCACAGGCATAGAAAACAAACTTATGGTTACCACGGAGGGAAGGAGGTGGGAAGGGATAAATTGGGAGTTCGAGATTTGCAGATACTACCTAATATATAAAAAATAGATAAACAACAATTTTATACTGTATAGCCCGGGGAACTGTATTCAGTATCTTGTAGTAACTTATGGTGAAAGAGTATATGAAAACAAATATACGTATGTTCCTATATGACTGAAGTATTGTGCTGTACACCAGAAACTGACACAACATTGTAAACTGACTATACTTCAGGAAAAATATATTTAAAACAAAAAGTAATGTTGTTAATGTTATCGACCTTCCCAAGCTGGTCTCCAACAAGGGTCCTTCTGCTCCCTGTCATTCAAGTCAATTGAATGAGAGACGGAGTTTGGTTCAGAAGCAAATGTAATTTTTTTCTTTGATCAAAGAATGGAGAGGTGTGAGCTAACCCTCTAGAGTAACTGCTCTTGCCATGGGCCATTGCCTGGCTGCTTTACAGGGATCCGGACAGCCTAAGGGCAGCGGGGCGGGGTTCTCGCGGGGCAGGCGCAGCTGCACTGCTCAGGTCCAGATGGAGGTGCCCAGCGCGCTTCTGCGCATGGCCCGCCGCCGCCATCTTGAATTGCAGTGTTCTGCCTGATGCTTCTGCGCGCGGTCCCGAGCTGAGGTGTTTCGCGCAACCGCTTCGCACAAGCAACTGGGGTCTGAAGTGCTGGCTGCAAGGCCTCTGCAAGCGACACCTGGTGAACAAGAGAAACTAGAGTAAGCATCAAGGGAAAAAACAGGTTAGACTTTATTTTATTACCCAGATTCTATTTTTATTTCCCGGGAGTTGTTAATGGGCCTTGTCAGTGACATTAACAGCCCAGTACCTGGCTTATGATGAGGAGAAATATTATCGTGGTTTAAAGAGTGGGCTCTCGAGCCAGGGTGCTCAGGTTCAAATCCTGGCTGTGTGACTTTTCAGCTATGGCGTCTTGGGCAAGTAACCTCATATCTATGTGCCTTGGTTTCCTCAGCTATGACAATGGAGAGGATGTTGTAGTACCTGTATCAGGCACTAAGGCAGTGCGTGGGGTGTAGTCGGCGTTCACCGGAGCTTGTTTATCATTGTCATCATCATTGCCAACACTATGTTGGTAGTATCTTCCGTATATAATGTGGGTCAGGCCTGGTTTTTAGCCTCTAGAGTTTACAGTTTAAAACAGAATAGGAATTAGCAAGATCCTCTTGTTTGGAAGTAGCAGAATTCCAATTCAGTTCAATTCAAAACTAGTTTAAGGCGAAAGGGAAATTTACAGGCTTGCTTGTAATCAGAAACCCAGACCTCTTCAGGATGATCTCTTTTCCTCTTTAACCTCCATTTTTTCCCTCTGCCCACCAGCTTTATTTTCTTGGTCTGGTTTAACCCTGCAGTGGAGAATGTTGTCTCTGGAAGCTTTCTTATGTGCTTATACTTTTATGACCAAAGTGGGAAAGGCACATTCATACTCGCTTCATCTTGAAACGTCCTAGGGAAGCACTGTGATTTGCGAGGTCCCATGCCTGCCCACTGGACCAGAGGGGTGTTTGGCCTAAGCCAGGTCGTGTGCCATTGTGCAGAAGGGGACAGGCCCTACGTCCACTAAGGAATTATAGAAAATGTCAAATGGAAAAGGGCATTAGAAGTCATGTTTCCCCAGCGCTGTCCAAAACTCAAGTTGTTTAGAATTGTTCAGTTTGGTCTGATGGTGATATTGTGTAGTGATGTAGTACTTACCCTGTTTTCTTCCCCACCCCACTTGCCTGTCTGTTACATTTTTTAAGTATGTATGGTGATTTGCTATTAGGAGATAGTTGAAGGGTCTGAGAGGTTTTGGAGGCAGGGCTACTTATGTATAATTTAAAAAGACCTCTTTGGGTTCCTGATCCACACTTTGGCTCAGAGTTGAGGAGACACTTGGGGTGGGGCTGAGGTATCTCCTCCCTCACCATTCCCAGTTTGAGAACCACTCAGGTAGACTCTCCTAATACAGTGACTTTAATGCAAACTAACTGGGTAAAGACAGCTGAGGTTCAGTGGAAAGTGTAAACTATGGACTATATTCTAAGAAATGCCATTTTGCATCTTAGGTATATAATTAAAAAACTAATATCAAGTGTAGCATTTCTAGGTGGACCTCTTGAAGAATCAGCACTAACAAAGCTATAAACCTTTACAAAGGTTATGAAAGTTGTTTGTAAAGAGTGCCGTTAAATAATTAAAAGACTTAGATTCTTTACCAGGTTAAATGTTTTCTCTTGAGGTTTTGTTTAAACTTGAAATTTGCCTAGCAAAAGAATTTTGAAGAAATTAGTGCTGAGTGAAGCCTTAAGACCAAGCTGGAAGGAACTTGAGACTAGCATTTTTGCAGATGAGGAGGAAGAGGGATGGAAACTTCATGATTTGGTGTTTAAAATTTCACTTAAACCACATGTTTTTAGTATGGTACTTTAACCTCAGTCATGCCAAGTGACCCCAAGTTCAGAGTATTTTTAAATTAACCTCTTCAGAGAGCAAATCCCTAATCTTCTACAGAAATAATAGTAGGGTTTGAGAGTGATCCTGGATTTAAATACTTTGTTGTAAGGATATTCAAACAATTTCCTTTCTAATATATATGTACCTCTTCTTTCAGAGTTAGGTGGCATTTCTTATTCTTGAGCATTTCTGGGATTTTGTAGCATGAACCATCTACTTCTAGGGCTTCTCAGAGCCAGCTTAAATTTTAGATTCATTTGGGTTAGAAGGAACTACTGTATGTCCATTTATTTCCTATCTTCTACAATTCTAGATCCTCTCCTTTAACTTTTGCCTCTCTGAGTATTTGATTTAAAAATCACTTTATTGTCATTTTAGTGATGATAACTGGAAGTTATAACCAGTTTCTTTCATTTAACAGTGTATTTTGAAAATATTTCCTTGTATTTTGATACTCTTAGGTAATACACTTTTTTAAAGCTATACAAAATTTATAATTAGGATAAACTATAATTCACTTATTTACTATATTTTCATGTACATTTAGATTGTTCTCATTTTTCACAATTATGAAAATAATGTGATGAAAATCCTTGTGACTACATCTTTGTGTGTCTAATTATGTCTTTGGGATAAAATATGACACTTAACATTTGGTACATGTGGAGGAGTGAGTTTATTTATCCATGTTCTTGGATCCTCCAGGGACACTCAATCATTGTCTTCTGCCAGTTGGAAAATCTGGATGAGAGTTTGAGAATCATGGCTCTTTCAGACTATCATGAAATCATTTTAGATTTGTTTGTACTTATAGTCTAATAATAAACCCTTTTTATGGGGGAGAGAATTCACAAGTTTTCAGGAAGTAAATGTTGTTAAAAGTTTAGAGATGTAGCCTGAAAGTCTTTTTTTTTTTTTTTTTTTTTTACAGTCTTATTGGGGTAAAATTGACATACAAAAAACTGCACATGTTTAAAGTATACAGTTTTATGAGTTTGTGCATATGCATACACTTATGGTTCTATCACCACAGTAAGATAATAAACATATTCATCACCTCTTAAAGTTTTCTTGTGCTCCCCTTTTTTAAGGTAAGAAAGCTTTACATGAGATGTACCCTCTTAACAAAGTTTTTAAGTGTACAATACTACGTTGTTGACTATAGGTATTATCATGGGATTTGGCAGGCTGGTGCGTGGGTGGGAAAAAAACCTACCAAAGACAAAGGATAAATAGAAAAGAAGTTTATTAGATATGCTGCCATAGACGGCAGCAGGCCACACAGAAGAGAGGTGCCTGCGTGAGCCCTGAGGGACAGTTGCTGAGGTCTTTTATAAGGGAGGATAACCTTTAGCTCCTTGTGCTTACCTGACATTGAGCACAAAGGGAGCCTTGAAAGGATAGGTCTAGGGATTTTGGTAAGGGGTTGTGATTTTTGGTTGGGGGTTATGACCAGTCCTGGGGATCAGGCTTCCAGACTGTGTATAGATGATCATTATCTCAGCTAAGGCAGGTATATATTAGGAAAAGAATGTTCTTTGTTATCTTCAAAGGGCAGCAGCCAGGTGCCTGAGGGGCCTTGGAGCAGAGGGGCCTTGGAGCAGGAATCTGCTAGATGTCTGTGGACCCCACAGGTACTATGTTGCCCCAGATCTTTTGAGGCTGAACTCTGATGCACTGTAGAAAACTGGAAAGCCTTAATTAAGGATCAGAGGTGGTGGTCATGCTAATAAAGTTTCTAGGATCAATGAACAACTGTCCTCAATCTAATGCAAACTTTATTGGCCTGAACTCAAAGATGTGTGCCTTCATTCATTTGTCCATCATTTAATCAACAATTTCATACTGAGCACTTGCCATGTGACAGGCAGTGTTCTGGAAACAAGATCTATAAAACTGAGTAAAACATACCTGGTCCATATTTGCATAGAGTGTATTATTTAATCAGAGAGAAGTTGGAAAGTGGAAGGTTACATAAGAATTCATCACATATAGGTAAGGTTCCAGCGAGGTCTTTGTCATCATGTTACAGCATTCAAGTGCTAAATGCCACTGTGAACCAAAGACTGTGCTAAGTGCTCCAAAATCTAGTGAAAACCTTAAAACAAGCCTATGAATCAGAAACTATTATCATCTACTTTTTCTAGAAGGGAAAACAGACTTTGAGAGTTAAAGAAAAAATATCAAGGCCTTAATTAAATGGCATAGTCAGGTTCACCCTGATGGATTCCAAGTGTGTTTGAGCCTGCACTGCTGCCCAACAAACCCCGAGGTGTAGGAAATTAGAAAGGGTCCAAACATATGAAATCTGCTGGAATAGACACGCCTTACATGCCTCGTGCAGGTGACTGAAGTTACCCCTTGACTGCAGTGAGATTTTATAATGTAGACACAATCTTCCAAATGAGCCAAAAAAAAAGATCAGCTTTTTATTGAACTTATACTCTGTCAAAGGCATGTTGCTAGTCTTTGAAACAAGGTTAAGAACTAAGAATTATGCCCGTTTTACAGATGAGAAACAGGCTCAGGGGGAACCTTTTTTTCTTTTATTTTTCTCCAAATGACAGAGGAAATGGCAGAGGTAGGATTTAGCCCCATATGTGTTTAGCTCCAACCTCATATTGCCTCCAGCAAGTTAGGGTTTATGACTAAGGAAACACCTAAAGATTCAAGGATCTTAGAAATAATAGAAAAAATCTAAAGGATTAGGGTTACTACCTGATTGAGTTGCTGTTCTTTATTTTGTCAGGTAAAGGCAAATGGATGTGTTTCAGCCTTTCATTCTGCCTCCTGAAGCTTTTAAAATCCAGCCCCGCATGTCATATTCATCAAGAAGCTGAGAAAATAGAATTTAGCTCATTTTACTGTTAAGTACACAACTGGCTCAAATTGAAAGTATTCGTCAACAGGTCATTGTAACTTCGAAGTAGGGAGAGAAGACACTTTGAGAGAAGTACTATTGAGGTACTCAGAAATTTCATTAATGTCTTGGACCGTAGAATGAGTGTGGTTATTAAATACCCCATTGACAGGAAGTTGGATATGTTGGCTAGTGCCTTGGAAACAGGACTGAAATTGAAAATGACCTTAACAATTGGGAGAAGTGGGAAGATAGAAAGAGGGTGAAATTGAATAGCTTGAAAAATTGATGGTGGAAAGAAACATCAATATGCTTCATTGTTTCATTAAATTTGTCAAATGGGAGAATATCAGGGCTGTTGACCCATGGTGGCATTTCCGATGGTGATGATGATTAAAAGTAATATCCTGAGTTTTCTGGGAGATAACAGTAGAGATCAATGGGGGAATAATTGATTTTCATGCCCATGTGAAAGAGTAGACAGTTTAAACATTGGTGCAGATTTATCTTGAATGGCAACATGTGACTAAGTCATGTTTAACCAGGTCCTTCCAGCTGTGATACTTAAGTTGAATTCTCTATTCTTTCTTCTCCAGAGAGAGCCATGCTTCTAAAAACCAGGGAGTGGGAGAATCCATTTTCAGATTGGACTTTACAAGAAACATAAGGTTGGGGGTCCAAGGTTATGAGTAAGAGTCATTTAAAATGTAAGGTGGCACATAATCTTAGTATGTGATAATCAAGGGGAAAAATAATATTTCATACAGCACAAAGATAAGCAATGATGTGTTCCAGGGCATTTCTGATAGGCTAAATAATAATCTTCATTCATGATTCTCATTCGTCTGTATCTGTTTCTATCCATTGAGACGTATAGTGGGTTCTGTTTTGTAACCAGTCAAGAAGGAAGAATTTTTGCTTTGGGAGGGTGTCAAGTTGTTAATGGAAGAGGACAGAACAAAGTTTCAGTTTTGGTCAGGACAGCTGGGCTGGCTTTGAAATTCTATGGTTAGGAAAATGAGGGCCAGAATGTGATTAAACTTCTGTAAGAAACTAAGCATGGGAAGAGCTTTAACAATGTGCAACAACTTAGTTGGACATAGAGTTTAGAAAGAAGCCCCTCTTCCTCCCTTCTGTATGAAGCCCGGAAAAACTCTGGCACAACAAAGATTAGAAAAATTATCGTTCAGAATGCTTTCAGTTTTAGATAACAGTGAAAGCAAACCCAACCTTATTAAAGCAAAAAGGATGTCTATTAACTCTCTTAATAGAAATATTCTGGGCTGCATCTGGTAGCTTCAGGAATAGTTGGATCCAGAGGCTTAAATGAAGTCATTACCACTTAGCATTTCTCTATCCCTGCCATCTGGCTCTTCTCTATGTTGGCTTCCAACTCAGATGCTTAGCTTGTCTCTTCTGTGATGGCAAAGCGGCTGCCAGCAATTCTAGCTTTTCATTTTAATGCCTTATTTTCACCTACAGTTATTACAAGTCTTGGGTCTGACTCTTACTAGCCTGAAAGGGAGGATCACATGCTGATGTTGGAATCAGCCACCCAAACTACCCAGATTGACAATGATGGAGGCATGGTTCACCAAGATGATGCAGTACTATTACCAGAGGTAGAAAACAGCAATATTAACAAAAGAAATGTCCACCAATGAAGTGAGTTTTGGAGGCATATAGGGACACCACCCTTTGCATGTATATGAGACTTCACATAATAGATATGGGCTCCAGGGAACCAAGACTTCCCCAGATGACTCTTCAGGCAGAACATGGACTAAAGGGAAGCAGAGGAGGAAGGGATGCTCTGCTGGGTGTGCCTCACGTACTAGGGTGTTGTCATGTGTCTCTTTGAGGTCTCCCCAAAAGAAGAGGGCTCTTGGAGGAGAAATTGATTTTTTGTAATTAGACTAAAGGGGGCTGGCACTGTAAGAAATTGATCATTGGAAGAAAATATGGCTCTAGTTTGCAGTTGCAGATAGCTGAGCTGCATGAAATTTGGATTATAACATATTTCTTTTTGTGGGATTTAGTATGAAGTAAATTGATCATATATATGGATTAACTACTTGAAGAAGGAGATTGAAAATAAGAGACCCAGGAAGCGATTTCCTCTCAATAATTGTTGGCAAAGCAGTTTGATGACTAAGTGAAATGATGTTAATTTTGACACTAAGACCCGGGATGATTTGCAATTTCCTCATACCTTATCTAAAATTATCACAATAATAATAGCTCAAAGTTTATTACTGTGTACTAGACACTGTTCTAAGCACTTTCCATGAATTATCTCAATCAGATTCTTATGGTAACTCTAGGAGTAGGCAATGTTGTTATTACCATTTCATGATGGGGAAACTGGCATACAGACAGGTTAAATCCTGTCTAGGACCAGGACTTCCGTGGCTGGTAAGTAGCAGAGCCAAAATATAAACTCCAGACTGTCTAATTCTAGCACCCAGGTTCTTAACCAAGCCATGTGTTCTCTCCAAGAGAACAAAGGCAGGATTACTTCTTGTGGACATAAACCTACTTAGGCTAGAGTGGGACAGGGGCTCCTTCATTCCTCCTTCCTTCCTTCCTTCTACCCTTCTCCCTCCCTCTCTTCCTTCCTTTCTCCCTTCCTCTCTTCCCTAGCCCCCTTCGCCCCCTTCCTTCTCATTCTCTTTTATTATTCATTTGCCTAAAAACTCTGGACAGTTTCCTACACTGAAGGTATAATCCTCCCTCCTCAGTTATGAAATAGATTTGCTTGCTTGGATACCTACATATTTCAGAATTTTCGATGGGAAGTATGAAGGCTCATTCTTAGGTAAAATTAGAGTGACGTATTAATGTAGCATGAAATGGGATCAACTCCTGCCTTTTGAACTCTTGAGGTATTTTGCTATTTTTCATTTGTGATAGTACCTGTTTTTTACTGTAACTCATGTTGGGGGGCACTTCAGGTTTGAGGACTAATGGGCACTTATAGCAGCCTACCTGTGTGTTCCAAACACAGATATCTTTGGGCAATTGCTTGTGGAAAGAGGAGTTGGTGTACTTAAAGGCTTTAAACTAGCGCAGTATGACAAGTTTAATGGAAACTTTAACCTCTTCAAAGTGTCAAAGTTTCTTATAAGGCATGAACAGAAGTCCTTTTACAGCTGCCTGATCGTCTGATGTCCAGAGGTACATCCCCACAGTTCCAGAAGTACACAAAGCCTGTGTTTGCATTTGGGAGCAGAGGAGGCTCTGCAAGAGGAGTGAGGAGAATGGGCTGGGATTTTCTGTGTTTAAAAGCATTAGTGGTATAGTAGAAAGAGCAAAGCTGTGGGCACAGAAAATCTGTAAGAGTAGTACTTCCATCTGCCCTTAACTTAAGAGTCACCAGTTGTTACCAACGTCTACTTTTCCTTCTACTTTCCTTTCTGTCTGTCTGTCTCTCTCCACACTACACACACATATGCCATACATACTTAATTATTAGTGTGTGTCACTATGCTGAACCTCTGAGACTGAATTACAGACATCATTATATTTTGCCCATAAATACTTTAGCAACTATATCATACGGACAAAGACATTCTCCTACATAGTCACAATGCTGTGATCACACTTAGGAAGTTCAACCGTGATATAATACTATTTCCAATAAATAATTTATATTCAAATTTTTCCAGTTGTGTCAATATTATCTTTTAGATTTTCCTTTTGACCTAGGATCCAATCAGGGGGTCACATAGGGCCTTTACTCATCATGCCTCTTTAATTTCCTTCAACCGAGAACAGTTCCCTCGTCTTTTATCTTTCATGATTATGACTTTTTGAAGACCCAAAGCTGGTTGTTGACAGAATGTCATTCAATTTGAATGTGTCTGATTATTTACTTAGGAGTTAATTGTGGTTAAATAGTTTTGATTGGAGTATTCCATGGGTGACATTATCTTCTCCATATCTGACATCTGAAGGCTTACAAAGTTTGCTTGCCCTGTTTTGGATGGTATTAAGTTTGACAACTTGGTTAAGATGATGTCTATCAGATTTCTCCATTACAAATGTACCTTTTCCTAGTGGCTCACACGAGGGATCTGATTTTGCATTTTAGCTCTGCCACTCACTAGTCATACAGATTTGTCAGATTAGGCTATAACTCATCTTTCAATTTTTTTAATTCTCAAGTGTGGATAATCATACCTTCTTATATGGCTATCATAAGGATTAGGTATTATGACACAGACAAGTACTCAACAAATGGCAGTTATTGTTATTTTGCTATGATACAGTACAAGTGAGCTTTGGAGCATACAGATCTGAGTTCAGATTCTGTCTCTAAGTTACTTAGATTTTTAAAGCTTTAGTTTTCTAATGTCAGGGAGAAAATGATAGTATTCATTTCAGAGGTCAGCAAACTTTTTGTAAAGGGCAGGTAGTAAATATTTTAGGTTTTGTAGGTCTGTGTTTTGACTAGTCAGTTCTGCTATGGAAATATGAAAACAGAGCTAGATAATATTTAATCAAATGGACACACTGTGTTCCAGATAAACTATATTTATGGACACTGAAGTGTGTATTTCATATAATTTTTATTTGTCATGTAATACTATTTTTCTTTTGAATTTTCCCCCTCAACAACTTAAAAATGCAAAAACTGCACTTTTAGCTTGTAGAAAACAAATGTACAAAAGCAAATGCAGGCAAGCAGGTTCCTTTTGATTCTACAGGCCATAATTTGCCATCCCCTTATTTATTAATCGGGTAAGAATGAAATACTGTGTTATGTAAAGTGTATAATACCTGCCATAAGCACTAGAGAAATTGTAACAATTATTTGGTAAAATTTTTACTATTTTCAATTGTGCCTAAAGCTTGTGAAATTAAAAAAAATTAAAATGTGTAACAATTTGTGGAAAAAGATGGCCACCAATTTTTTTGCATTTTCTCTCATCAAGAGATTGAGTCTATTTTTTCCATCCTTGAATCTGGGCTATCTGATGGCTTCTTTTAACCAATAAAGTATGGCAGAAGAGATGTTGGGCAGTTTCCAAGCCTAGGCCATGGAGATTTTGCAGCACTCACTTTTGTTAGAAAATTCTGGATCCTATGCAGAAGCTTGGGCTACCCCAGTGGATTATGTGATTATGTGGAGAGAGACCCCAGATATGCCAGCCATCCCAGCTTCCTCATCTGAGGTTCTTAGGTATTTGAGTGAGGACAGCAGACATTAAATGGAGCAGATATGGGTTATTCCAGGTGAGCCCTGCTTAAATTGCCAACTTACAAAATCATAAGCAATTAAATAATTATTATTCCAGACCACTAGGTTTTGAAGTGGTTTGTTACACAGCAAAAACTAACTGATATAAGATGCTAGCTGTATCATAAAGGAAGGTATTGAAGGTTGCAATAAAGTCAGACACCTGAGCTGAGTCTTTTCCTACTTAGTCCAGTTCATACAGAGAATCCTGAAGAGCAGAAAAGGAGTAAGAGGAAGACATGCAGTGAGAGAAAAAGGCATTCCAGGGCATGAGAAGTGAGCAGAGGTGTATGCTGGCTGAAGTGAGTATCACTTTGTCACAAATGTTTGCAAATTATAGGACTAATTATGTAGGCAACTAGTAAGAAAAGTATGGATGAGTAAGATGAATAATTCTAAATTTAAGTTAGCATTGTTCATATACTTCAAGCTATGAAAAGCATTGATAACCTGAGGAGTCATACCTGACTTAAATTATGAGTATGCTATGCAAGTGGATCTTTTTTTCCATTGCATTATAATTAAAAAAAAATCAAACTGAGGATCCATGGGGACTGTGGCTGATGTGGGGAAATGAGGATACGGTGAAAGCAGATGAACCACAGGTGCAGACTGGGACTTAAAGTATACCTTTGGAAGATAAGAAAGCATTGCAGCTTTCACCAGAGAGAGCACAGTTCAGAAAACTGAAGCTCCCGGGATAGTGATTAAGGAATAAGGTCACTCTCCAGCACTGCTAACTCATGTTTGGGTGATATGGCTCCAGGCTGGAAGTTGGAGTCCTTGACTCTTCTCCTGAAGCTGACTGATGCCAACTCCACATGGTCATCTTGCTCTTAAATTTGCATGCGGCCATCTTGTTTATTCCACTGTTGAATCCCAGGGATTCTGCTTCTCTCATTTTGATGATTTGTTATTTAGAATAATGCAAATCAATTCACTTATTTTTACCTTGCGTCTTTACTTGTGAAGTGTCAATAAAACATTCTTTGTTACCTTTTAGGATCAGATACAGGCCTGGGTTAGAGTCTGTATAGTATCAGTGAATGTTAAGACATATTGCTATTTATGTCATCCATTCATGAAATAAATGATTACTGCTAGGAACCCTACTGGATACACGAGATAGAGCAATAATCACAGACTTAAGGGATTTTGCGGTTAAAAAATTTTTTTTAATTTTATTTTTAAAGAGTGAGGTAATTAAGTTTATTTATTTTTAATAGCGGTACTGGGGATTGAACCCGGGACATTGTAGATGCTAAGCAGGCACTCTACTACTGAGCTATACCTTCCCAACCTACAGTGTTATTTATTTAACAAATATTTATTCTACAACTTAGTACTAAGTTTTAGTTCTCTAACTGGAGTTTCAAAATAGGTTAGAGACTTAGCTAAAGGGCATACTATGTTAAGTTTCACCAGAGATTTTTTTTTTCTTTGCTCATCAAGACAAGAACGGATTTTTACAACCAAAGCCTAATCTACAATCAGCCATATTGGCAAAACTGCATAGATTTTCCTCAAAAATCTTTCTTTTTTATTATTTTTGCCCTCTCTTGTCCTTTCTAAGTGTCTCTGTACAGCTTTCCTCCTGCCATGTCTGAAATGTAAGAGAGATAGCCAGTCTAATTCTATCTATAAAGCCATTTCCCTGCATTCCCCTCAGACTTTATGCAGCAATATAAATCTCAGAAAATGTGTCCAGGTTAGCAGAGTTACTTAAAAGAGCGGACAGTCAGTGTGGCACATTTATTAACATCGTATATAACAAGGCTGTAACCGTACAGTAACTTCTATTTAGTCAAAAAGGTGGGAAAAAGTGCTGCTGAGGTTTATGGGGCTGATTCTGGACTAGCAAGGTGAGTTATGTACCCAAACAGCTCTTGTGTATCATAAACTGGAAGCTAATAAACCATCTTTAAACTGTACACTGTCTCTCCATTAGCAGAAATGGATCTATTATTTCCTGTCTTTGGGATGGCACTAATAATGACTTCACTGAAAAATACACACACACACACACACACGCACACACACATGCACACATACACACACACACATGCACAGACACACACTCCTGAGCAGCTTCCTGGCTGCTCTCAACAAAAGCTTTTCTGCCCACACGTGACACGAGGCAGGTCATTTAGGGAAGAGAAAAGGCTGTTTAAGTTAGGCAGGACTAGTGGGATGTCAGCACCAGGAAGTTGTAGATCATAAATTGTCATTTCCATTCTACTGTCATTTCCATTCTATGGCAGCAAGCATCCTTGGCTGGATAATGTAGTTAATTGAAGCTGTGGGCTTCAGTGAGGCGGTTAAGCACGTATTATAATACAGAGCTATGCTGAAATTACTTGTTTGTATATCTGCCTCCCTCCTTGGTCTGTGAACCTTTTGAGAGCATGCATTGTTTCTTTTGCATCTTTCAGTTTCCAAGGACTCAAGATATTTATGTACTTAAAAAAAATCATTGTAACTTATCCTAAATCTCCTTTCTGTTTTCTTCCTTTCCACTACTGCACTCCACCCCGCTCCTCCCCTGTAGCGACAGCTACTATGTCTGTCTGATGCACTGCAGAATCCTAATTTCTCTTTTTAAACAATTCAGGTAAAGTTAGTTTACAATGTTGTGTCAATTTCTAGTGTACGGCATAGTGTTTCAGTCATACCTGTACATAAATATATTCCTTTTCATATTCTTTTTCATTATAGGTTGCTACAAGATATTGAATATAGTTCCCTGAGCTATACACTAGAACATTTTTGTTTATCTATTTTATATATAGTAGTATCTGCAAATTCTGAACTCTCAATTTATCACTCTCTACCCTCTTTCCCCCCCTTTCCTTGTAACCATAAGTTTGTCTTCTATGTCTCTGAGTCTGTTTCTGTTTTGTAAATAAGTTCATTTGTGTCATTTTTGTGTCATATGGTATTCTTCTTTCTCTTTCTGGCTTACTTCACTTAGTATGACAGTCTCCACTTAGTATGACAGATCCATTTATGTTGCTGCAAATGGCATTATTTAATTCTTTTTTACGGCTAAGTGGTATTCTGGTGTGTGTGTGTGTGTGTATACCACAACTTCTTTATTTAGTCATCTGTTGATGGACACTTAGGTTGCTTCCATGTCTTGGCTATTGTAAATATTGCTGTGAACACTGGGGTGCTTATGTCTTTTTGAATTAGAGTTTCTTCTGGATATATGCAATCCTAGTTTCAGTGTGGAATATCTTTCCTGTAAGAGGGGAAATATACGTATGTATTGATTCAAATGAAATGTATATTTATCAGTAAGATCTTTACAGAAAAGGGCAACGTCCTTTCCAACGGGGTAAGCGGATCTTTCTCTCTGTAACTACAAAAAGTACTAGTAATAAAAGCATCCCTAACAAAGTGACTTCTAAATACCCTTAGTAGATGACATTTGTGGAGGAATCTTATGGACCTTCTGAATTCTAAGCTCTTAGGCGCACAGACCTGTTCCCCAAGTCCTCCCCTTCCTCTTCCTGGTTACAGGTTTCAGACAACTTGTTTCCTTCACTGCACTCAGTTGCACCAGTGAGCATCATGTCATAAAATCATGAAATTCTAATATGTGAAACAGCAAAGCATGCAACAGGATAAAATAGGGAGGGTAATTTATATCAAGGAAGGATTCTTCATACTCTTAAAAGATATTTCCAAGAAATTCCTATAGTTACCAAAGCACGTTTATAATATTGTTTAATTTAACACTGTTAGATTTACATAAAATCATCCCCAAATTATCTAACAACTTTTACTATATTCCATAGTATAATTCTAAAATAACTTGTATCCATTTTCTCCAATGATAAAAAAAATAAAACCATATTCAGAATCAGGCCACCAAGCCCACTGATCCAGTTACATGACCTGTGGTCTCCATTTGGAGAATCTGCATCATCTTGGGGCTTAGTAGCACTAGTGAGTGCCTCCTTCCTCACCTGGCTCATGCCTGTACATACCTACAAGATAATCTAGACCCGCTTGCATTCTCTAATGTGCTCCCATGGTGATACAAATGTGATTGGTACTTCTGTTAAAGTACACTAAAGCAGAGAGACATCTTTGGAAGTTATTCCAAAAGTACTAGAAGAAAGATAGAGAGTTAGCCAGTATAAGAGAGGGCACCAACCTGGGAGAGCATCTATTTTCATCATCACGTTGGGGAGTTACTGAGAATGCATTTTAAGGTTAGATTTTGCTGAAGGAAAAAAAATCGATTTAGTAATCTCAGAATATTTTTGTGCTGAATTGCCTTTCCACTTGGCACTTCTATGCCTTATGCCCTGTTTTTTTTTCCTTTTCCTTTTTTAAGATTGATTAACAAGTACTAAGCAGCTGATAGGTAGGCGTGTTACTTTCTAGGAACATGGCAAAGACACACCACGAAGTTCTCATGTTCAGAAATTTTAGCAGAGTTCTACATTTCGAATGCAGAAAGGAGGCTCACATAAAACTGATTCATTAAGCCTTCCTTTAAAATTCCCTTATAGGAGAGGCTGAAGATTTTTTGGTTTGGTTTGCTCGTTAAAGTCCTGCAACCTGCTCAAGTAAGTCATTCAAATTGATAATAATCTTTAAATATTTTAAAGTAAACTAATAATTTATGAATATTTTCTAGTAAAGAGATTCAAGAAATATAGATAAAATGAAAGTTGTTTTTGAACATCATTAGAAATTTCAGTCTCCTCCCCTAAGGCAACTCCTGTTACCATTTTGTTACGTACCTTCAGGGTACTTTGTTTATTTGTGTGTGTGTATGTGTAAGGACTATATCGTTTTGGGAAGTTTCCCCCTGCAAATGTCACATTTAAAATTTCTATACTCCACAGTATACGTGTTCCATAGTTTAATTACACCTCTGTTGGTGGATATTTAAACTCTCTAATCTTCTGCTATTCTGGGCATCAAGAGACAGCTCTGTGTAGCTGTTAGGGGCAGAGAATGTGGAGTCAGCTGTACCACTTACTGACTTAGTTTGGGCAAGTTACTTACCACTGTGACTCAGTGCCTTGATACGAAAATGAGCCATTGCTTTGTGTTAAATAAGTTAGTATATGTAAGGTGCTTGGAATTGTACCAGCCACACAAGTTTTAGAATAGTAATCACTGTTTGTGCTGCTGTAATGACAGTCTTAATACGTGCTTCCTCTTTCTTTCTCTCTTTCCTCCCACCCTCTCTTTCTCTGTTCCCTTTTCTCACCCCTTTCCTCTCTTCTTTAGCCTGGCTAGAAATGAAAAAGTGGAATAATTGTGTCCAAGTGTATGTTTATTTAGTTTTTAAAGTGCATACTCTACAACATACTCCCCAAAAATGACATACCAATGTATATTACCACCAGAAAAGTGTAAATGCTTCCTCATTCCTTCTCTAACACTTGCTGTTATCAGTCTTTATAATTTTTGCCAGTCTGTTTTGTCTAAAAATGCTCTCTCGATATACATTTGACCCTTGAACAACAAAAGGGTAAGGAGGCCGGCCATCCACACAGTGGAAGATTTGCAATAACTTATAGGTTGGCCTTCCTCCCTCTCTGTGGTTCCTCTGTATCCACAATTTCACATCCATGGATTCAACCAACCACAGATGATGTAGCCCTTGAAAAAAATCAGGGTACGAGTGGACCTGTACAGTTTAAGCCCCTGTTCAAGGGCCAACTGGAGTTTTACTTTACATGCCCCTGAGTACTGTGGGATTGTGTGTGTGTATGTGTTTTGAATTAAACTTTAATTTTGAGAGTCGTTGCAGATTCCCCTGCAGCTGTAAGAAATAGCAGAGATCCATGTATCCTTTATCCATTTTCCCCCATTGGTAATGTCTTATAAAATTGTGGTACAATCAGGAGACTGACATTAACTCAGTCAAGATACGGAATGTTCTACGAATCTAAGGTTCCTTTATGTTATACTTTTATAGCCACTCCCATTTCTACTCCACCAACTTAAACCCTGGCATCCACTGATCAGTCCTCCATTTCTATAATTATGTCATTTTTAAAAATGTTGCATAAATGGAATCATACAGTGTGTAATCTTTTTGGATTGGTGTTTCAGATGGCCTAAGTTCCGGGAGAATTATGTGTCTTTTAAATACTATTTTCAAGTTATTTGTTTATAACATTTGCACATTTTTTCCCCTTTGACTTGCTTGTATTTTACTTAATGATTTTTGAAGCTATTTATATATTTTGTATTCTAATCCTTGGTTTTCTATAAATACTATAAATATTTCCTCAGTTGTCACTTGTCATTTAATCCTGTTTATAAATTTTTGTGTTTAGAAATTTTAAACATGGAGAAAGTTAAGTTTGTTAATGCATTGTTTTCTGAAATTTCCATTTTTATCTCTTAAAACAAGCCTTTCCTACCCCAAGGTTTTGTGTTCACTGTGTGTGTATACACACATGTATGAATATAGTTAAACAAATACATGTTTATGTATCTACTGTATTTTATTCTAATACTTTTATATTTCATTTCAGGGGCCATTAAACAGATTATGGTGTATTTGTTATGACCACAAAATACTTTAAAAGGCAATGTAACAATGGAACTAGACAGCTACAATGTTCAAATGCTACATAAGCATTTTAGTTCCTACATTTGTTATACTGGGCTAATATCACAGCTGTATATAAAAGGCATACCCCTTGTAAGCCTTTGAGTTTGAACCTCTCTCTTTTTTTTAATTAGCTTTTAATCTACCTCTTATCAATTTGTTTTCCAAAAAGATAACCCATTTTCCCAACACAATTCATACCATTTAATATACTTATTTTTTAACTTTAAGAAATTCAGTCTTAAGTATCTCTCACTGTATCTGAACTGTTTCCTTCTGCTTCAGTGTTAGCACATACTGAAACGTTTGAAATAGTTTACATTTCTTCTTACAACCCTTTCATAGTTATAAGAATATGGAGAGATAGCAGTTACTTATAGTGGTAATATCTAGAGGAGAATACACTCAGGCTATAGAATGTCAGATCTGAGTATATTTAGAGACAATTTTATGGAAAATTCAACCCTTGCAATTTGGGGTTTTACTGAGAAAATTAGACCTGGTCAGAAACAAGATTAGACCTCAACTCCTCTGATGTTGAATCTACTGTATTTCTTCCCAAGCTACCTGGACATTAAAACCTGAGCAAGAACTCAGGGAATAGGGCCAAATCCCTGCTAGAGTGGCTCTTAGGAGCCTGACAAAAGCAATGGCTAATGGCCAGGGAAGTGGAAACACTTGAGTTGCCCTGTAAAAGGGTTGAGGAAGAGACTGGTTGGAAAAAAGGGTAGGAAAAGAGACTGAGAGACATTGTCATACCAAAATTGATGCATAATGTCGGGCTAGGAGACCCAGCAGAGGATTATTATCTGTGGAAGGGCCTGAGGACCCACCATTCATCAAGACATTAGAAAGATGCTGGTATGAAGTGCACCAAACTCACTAAGAAGTTCAGTGGTGGCTCTCCTCTGTAGGTCAGCGCTGATACAGTGGCAGGAGTCACAAAGCTGGGCTCACTATTATCAGTGGGGCACTGGGGCCCAAGTAATGGAGGTAGGGTGGTATTTAACTGAAGTCAGGAGGTCACATTATAATGACTGCTGGAAAGTCAGAAGGGCAGCAAGGAGGGCTTGACCCACAGAGAATTACAGATACGGTTAATAGAACATGGTTCCCTAGATGCAAAAGAGACCAGCAGCCAACCACAGTACTTCTTAATATATGCAACCCCAAACAATAAGATTGAGGAAGCAGAAAGCTGAGGGGTGTTCACCCCCATAAAAAGTCAACAATCCCTTGCTCAGTCTGAGACTCAAGCCAGTCTTTATATCTGGAACCACTGGCCCATGAGGTGGCCAGGTCCTTCTGAGGAAGGTCCTGAAGCACTGTGGTAAAAATATACTATTGTGGTTCCTATATTCCTTCCCAAAAGGGACTTATGGCTGTTACTCAAGTGATTGTGAACTGAGTAAAGGGAAATATCTGTATATTTCAAGGGACTGGACACAGGTCTGTGTTGACATTGATACCTGAAGACTGAACGTATCATCATTGCCCCTGCCTAGTCAGAGTAGGATCTTACAGGGACCAGATAATAAATGGAATCCTGTCTAAAGTCTGGCCCACAGTGGACAAACCCCATGGTCATTTCCCCTGTAACCAGGTGTATATTGGAATTGATGTACTTGGCAGTTGAAACAACACTCATATGTAGGTCTAGGAGATGAGTCATCGTAACGAGGAAGGCCAAGTGGAAACCTCTGAAACGTTTCCCCCTGGCTGAGGTAGTTCATAACAAACAAAGCGAAACAGTATTGCATCTTTAGGCAGAGATTAGTGCCACCTTTAAAGACCTAAAGTATTTAGGATGGTGGTCCCTATTTGATTCACTAGTCTAACTCCTGTAGGAACATAATGGGAATCCTAGAGAGTGATTGTAGTGTTGACCCCCACAGTCCTAATCAAGCTGCAGGCCTGATTGCACCTGCTGTGCTGGACATGGTATTATTGTTAGAGCAGACTAAAAAGACCTCAGGTACATGATCTATGGATATTGATTTGGTGAGTGTGTTCTTTTCCATGTCCATTATAAGGTTTAGAAATAGTACACACTTATGTAAGACAGACAAAAATATTAATTTATGGTTTTGTCTCAGGACTGTGTTAAATTTCCTGCCCTCTGCCTTAAAATAGTCTGAAGAGATCTGGATATCCCACAGAACATTACACCTGGTCCATTGCATTGATGACATCATGATAATCAAAGAGGATGAGCAAGAGATGGCTAGGATGCTGGATGCTTTGGGAAGACTCATGTACTCCAGAGTGTGGGTGATAAACACTGAAGATTTAGGGACCTATCATTTCAATACAGTTTTAGGGTTTCAGGGGTGAGGAGCATACTGGGACATCTGCTTCAATGTAAAAGAAAAATTACTATGCCTCATATTTCCTACCACAAAGAGGTACCTGTTAAACCTTGTTGGGTTCTGAAGGCAATGCATTGCACACCTAAGAATGCTGCTCCTGTCCTTTCAGCTGGTGACACGGAGGACTTCAGGCTTTGAGTGGTGCCTGGAGCAGAAAGGGGCTCTGCGCCAGAGCCAGGCTGCGTTGTGAGCAGCCAGGCTGCGTTGTGAGCAGCCATGCTGGTTGGACCATACGATCCAGCACAACCCATGATTTTGAAAGTATTTTTGTGGTAAAAAAAAAAAGTTGCAGTGTGGAGTTTTTTGGCAAACCCCTCATGAAGACTCACAACACAGGCCCCCAGAAGACTGGAGCAAGGCGATGGCATTCTCAGCACAGAAATAAATACCTTTTTAGGAACAGTTTCCTGATAGAGGGCTCAGTAACACTTGGCCGTGGGGCATCAAGTGACCAAATGTCTGGAACTGAGTTTAGTTCTGTTGGACACACCAGGTTATAGTTTAGATGGGCTAGCAGCAGTAACTCCTTAGATGGAAATGGTAAATACAGTATTGAGCCCAAACAGAACCAGAAGGCATAAATAATTCCTACCAGTGCCCTATTCTTCACTCATGCTTATGACCACCTGAGAGATCTCAAAAGATCAGTTGACGGAGGATGAAGTATCCTAAGTTTACTATATGGATGGGATGCTTCAGTATTTGGGTACATGCTGAAAATAGATGGTAACTACATTACAGCCACAATCAGGGATAAGAATTTGATGGGAAATCCAATGCAGACCTGTGGCCCCATTTTATTCAGCTCCTTGCTCTCTGGAACTATTTCCTCACAAATTACAGTTGTTTAATCTGCTCCAAACTCTGATTCCTGCTTCCTCAGGTCAGTGAGAAGCTCGTGTTCTACTGTGCTTCTACTCCCTGTACCCTGGTTCTAAAAGTGCCCCCTAAACAGGAAGCTGCAGGAATATGGGCTTGCCTCCTGTATTTCCTTTTTCTCAGTGGTTACAATACTGTCCTGACTGTTGTTCAGTTCTTGAAAACAGTTGCCTCATACTGTTTTTCCAGTTTTGTAATTGATATGGCAGAAAGGCGAGTTCCATTCTAGTTACTCCATCATCACTGGGACTGGAAGCCCCTCTCTCTTCTGTTTTAAATTGAGTTAATACAGAGACACAGGTGACTAGACTGAAACAGTTCATGCCAGTCAGGTCTTGAATTTAGATCTAATTCATAATCCATTGTTTTATCCAACACAACCAAGATGTCAGGTTGTTATATCCAATGGTAATAATTCTGTTTGATTATAAATAACTTTTAGGCTTGTGGGGTGAGTCTGGGCTCAGTGGAAAAGTGTGCTGCACTTAGATTTTGATGGCTGCCATGGGTATGGGAGGGGAGTATAATGGCCATGGTTTACTCGCCAAACCCTGTATTAAACCAGTGTTTATAAGTAACAAGTAGAGAAGTGATTTGATAGAACTGAAGAGTCCTGACTTTTTGGCAGGTGATTTGGGATTCTCCTTGTGGGTTTCACCTCCTATTTTCCCCATATTGAAGAAATGCATTGATGTCTCCTGGTTGGAGATGGTTTGAATTGAGCTGGCATAGGTGGGTGTGGGTCTATTTACTATCCTGGTAGGTTTTGGTTCTCTCTTTGGTACATCACACTCCCCAGGTTTCATCCTTGACATTTAATAATAGTTCTGAAGCCAGACAGTATGGGAGTTCTTATGTTATATTGTATTGGTGGGAAATGCCTACAATTTCCTGTTGGATCTGTTTTACTGAGGGCTTCTGTCCCTGAAAAAGGGAAGTGAAGATCCAGACAGCTCAATTAGCAATTGTTTTAAGCATACATATTTGGACCCAAGGATGTTTGGCTAATTTTATAGTTGGCTTTAGTTGGAGTCATTACTGAATGTCTCCTGCATATATTATGCTATATTCAATATGTGAAAATTCATATTTCAGCAGTATCAACTCAAGTGGAAAACTGAAAATCCCCAAACAGAAAATTAGCAAACATTTGTTCTGTCACAGCTCGAGCATGTGGTGTTCTTTTCTCTCTCTAAACAAAATTATCCTGGCCTCCTAGCCAATGAATGTAGCTCTTTTACGACATCCCAGGGGAAAGGCACCCCATGCAACCAGTGTGTTGATTATTTAATCATAAAAGACAAGAGTTTAAATAAGAGAGATAAAAACATCTTCAGAAGAATCACTGGGGACACCAGGACTTGGAGAGTTCTACACATAATTCATCCCCACTCACTATTCTGAACGTTATTGATTCTTTTTTTTATTGAAGTATAATCAGTTTACAATGTTGTGTCAATTTCTGGTGTACAGCATAATGTTTCAGTCCTACAGGTACATACGTATATTTGTTTTCATATTCTCTTTCATTATAGATTACTATGAGATTTTGAATGTAGTTCCTTGTGCTATACAGAAGAAACTTGTTTATTTTATATACAGCAGTTAGCATCTGCAAATCTCAAACTCTCAAGTTATCCTTTCATGTTCAGAGACATCATTGATTCTTGAATCCTGGGAATGGAAGGAGGCACAGATAAATGCAGCTTGGTGGAGATACCACACAGGAGAGCTGCCTTCCCTTCTCAGCATCACATTTTGTTCAGTTAGTTGATACTATGCAAGTTGAACCAGGTGTATGAACCAGAGGAAATGCCTAAGTATCAGACCGTTTTCCTCCTCTTTTTTCATGGTTGATTTTCACTGCATAATTTATAATACTTTTATATAATATGAACCCCTGCACCACCTTTTTTTAAACCTTGTAACACTTTTTGTCTTTCTTCTTACCCTTTGGGTAGAGTTAATGCTTAATGTAGAGAGAAAGAAATGAATTAATGCTTGTCTTTGAATTCAGAAACTGACCTTTGGAGCCCAGGACAGAGATAATATATTCAAGAGTGAAGTGTGAGTGTGAGAGTGTGTGTGTGTATGTTGCCAGAACCTACTTTTTGTTTTTGTTGTTTGTCTTCTTATTTCCTAAACATATTATTTAGGGCAGAAGCTTTTGGTGCTCAAAACAAACAAACAAACAAAAAGCCCAAACAAAATAAAACAAACAACAAGTAATAGAAATTTTATCTAGTATTTCCAGGTGTACTCAGTCAATTTTGGGTAAATTCAGTCAACATAGGTTTACGATGGGAACAGTCAAGATTTTCAGCCCTGTAAGGGCTGAGCAAGGGGAGAAGTTTATTAGCATCAGGCAGTAATAGGGTGAGACAGCAGGTCCACAGCCACCCTTGGACCTCTGTGGCCTCCCACTAGCATGTAACTGGTTCCCATAATCTGCAGTTCCCACTGCATCTGGTGGTGATTTCCACAGTCCTACCATGCCTATTACTCGGTAGAAAAATAGATATTTGAGACAGAAACTAGGTTCAGTGGTAAGAAAAAAATATAAGGAAATTGAATTTTTTGTATTCGTATCTGTGGCTTTTGAAATTCATAATCATTTTCACTGGATTTATATCTAGACTATGTTTTTCCCATGGAAAATTTTAGCCTTATTCAAATAGCTGAAATGGCCACATCCCTCTAAGAGCTTTCCTCTGGTTTCTGCCCCAAGGTGGCAGTGTAAGTTCTTTTTCCTACAGAGGTCCATCAGGATTCAATTTATTCTTTTTAAGGTGTTACCACTTCTCATTTTTTAATATGGTTATTTATATATACTGTAAATACATTATTTATATATTATATGATAGGATACTTATTCTGACAGGTTAGGCTATTGATAAATAGTGAACACCAATTCACATCTTCAAGTTTTCTTGGTTTCTAATACTCTATTTTTGTTGTTTCCTTTCAGTGGTTCTCAATCTTGGTGTATATTAGAACCACTCTAGATTCTTTTAAAAAATACCAAATGTTCTGGTCCATTCTGGAGTCAAGTAAGTCAGTATCCCAGGAAATTAATTCTCCCTTCCTTCTCTCTATCCTTTCCTCTGTTCCTTCCTCCTTTCCTCTGTCTCTTCTTCAGTGCTCAATGCCTCTCTCCCTATTTCTCTCTCTCCTGTGCATCCAGGAGGTACACCACACTGCCTAGGTCAGCTCTTTCCCCTCTGTGCTCCTGAGACTGACATGCAACCTAAAGCCTCCTCCATCAGCTTTTTAGATAAACCAAGGACAAGATAGCCAGCAAATAATCCAATTGAAGCCACTAGCAATATTGGGTCCCATTTGGTAGAGGAACTTCTGGGTGGTTGATTTTCAACTATTTGTTCCCTCAGTACATGAGGAAACCAAAGGCAGACTATGATCAATGTTTCTGCATAATGAATAAAAACATTGGATGAGGGAGTAATCAAGCTGCAAACTTACAGTGATTGTTACCCTGGAGGCCTCAAGGAAGGAGGCTGCTGTTTGTCTATATTGACCCTAGTAGATGCACCAGTGTATTCTACCCCAGCGTCCTGTCCAGCGGTGGATAATTAATAAAGGTAATCATAACAACCATTACCATTAGGGATTATTTTATCTGCTGACTGTATTTCTAGTGAAAGGGTCAAGAACTATATCACTGAACATCAAGAAGGCTATTGTTCATCTTTGAGTAGGCAGAAAATGATACTGGATTGGCTGGACTGCTCTGCACACTGAGCCTTTGCATCTTTAGTATGTCCTGTTTCTAACTTCTAGAGTCGATATACAAGTATGTGTGGGGGAAGTGCCTGTGGGATGGGTGGAGGGGATGCTGAGCAGCAAAGGAAGGCGGGAACGACAGCAGACAAATGGTCATCATCTAATGATGAGCTTTTTCCCTCTTGTCCACATATTTTAATTCCAGCCACCCCTCATTCCCTTGAACTCTGCATCTTGGGGATACAAAATTCATTTGTTAGCACTTTTTTTTTTTTAACAGTCTTTCTCCTAGACCCTGAAGCCTGGGTTTGCTTTTCTAGGAACTGTGGTCAAAGTGTCGTTGCTTGATTTCAGGTCCAGTCTTGTCTGCCTTACATATTAGCTGTGCGCCTTTGGGCAAATCATTTCCCACCTGTAAATCTCAGTTATCTAGTTGAGATGATAATAATGGCTTTCTGTTTTTGTGACCTTGGAACTTTGTCTTCACCTTTGCCATTGAAGCAAAGCCTCATTTTCTTGGTCTGAGTGATATCCTGGTTGTAGACTGCACTGAAGTGCATGGTGTCAAATTCTTCCGTGAAGCTTTTCATTCTTAGAATCATTTTGATATAGATCAGAATGCTTGCTGTGGTCTCATATTTCATATTCTTCCACACAAATACAGAGCTTTTATGTTAAAAACTTTAATATTTTGTGAAAGAAAAAAGGATCTCAACCTCATTGGGGTTTTATTATCATTTGTACCAACTTGTTCAGCCTGTCAATAACTGGCAGAATGGTGACCACTGATGCTGCTACTAGCACCAAGTATTTATATTTCACTAGGGTAGAGCTGGAGTTTCCAGAGCTTACAGTATGTAATCATGAATATATGTGTATATTTATGTTACCAGACTGATGCTGGATGTTATTTTTCAAACTCTCGATACACTACAGAATATACCTTATTTTAATAAAACTGAACGGTCACATTCTATTCTTTTCTGCCTTCAATAAAACCTTTTGTAATCAGTCATGTGGATAAATAGCATAGGTTGAAAATTTGAGACAATGTGTTGAAATCATCCAGCACAGAATGGGATGCTCAGTATCTACTAGGTATGATGATAATTATTAAGCACAAGCATTTACTCAGTGCCAGTTTTGTGTCTAGGACTAGTTAGGTCCTGGGAATACATGAGTGGACATCTTCTCTACCCTCAGGGAATTTAGAGCCTGCTTTATTTATTAAATGGCTTTAGACCCCTTTTTGGTTACATGCCTGCTTGTGGGGTCAACCTCTTCATTGCTCAGATTGGGTGCCAAGCCTGAAGTTGAGTTAGACCCTGTCTTGTCTTGTCCTCCAGCCCACCTTCCTCCTGTCCCAATAGAAGAAATTTTCAAGGAAGAGTGTGGTTAAGAGCTCAAGCTTTGGCGTCACAGGCAAGGATTATATCCCACTCCATCACCAAATCCTTATGTGATCTCCAACAATTGTCTTGACCCCTTTGAACTCAGAACTTGTTAAACAGGGGCTGTAATACCTAACTCGAAGGATTGTCATAAGTATTAAGTGTGAAATGCTTGTAAACATTTAGTACAATGCTTAGCATGTGGAAAGTACCCAATAAACGTTTACTCTCCCATTTTATAGATGAGGATACTGAGAATGAGAGAGGTTACTTTACCTGTCTGTGATCACACAACAAGCCAGTGGCACGAGGTCCAAAGTCCTTCTATTCTATACTGATGCATACAGAGACAGTTTCACTGTATTTCTTAAATCAAGTACTGTCCTTCGGCTCTTATGCCTCACAAAGATCCCTGGAACTTTTGAGCCTGCCCTGAATCTATACAGAGTTTCCTTTGTGCTTATGTATTTGGATGTTTATGTGTGTGTATCAGTGCTGTGTCTGTGTTCACTGATGCCCATGATTCTGGTTCCAACCCCTCAGTCCCTTCTGGGGGAGGGCAGGGGCCTTTTGTTCTGCATGGACTTTTTTCACAGAATTAAAGTCCTTCAGTTTAAGGAAAACAACAGTCAAACAAATTTAGACTTGGCACTTTCTTAATCATTTGAATTCAGAGGCTTGATTAACAGTTTCTGCATGGATCTCTCAGAAGGATGTCTTAGGATCTGAGAGACTTACAGGAATCCTGTAGATCAGTGATTCTCAAACTTGTCTATGGCATAGAATCACATAAAGGGCTTTTAAAATCACAGATCACTGGGCCCTACCCCAAAGTTTTTGATTTGACAGGTCTACAGCAGAACCCTAGGATTTGCATTTCTAGTAAGTTTCCAGGTGATGCTGATGCTGCTTGGCTGGTGACCATACTTTTAGAACCATTGCTTAGATCTTTACCAAAGAGGACTTCCCAACCTAAAGAGTGATGACCCTGGGAAAGAAGAGCCCAGCAGATTTAGTTTTTTCAGAATGAGTTCAACTGTCCAGAAAATGCCAGCAGAGAAGAGAAATACTTCCTTATAGATGGGTTCATGTACTAGGATAAATCATATGATGATTTACTCTCTGTGACTAGTGACACCTTCCTTGAAAACAGAAGAGTTATTTGTCAGATGTAGGAAATTCAGATCCCATTTCCAAAAGATATATTTTCTTTAGACAGATGGGAAGAACATGAACTTCTGGGCTCAAATTGTGATCTACAATTTATTTGCTTCAAAACCTTGTAGAAAGTTGGTTAATTTCTCTAAGCTCAACTATCAAATGGAGATATTAAAACCTAATCTTGAAAGGCTGTTGTGAGGGTTTAACATAGTGCTTGGCTGACACTAGGAATTGAATACAAAGTAGATATTTATGTTATTATTCAAAAAAGTGGTAGTTTTCCTGTCATTTGACTTTAGAGTACTGAATCAGAGAAATAGCCCATAAATGTCTCTAAACTAAATGTCTAAATACCTTTTCCCATCAGGCTATCATTGCAACTAATATTTATAAGATTCTATCTGAAAATCTTCATTGATTTAATGTCAAGTTGAATAGGATTAGTGGTTCTATACTTCGTTCAATTCAATGTGCACATGTTGTAGGCAAACAAGTCTGAAAGAGTTAGTACTTTGGAAAAGTGTTGTTTGATCATTCAAGGATATGAAAACCATTGGTTGACTGTTGATATTTTTTGAGGGCTACAAAAGTAAAAGAGAAGAAACAGAAACCAAAATATTGACTGAGAGAATTTTTGATGAAAATTATTTATAGGATTATACACAAAGTGTTTTCTATAATTTATTGACAATTTATGGAATTTTCAAGGGCACTCTGCCTACATAGATTTGTTGTCTAACATGGTAACTTCAGTACCTGATGTCCCTGTAAGAGGCAACTCTGTCCAACTTCACTGACTCCATAGATTACTATTTAAAACTGGTTTTCATGAATTGGTGGCTGATCTGTGTAGATAACTTTCTGGATTGGGTAAATGTTCACATGACTTAAATGGTTAGTCCTGTCTTTGATTTCTAAGACTTCATTATTCCTGGAATCATGTCAGGGTCCATGTAAAGGAATGACATTGAATTTAATTATTTATTCCAATTAGGTAGCCCGTTATGGATGACTTCATTGGTTCATTGATTCTATTTGACAGCCAGACAACATGACTCTACTCTCATTCATCTGTGGGCTGGATAGGTTACTGCAGTAGTCTCCGCATCAGGGTTGGAAAAGCTAACAAAAGTAAATTGTCACCCTGGTTAACCTCTAGAGGGAGCTCAAGACATCACTTATTCCTTAACCCCTCTGCATTCAGAGATGAGCAAGTTGTAAGTAAAGGAATAAAAAAGGCATTCTCAGAGACACATGGTTGAACATGAAGTTCAAAAGAAAATGTTTAAGTGGAGCAACAAAAGGGTTTTATCTAAAACATGAATGTGGCTCTTTTTGCTCTTTTGTAAGTTTCCTGTAGTTGGGTAGTAGAACAGGATAGAGAATGGTTCTCTTAGGCCCATCTATTTCAGGTCTTGACTTTCTTACTTAGATTTGTTTTGTATACTCCTTTTAAAATCCAAGTGCTGAAATCCAGGAAGGCCAAACCAGTGTGTGACTCTGGAGGGCAGAGAGCAAGGAGAAGGCTGTTTGACTTCCCTAGAATATATTACATGTGACACAACATGTGATAAGCTAAATAGAATACCAGCTGGTGATTTGGGGCCAGGGCTCATCTATTAATGATGAGCATCCATTGGGCACATAACACTTGAGAAGCTTCTGTAGTTGCTGGTAGCATAATAGGGATTCTGGAGGTTGATAATGTCCTCTAGTCTCTCTGCCTTTCAGAAGTAGGGCTCATCAATAAAAATATTACCTCACTGTTACATGGTGCATCTGCCAACATTAAAATATGCTTTAAAATACATTTAAATGATGTATAAAATATACAAATTTATGTATAATTCTTACACTTGCATAGTAAAATTTTGGAAGGCTAAACAAGAAACTGTTGACATTTGCTGCCATTCAGTAACTTTGAATTCTGGCTACTCCTGGGCTCTGGGGGCAAAAGAAAAGCTTACTGTTTATTGTACCCTTGTGTGTGTGTGTGTGTGTGTGTGTGTGTGTGTGTGTATACACTAATTACTGCTATTCCTTTTCAGTAATGTCACACAGTGAAATGATCATTGTAGTTATTTCTAGGTTGAGGATTATAAATGATTTCTCTCTCTCTATGTCATATCTTTCTGTTTTCTGATGACTTTTTTGGCAATGGTCATCTGTTACTTTAAAACCAAGCAAAAATAATTGAAAGACATTCATCATTTAATCCCTAAAACAACTGTGTAATATGAATGATATTAATCTCTCTGAATTTCTGATAGGATTAAATAATTTGTTTTAAGATCTTATCTGACAAAACTGGGATTCAGATCTGGTATTCTGACTCATTCTTCCAGGCCATCCAGGCCTCACTGTGATAAGGGGAGCAAAGGCTTAAGTCTCCTTAACGTCCACTCCCCCTAGAGAGCCCGTTAATCATGGCACCATTATATGATCTTTTTCCTCCAGTGCCTCATCAGGATGAGTCCATATGGACTTGTGGATATCTACACGTCAAAGACTGAGGAGAAGGGGCCTCGAAGAAGGGGGATCATGCACTGTAGGGACTATCAAAGGACTGACATTCTCTTCCCTGTCTTGTTCAAGGGGTTATATTCTTTATCTTTTAAAGCTATGTTTATCTGGTACATTCACAGGGACCAGAAAGACTTATTAGAATTCAGTCCCTACTGTCTGCAAAAAGGCAATTTACATGTGGCACCGGCTCAGACATGCCTCTTCTAATTCATTTGAAGGGCACTGAAGGAGAGCAGTGGAGTTTAATAATCGCCTGCAGCCGCCCTGGTGCTCGTTCAGGTGGCTTTATGGTCTCAGTTTGGCCTGGCTACTTTCCAGAGGATTTACCAGAGTTCTTATGGAGAGGCCACTGTGAGGCTGAGGTGAAGGTTGAGCCCCAGGCCCAGAACTGAACTTCTGCTAGTCAAGGGATGCTGCTGATCAGATAGGAATGGCCAACACCTGGGATAAGTACCATCACTCCTGCCCGGCCCCTCCCTCCCCGACAGGCTTTCTCTTCCTCAAAGCTTTTCTCGCCCATGGGTTTGATGAGTAATGTCCTGTATCTTCATTTATGTAAAATCTGCCATATTTAGTGTCTCTACATCTCTGCGCAAGAGGAAAGTATGGTAGGCCCTTCTCTGATTAATTTCTTCAGTCTTCAGCTGCTCTCTTTTCCCTGGGAAGACTTCTTAACTCCCAACTCTGTTAGTTTTTCTAGACTTGTGACCTTCATTGGTCAGGTGTCTCATCTGTGAATTGAAGGATTAAGCATTAGATTCTACTTAAAGTCTCAGGATGTTGCCCTGGGTTAATTGGCAAACATCTTGGCTGCGTTTATTGCCCTCTCTGTTTAAAGTGTCACTTTGGCTTGTCAAAAACTTTTCCTTTTAAATTACTACAAAAAGCATAGATTTGATCTGATATTAAAAGATAAATCAAAACAGAACAAATTCTGCATAAGTACTAGGATTCTTTATTGTTTAAGTCCAAAGCAGATTAAATAATAACTGAGATGAGGGAATTGTTTAAATATGGAAACTATTTGCCAATGAACCCCAATTATTCTTTCCAGTATTTTTTCATCTTGCCTTCATTCTCTTTGGTGATTGCTAAATATATACATATATATTTTTATATAAAATCAACTTAGCTACTAAATCAAGATAGAAGAGATTAGTACTTTCCCTCCCAGGAGATGTATCAACCATCATTAAAGATGCAGACAGCAAAATAGCAGTTTGAGCCTCAGAGAGCAGGTTGGAAAAAAATAATTTACAGTTGTGTTTTTGCTGTTGGCATTACACTAAATCACACCCAGTTCCTTCATTTGTTAGGCATGCTTTCAGTTTGGAATCAGAACAAGTCTATCATGGTAGGAACCCTCCCCCGCCCCCATTTTTTGCAAATAACATTTTATTTTTCTGAAATCTAGGGCTAGGAAACAGAGTTGCCTGCTCAGTTACAAATGCCTTGTCTGTACTTGGACCACAGACAGAGGAATGCCAGCAAGGTTGGATATGAAAGCATGACTGATGGCAGTTGGGAGAACAAAAGTCTTTTTTCCTCTTTTTGTTTTCAGAAAAGCCTCAATCAATACCCCACTTGTAACTGCACCAAGGGGCACAGAAGCAGAGTATCCAATACAAACACATTAAAACCTTTTAAATTTGACACAGTGCAAAGGCAGAAGTATTCTTGCATGAGGACAATTATTTCAAATTACTTGGGCAGGAGGGCTTTTGGAATAGAAAGAGTTTATGTCAATTTAGCATTACCCTTTGTCTTCTCAGAATTTTATGGTGTTTTTTAAAATTAGTATCTTATGATTTGGTTGAAATTATCAACAGTGGTAAATCTGAATCCCCCTATAACTGAGTTCCCTTACTGAGTTTATGATTTATCTTTCTATCCAAAACTATATTCCTTTCTTTGTTCTCTCTGACCTCAATCCCTGTGCTAACTGAACACTGACCGGAGTCAGATGATTAAGATTGCCGTTGTCAATGACATTGTTAATGCACTAAAATTACTGTTGTGGATATCATCATTAACGTACAAATTCAGGTTGTTTCTCCAGGGCACGGTGAGCTAACATATCCCCAAGCCATGGACCATCTGGCTTAAGAATTGTAAACCAAAGACACCCTGAATCCCAGAACTATGACTAAGAAATGTCATAGAAATGTCACTAGATGATGATTAATCCCAGACTCTTTGTTTTTCCCCTTAAAAAAACCCTAACTGAAAGACCAAGTTGGAGTGGATCTGAGACTTTTCTCCCACTCCTTTGCTTGGTGCCTTGCTAATAAACTCTTACTTTGCTGCAAACACCTGCTGTCAGAGTTTGGCTTTCAGTGCCGTGGGCACACAAACCTTTGCTCGGTAACAATAATGTTACTTAGGAAGTTCCATGGACCTTTGACATACAGCTTGGAGATCAACTAAAGTAATATTACCTATTTTTAAAATGAGGATTTTGAGGTTTAAACAGGAGAATACCTTGGCAGTTAATGGCAGAGTTGGGACTAGCAAAGTTCTGCTGGGTCTCAGTCCAGATTGAGCCTCAGGGTAAATCGTTTTCAGTCAGACTATGTTTGCATGAAGTCCTCAGCTGTCTGTCATTGCTGCCGTGGCTATTTCACAATTAAAGAGGTAGGAGCCCTGGAAGCCTGTGTAACTTGCCTTAAGCAGGAAATGGTGGGTCTTACAGGTTTGAACCTTCTTGATTCATGGGTCTATTCTCAACTAAACTTTTTTTAGACAAAAGCCTCATGGCTTAAGAAAACACAAAAAAGAAAAAGAAAAACAGAACAAAACAGCTTGAGGGAAGAATAATACATAGAAACAATGAGTGAGCATTTTGCTTTGATGATGTCAAGGTCACTTTTAAGTGTTTAGATGCAGTTCATTTATTGTGAATAATCAGATGCTTTTTCTTTTGACTTTTAAGCAAGATCTTCTCTTCCCTTTAGGTAGTAACAATTGATTATTGGTATATGATCCAGTGCAAGTGTGAGTAATGGATCAATGGCTACCCGTAAGATTAACAGATGGCTATTTTCAAAAGAAAAAAGTGAATTTTTTAATGATCAGTTCCCTTTAGTTCATTTTGCTCTCTCCTTAACACTTACTGTTTGCCACATTCTGTGATACGCAGTGCTGGTTTCTCAGTATGTTAAGATATTGTTTTCCTTTGCCATAATTTGGGAATCAAGCTCACAACTTTAGTGTCAGCAGCCTACCCACAAACCAACTAAGCTATCCTACTTGTCTACCCTTGCTATTTTCAGTTTTGAGTGACCATTCTTGGTGCTTGATCAGGAAGAACAGCAGAAGTGTCAGGACTGACAGAACAAGCCAAAAAGAGATTCACAGCCACCTACTCTGTGAGTCCTGGCTTCTGAGATGAAAGTTGAGGCTGCTAAGAGCCACTGCTTTGCTGACTACTCCCTTCATGGACAGAGAACTCTGCAGATCAGTGAGCCGCTTCCGCTGTCGCTGCGCACTTCACATCCCCTACTTTGCTCCCCTGTAGACTTTAGTGCCGTGAAACAAAGTTTTCCTAACACGACGGAACAACCTTACTCCCTCTGAAGCTAGAATCCAAAGGAAGGAATGGCTCAAACTGAGCCCCACAGAACCCCCTCACAGTGGCATCTGCACCTCCGTGCTGTCCTTTTTTGTTATTCAAAGTAAGAGCACCACTCTGTTGAAGTAAGTACAGGGAGTTGCTGAGAAGTCAGTTTCTTCCCAGCTCCCTTTTTAGGGTTCTGTGGAGTTCAGGAGAGAGTCTCAGCAGAGTTTTCTAAAGACACAGCCACATCCTCCACCTGGGTTTGGAAAATCATGCTGCATTTTTTCCCTCACTCTCCCATCAGCCATCTACCCTTCTGAAATCCAAATTGTAGCTAACAATCTTACTAATGTGAAAGGCAAAAGAGAGCTCAAACCTGGAGTTGTTTTGGGAGCTCTCAGACTGATAAGACAGTAAAAATGCTGTTTCCCTCATGAAAATCGAGAGGTTTTTCTTCTTTATTTTTTGTATATGAAATTATTTTTTGAGTTCTCCTCTGACAGTTGTCATGACAAAAGTCATTTGTCATAAAATGAGTTAAGTTCTTGTGCAGAATTATCTTTTAAGAGACAGAGTTTTAAAGATATCAGATAAATAAGTGGTTTGAAGGAAACAGAAACTTAGAAAACTTACAAAGCATGGAGAATACTTACTGAAATGGGTTTTATTCCAAGTTAGAATTTTGTTTTACCGAGTCTTGCAGTTGGAAGTCCAGCTTTGGGTGTAAAGACTACTATCATTGACGAATACATGGGGACATATGCTGTTTACTGAAATTCATTTTATCTATACCCTTAAGATCACAAACAGCAATTCTTTTAGATTGTATTTGGAAATAGATCAACTATTTAATCCCCACTTATTCTCCATCTCTCCATGGGTATGGATGCTCACATACATACACACACACATCCTGCCTATTCCAGGCAAACTTTTGAAGGAAAATATGACCTTGAAAATGAATGTAAAAATACACAAATTGCAAATGTGATACTGAATATAGAAAAAAATAATACAAAGCAAAACATAATGTTCCTTAGAATGTTATTTTCAGTTAAATCTCTTCTGTGATTATTCATCTCACAACTGAAGAAAAAGACAAAAAACAGCATTGTCATCTCAGTGTCAAATAAATCTAATAAAATCTTTTCATAGAGAAGATGTATGATCCATAGTAGCAGCTGTTGCCCGTACCTAGCAATTATAAGCGTATTACTTAGTATTTATTAAACACCATAATAGCATAGTGCTATAAAATGAATTCTTTTATCTAGTTCTTCCTTTCAGGCCAAAAAATAAAAACAAAAGTAAAAAAGAAAGGAAAAGAAAAAAAGTAGGCAGAGAGAGAAAACAGGCAAATTCTTTGGGAGAATGCTGAAACAGTTTTGCAAGGTTTGGTAATACATGATATGGTGCAGTTAATTCTGGCCAAATTGGAGGTATCTTGAGGATGAAGTATCTTGACGGGAAGGATACATTTCTAGGAAATAATGAGCCTTAAGTCTATATAATGAAGTAAGAATAAACCTCAAAGTTAGATATATCAGGGGTTTGAATGTATTGACTCATAACTTCTAGGGTTCCATAGGTGCAGAGCAACCAGAATTTTTGATATTGCAGAAGTTTTGAGCAACTTTTATTCACCACTCAGTCTGATAGGAATTCATAGGAATTTAGGGGGTGTTTCTCGGTTCCTGCCTCAGTACACAGGGTGATACAGCCTTAGCTCTGCCCAAGAATATTTTTTTACCTAGACCCAGCACAATATAATAAGGTGAACTGATTTTGTACTATCAGAAACCCTTAAACACATCCCAGATTCCTCTACTATTTCCAACTTGGAATCATATTTCCAATCTCAATGGGGCTAACTTTTTCTCTTCTAAGACTTTGTGGTAAAGATACCTAGTCCTGATATGATCTTCTCTGCCTTCTACTTGTACCTTCTACTCTTTCTTTCTAATTTATACTCTTTCCCCTTGCCTAATAATTTTCCCAGTGAATTTGGTAATGTTGCAGGATACAAAATTAATATACAGAAATCAGTTGTTTCTATACATTAACAATGAAATATCAGAAAAAGAAATTAATGAAACAATCTCATTTACCACCACATCAAAAAGAGTAAAAATAAACCTACCCAAGGAGGCAAAGGCCCTGTACTCTGAAAACATTCAGACACTGGTGAAAGAATTGAAGACAACAGAAACAGATAGAAAGATACACTGTGTTCTTGGATTGGAAGACTCAATATTGTTAAAATGGCCATACTACCCAAGGCAATATATAGATTCAATGTAATCCATGTCCAGTTACCATGATGTTTTTCACAGAACTGGAACAAAAAATGGCAAAATTTGTGTGGAAAAACAAAAGACCCCGAATAGCCAGAACAATCTTGAGAAAGAAAAACAGAGCTGGGGGAGTTCTGCTCCCTGACTTCAGACTATCCTACAAAGTTATAGCAGTCAGAAAACTATGGTACTGGCACAAAAACAGACACGTAGATCAATGGAGCAGGATATAAAATCCAGAAATAAACCCAAGCATTTATGGTTTATTCATCTATGACAAAGGAGGCAAGAATATTTAATGGAGAAAAGACAGTCTCTTTGATGAGTGATGCTGGGAAAAGTAGACAGCTACATGTAAAAGAATGAAATTAGAATATTCTCCAACACCATATACAAAAATAAACTCAAAATGGATTAAAGACTTAAATGTAAGACTGGATACTATAAAACTCCTAGAGGAAACACTGGCAGAACACTCTTTGACATAAATCGCAACAGTATATTTTTTAAACCAGCTCCTACAGTAAAGGAAATAAAAGCAAAAGTAAACAAATGGGGCCTAATTAAATTTAAAAGCATTTGTACAGCAAAGGAAATCATAAACAAAATGAAAAGACAACCTACAGAATGGGAGAAAATATTTGCAAATGATGTGTGCAACAAGGGACTAATTTCCAAAAAGTGCAAACAGCTCATACAGCTTAGTATATATTTAAAAAAAAGCAACCCAATCAAAAAATGGGCAGAAAACCTAAATAGACATTTTTCCAAAGAAGACATCCAGGTGGTCAATAGGCACCTGAAAAGATGCTTAGTATCACTGATTATTAGAGAAATGCAAATCAAAACTACAATGAGGTATCACTTCACAGCAGTCAGAATGGCCATCATTAAAAGTCTTCAAATAATAAATGCTAAAGGGGGTGTGGACAGAAAGAAACCCTCCTACACTGTTAATGGGAATGTAAATTTGTGCAGCCACTATGGTGGATAGTATGGAGGTTCCTTAAAAAACTAAAAATAGAGTTACCATATGATCCAGAAATCCCACTCCTGGGCATATATCCAAAGAAAACTATAAAGGACCTACTGTATAGCACAGGGAACTATATTCCATCTCTTGTAATAAGTTCTAATGGAAAAGAATCTGAGTGTATAATATATGTAATTATAAGTGAATTGCTTTTCTGTACTCCTGAAACTAACATCATTAAGTTAACTACATGTCAATAAAAATAAAATTAAACAAGTAAACTCAAAGTAGATCAAAGATCTAAAAGTAAGAGACAAAACTACAAAAATCTTAGAATAAGTATAGGGAAAATCTTTATGACATTGGGTTTAGTAATACCTTCTTGGGTATGACACCAAAAACAAGGCAATAAAAAGAAAAAAAATAGTTAAATTGAACCTCAACAACACACAGAATGGGAAAAAATATTTGCAAATAATATATTTGATAAGGGATTAATAGCCAGGATATATAAAGAACTCCTAGGCTCAAGAACAAGAAAACAACCCAACTGAAAAATGGACAAAGGACTTTAACAGATATTTCTCCAAAGAAGATATACAGATGGCCAGTAAGCACATGAAAAGATAGATGCTCAATATTATTAATCTTCAGAGAAATGCAAATAAAAACCACAATGGGATACCACTTCCTACCTATTAGGATGGCTATTATCAAAACAAACAAAAAACAAACAAAAACAGAAAATATTAAGTGTTGGTGAGGATGTGGAGAAAGCAGAACTGTTGTGCATTGCTGGTGGGAATGTAAAATGTTGCAGCTGCTGTGGAAACATTATGATGGTTCCTTAAAAAATTAAACATAGAATTACCATATAATCTAGCAATTCTATTTCTGGTTATTTCAGTACTCAAAATAATTGAAAACAGAGGTTCAAACAGATATTTGTATACCCATGTTCACAGCAGCATTATTCACTGTAACCAAAAGGTGGAAACAACCCAAAAGTCCATTGATGGATGACTGGATAAACAAAATGTGGTGTGTGTGTATGTATATATATATATGAATATTATTCAGCTTTAAAAAGGAATGAAATTCTGACATATGCTGTAACATGGATGAACATTGAAGACATTATGCTGAGTGAAAAAAGGCAGACCTAAATAACAAGTATTATGTGATTCCACTGATATGAGGTACTTAGAATTGTAAAGTTCATAGAGACAGAAAGTAGAATTGTAGTTTCCAGGGACTTGGGGTGGGAGAAATGAGAATTTATTGTTTAAGGGTACAGAGTTTCAGTTTGGGATGATGAAAAAGTTATGGACATGATGAGTCCAATGGTTATACAAAAATGTAAACATACTTAACACCCCTAGAGTATACACTTAAATGGTTAAAATGGAAACTTTGTGTTTTGTATATTTTAACACAATAAAAAAGTGCAGTTTAAAGAGATATGGAAAGAGATAAGGTCCTGTGGGAACAAATGACACTAAGGGTGTCAGCAATACTTAGAGGAGGCATTGTTTGAAGAGAACTTTGAAAGATTGCTGGGAATTTATTTATTTTTTTTAATTAATGTAATTGGAGCCCAGAACTTTCAAAGCTGAGTGTAATTTTGCAATGGCTTTTTCAGTATAAGGTGAGCGTATACCACATTCATTCCTATGTTCAAATAATATTTACTGAGCATCTACTAAGTACCAGGCATTGTCCTAGGCATTGGAGATTCTGTGGAGAACAAAACTCCACCATATAGCTTGTATTCTAGTCTCTGTGTGTGTGTGAGTGTGAGGAGGGGTTAATTGGAGGTAAGCTTGGTAGAAGAGGGACAAATGAGAGATGGCTCTGAATTCAAGCTTAAACACTAGGACCTTCCTTGTGGCCGTAATATAAAATATGAATTAGCCAGTGTGAGAAAAGTTCAGAGGAAGACCTGTTGAAATAAATGAGTTACACTATGGTAGGAGTAATGAAGGCTTGGACGCAGGAAATGATTGTAGAGAATGGTGAGGAAGGGGTTTGAAAGGTGGAATCGACCAGGAATGTCAAGTGGATGGGGAGAAGGGGTTAAAGATGAAAATGACTGGTATTTTTTGCTTGGAGGCCCGGGAAGAATCAGGAATCTAGTCTCTTAAGTATAGCCTCCTTTTTGGAAGGTCAAAAAATCCTGAAAGACAGCTCAACCATTTATAATAAGTAACAGAGAGAAAGCAATATGAAATCCTTTCTGTAAATTGCAGCACAGGGTTAGTGACTATTCCTCCAGAATTTTGTTTATTGGGTTCTATCATTTAACTACCATTTCTTTTGGTAAAACGTTATTTCTTTGACACTCCCCACATATCTTATTACTTATCTTCTTATATTGTTGAAAATGTCTTGAGAGTTAAAATAAAAAAGTTGTATTTGGTGAAGATAAATTTATTTCATTTGAGGTATTTGATGACTGACTTAGTAAGTATAGTGAGATCATATTTTCACCAAGATGACAGATCAGTCAGGGAATTGTGTCTGACTTTTGTATGATAATTAGGTAATTTATTTAATCCAACTCTGGGAAAATGTTTTAGATAAAAAAAATAGTGAATTCAGATCAGTCCTGTTTATCACACAGTGTGCCTGCTTAATGATTTAACAGCCATACTAAACAATTGAGCCTTTAAAGAAGTCATGCAAGATGAATGTTAATATAGCCTTATAATTGCCTTTCAAATGTTAGGGAAAATGCTGATTAAAGTTTACATTATGGTTCCTGGTAGAGATGGGTGGAAATTAAATATACATTTATAAATAGTTTAATATTGTAAACCACATCCAAGCAATCAATTTGAGCAGCAGAATAAATACAGTCTCCATTATTTTATAGGTTCATTGTTTATTTTAAAATGTCCTTGGAATGTCACCTGATCAAATCCATTTCTGCTCTTTTACAGTGAGTTTCCCTAGTTAGTGACTAACAGTGGCACCACTTGCTCTATGGATGCAAAGGGTAAATGTTAATTGCTAGGAGTTGTTACTTATGTAGGTTCTGACTCAGTAAAAATGAGCACCAAAGTGGGAGCCAAGGGACATGACTCTAATCTTGGTTTTGCCTCTGTTTGACCTTGAAGAAGTTATAAAATCCTTGGGCCTCAGTTTTCCTATTTGCAAAATGGGAGAGTGGAGAGTAGAGAGTAGATGATCTCTCTGACAGGGAGGAAATTTTGTGTATTTTGACTACCAACAGACATGGCGTGGCTAAGAATGAGATAGCCATAAAAATTAAGATTAACCCACTAGGACCAAGTTCACATCTAACAGAGTTGGCTTCAGAGTTATGCTTTTAAGCTGTTAGACTACCAAACTCCCTGATTTCAGGGACTGAATTTCTTTTTCATCTTTGTATTCCCAGGGCCTATCTCATAATATGTACTTGTCTGAGTTTCATTCAGTAAAAATGTATTGACTGTCTTCTTTGTGCTCAATAGTTTAGCCAGTGGTTAAGGGCCTAAGCTCTGGAATAAAACTGTGTGGTTACCTAATGGCAAATGCTGGCTTGTTGCTTACTAGATGTGCAACATTGGGCAAGTTAACTTTTCTGTGCCTCAGTTTTCTTATCTGTAAAATGGAAGTAATAAAATACTTCTTATTATGAAATTGTGAAGATTAAATGGCATTATTTATGTAAAGCTTTTGTCATGGTATATGGCACAGAGTAACTGCTTAATGATTTTTTGTTGTGATGGTGATAATGAGGAGGAGGAAAAGGAAGAGGAAGAGGAGGAAGATGGGGAGCAGAAGAAGGAGGAGTAGGAGGAGGGGGAAGAGGAGGAAAGAGGCCCTGGGGCCACAGTAAATATTTACTGAGTAAGTACAAGTCTTTATATTTTTTCATCTGTAGCCCAGATCTGCCCAAGATCTTGATTTTGTCACTTGATCCAACACCCTTCTAGGTTCATGCTTTCTTGATTTGATATATGGGCAGGCAAAGGCCCTTCCTGGTCTGTTTGAGACAAAATGCTTGGTTTTTATTTCTATTTTTTAAGATCAAAATTATGCTTGTACACGGTTTAAAGAGGTCCATCTACAATTTACCGTACAATTCTTGTTATGAAAACAATAATCCCTTAAGCCCTTTTTGTATCTCCTATTCTGTAGAGGCAACCAATTTCAACTCTTTCAGCTGATTCTTTTGAATCATATATTTAAATAACATACTGGTATTGCGATTTCTGCATAGGCTACTTTTAGGCATAATCTATTGATTTCCCACAATAGAAGATGAGGATTTAGCTGTCTTTGACCACTGCCACCTCATAGACACGTGCACACCTCATCTCTGCACCCTCCCCAGTAGCTACCCTTAGAAGTGTATTTGGGTCACTATTCAGTGTTTATTATGAATAGTAAACATTATTTGTAGCTGAGCCATGTAGGACGCATGATTTCTTTTCCTTTCATACATGACATTTTTTTTTCTTGGTCTTAGTAATTATCGTTTTTGGTTTGTATTGTTTCATAGTTGGCTTATTTTTCAATGACTCAGTAGTTAACCCATTCCTGCAATCTTCCCCCATTGAGTAAATTTCCTCTGAATATCGTCAAATGCATTAAGTGTTAGTTTTACTCTTATTTCTTGAAATAATTTTCCTAAAGCCTTTGGACCAGTTTGCTCCCTCAGTGTTGCATTAGGAATCTGTCTTCACCATTAGCCTGTTATTCCTCTGCCCTCTCTTTTATTAATTACAAATGTTCCTTTTTCCTAGTTTACTTCCTAATTTTGGTGAGGTGTGGCCTCCAGTACTTTGCTGAGGAAGGGAGTATAGGAAGCAAAGTTTTGAGGTCTTTCACATCTAGAAATATATTCATCATATTCTCACACTAATTGATAGTTTGACTAGATGTGCAATTGTTGGCTGGAAATAATTTTTCCCTCAGAATCTGAAGCATTACTCCGTTCTTTCTTTTGGCTTCCAGTGTTGTCACTGAGAAGTTCTGAGCCATTCCTATTCTAAAATCTTTGCATGAAATTTCCTTTCCCTTTCTGGAAGCTTTTAGGATATATTCTGTATTCTCAGTGTTTTCAAACATGATGATGATGTTGTATCTTGGAATGTCTATTTTCATTTTCTATGTTGGTCATATGATGGATGGCCCATTATTCTGTAAACTTATTTCCTTCAGTTCCAGAAATTTTCTTTAATTATTTCCTTAATGATTCCCTACTCTCTCGCCCACTTCCTCCTCTCTCTTTCTTTCTCATCTCTTTTCTTGCATTCTGGAATACGTATTACTCTGACATTAAACCTACTGGATGGGTCCTCTAGTTTTAAAAAATCTTTTTCCCTCTATTTTCTATTTCCTTGTCTTCCTGTTGCCTTAAAAAAAATAATTGTCCACGATTCTATTGAATTGTTTTCAATTCTGCTATGGCATTTTTATTGCCAAAGACTATTCTTTTTCATTCTTTAAATGTTCTGGTGTTTTATACCACTGTTTTCTTGATTCATCAACTCAATATCTACTCTTGGATACTTATGATTTAAATGCTAGATTTCTGTTTGGTAGTTTGTTTAATTTTTTCCCCATTACTTTTTATTCCTCCATGTGTTTTTTTTTTTCCTCTCTTTTTCTTTCCTCCTGTCTGTTTGGTTTCTGTCAATTATTTTAGAGGCATGCCATTAATAGCTGATGATCATTAGCTATCTGCTCATATTTAAGAGTGGGACACTCAGAAACTGATTGGGAATTCTGTATATATAAATGAGTCTTTTCAAATTTGATTTTCAGTAGAGGACTATCTGGCTGGCTGTTTCCTTGAAGAACTGCCTATGTCCATATCTTTAGTTCATTTCTTTGGGCTGGTCAGATTCCTCAAAAAAAGGTGTTCGAGTCTCTTGCTTAGTGGGGATATGGCTGGCTTCCAGTATTATAGAAAAGGCAGATGCAGGAAAAAGCTGGGGCCTCAACATTCAGTATGGATGCTTTTATTCCGCATGGCCCCATTTCATTATGGTAGTCCTTACTTAACCATGCCTAGGGGCTCTGAGTATAGACACCCCATGTTTCCGTATTTTCAGAGGAAAAAACCTCACCTTTGTGTTGAGATAAGATGAAATCTTGGGACCTAACTACTGTTTAAATACTTTGCACCAAGTTTTCTTTCCTTCCTTCCTTCCTTCCTTCCTTCCTTCCTTCCTTCCTTCCTTCCTTTCTTTCTTTCTTTCTTTCTTTCTTTCTTTCTTTCTTTCTTTCTTTCTTTCTTTCTTTCTTTCCTTCCTTCCTTCCTTCTTTCTTTCCTTCTTTCTTTCCTTCTTTCCTTCTTTCTTTCTTTCCTTCTTCCTTCCTTCCTTCCTACCTTATCTCCACCCTTATTTTCAAAGATACCTAGTGCTTGCTAATTGTTGAACTCTTTGGAGGACCATGAAGTATAAAATGATTTGCTACTTGTCTTTTCCTACTGCTGACTGATTTCTCCCTCTCCCTTTTCTGCTAAATCAGTTGTCTCTCACCTGTCTACTTTACAGCTTCTAAAATGATGAAACTTCGCTCTTCTTCTTCATGATTTGTCCTTGTGGGCTGTCTTTTAAATATCTCTACTGTTGTATTAATAGGGTTTTAGGAGTGAGTTGAGACTATTACTTGAGTTCATTCTGTTGTTTAAATTAGGAGAACAAGTATGTATTCTTTCCTTAGTGTTGGATTCAACCCATGAAGCTCTTCACAGCAGCCTTTGCTTGTGACAGCTCCTTACAAGTTCCTTTCAGTTTTGTACATCATAACATTATAATTTTCTTAACATCTTTTGTGGGCCTCTGACCAGATGCTGACATGGAATCTGCCTTCATTTAACATACTGATCTGCTCCAGACTTTTCTCCAGCTGGTGAATGTCAGTGCCAGGGTCTGTATTTCAGAACTGGCTAAAAGGAAAACCATGGTAGGATTGTGTTTTTTTAATCAATTTTACACAGTTGGAGAGTAACTGCTTATTTGACTAAATTCAGTTCTATCAATTTGGGCTCTTTCTGGGCTGAAGAGAGAAAATACACAATTTAAACTGCTTTAAGTATTTATTGGTTCACCATATTAAAAGGTTTAGGGTAGTTTTGGTATCAGTCTTGGTTTGGTTCAGCAGCTCCTATGGTGTTAGAATGTTTTTCTCTTTAATTATGCTTTCTTGAATCAGTTTTGAAATGATTGATTCCTAAGACACAAATTCATGAGAATAAATAATGATAACATTAAAAGTAATAAAAACACATGTTATGTATTGATATTATATATGTTTAAAAAGTATAATGCCTAACCCATAGTGTACACTCAATATGATCATTGTTAGCAGTGCTAGTCATTCTGTTTCTGTGTTAATCTTTGCAACAACCCTATGTGGTATTGCTACTATTATACCCATTTTATAGTTCTGAAAACCAAGGACAGTTAGTAAACTTGTCCAAAGTCATAGAGCAATAAAGTAACAAAGCTGAGGTTTGAACTGAGGCAAACCCTTTTCAAGGTTGAATGCTTAGTGTCAAGGCACCACTGACTTTATGAACAGCAGTCCTGTTTATTGACATTCACTACACCTTAGAAACTGGCTCTTTTCATCTCATTTGACTATCCTAATGTATGCAGGCTGGTAGTATTGTTCCTCTATTGAGATAGGAAGACTGAGTTTTAAAGCATGAGGTGATTTTTCCACGCTATCCAGCTCTACATAGCAGAACAAGGAGTTGGACTTAAGCTGCATTTTTTCCTACCCTACACTGTGCTACTTTTATGCTAGATTGATGTTTTTAACTTCTGAATGAGCATCTAATTGGCATAGCATTTAGAGCATTTTTAATCCTTATTAATGAAAGATGGCAGAACATGAATTGGTTTTCCAGACTTTTGAGATGCTGTTGTACCTGGCTCTTGCAGAAGACCAGAGGCAGGAAAAGGCAGGACTGACTGGTGGGATGGGGTTGTCAGTAAGAAAGTGTACCTGATTTCAAGAAGGTTTGTGTCAGGAACTCCTATAGGCATCAGGAACCTGCTGTGACATTCTGTAGGCATCTTTGTTAGATTCCAAAGAGGCCCAGCATGGAGAGGTTATGAGAGTTTACACATAAGATAGGCTTGGGGTTGAATCTTGGTTTTGCTATTTATTAGCTGTCTGACCTTGAGATTGTTTCTTAACCAGCCTGAGTTCATTTTTCTCTTTCTACACTGGAGGTAAAAAAGTATGCTGAGCTCATAGAGTTGTTGGGCAGATTAAATATGACAGTGGAATTAGGTACTAAAGACTGTGCCTGGCACTTAAAAGGGGTCAATAAATGCTAGCTATTATTAGTAATAATGTTTACATACAAACAGTATGGACATTGTTGAACCTCAGATATTTTCCCGAAAACAATCTGCACACCGACGATGGGCCTATTCCTTTCCCTACTGTAAGTTTCTTTCATGTTCCTCTCCCCCTTCACCTCCACCCTCAACCATACTATATGCATAGCTTAGCTCCAAGTTCTCTGCTTTGACATCTTCTTAATAAGTTGATTTTATTCTTTGGCATCAGCCTTGAGTGTATGCTGAAACTTTGTCTGAAATGAAAGTTTAATTGCAACTATTATCAATATCAGGCCCGGAAACCTCCTCTGAGCAATTACACAATGAGGAACCTCATTGATTACTTTCCAGCTTTGCTGAGGTTTACCAGAAGGTTAAGGCTGGGCAGAAGCTACTCTTGTTTTATAGGCCCATGATGTCAGGTGGGAGTGAGTGAGTGGAATCTCAGGTTGAAGAACGTCTTTTTGTTCTCATGCTCCAGATCAAAGTCTATCTTTCCTGCATAAAGCAAGGTTATATTTCTCCAAGGCTTCAGGAGATAAAATTCTGCCTTGTGTTAGATGTCACAGAATCACGGAATGCGAGAATTGGGAAGAACAACCTTTAGGGTCATTGTCCTCGGAATGTAGTGCTCTGTGGAAGTGCTACAAGGGCAAGGGGTGGAAGAAAGGATGGGTTCTCTGGCTTTTTGCTTTCACTCTCCACTTTTCCTATTTTATGTATAGGAATTCAGCATAAGGGTTTTAAGAGAATCATAATGAGTTTAGCTGCTAAACAAAATGTTACAAAACCCTTATTACTCAGTGTTTTTCAGTTAAGAAAAGGTCAGAAAGACAAAATTGGCTATTTTTTAAATTTATGGAACAGATTTTAATGAGCATCTTCTGAAGGCCAGATGTCGGTCTAGCTCTTGGGAATACAGTGATACACTCAAAGTAGACCGGATTCTTACAACAGCGTTGGCTCTTCTAGGTACCGGTGATTTTCTCTATCAACTCTGGAAAGCAGAATTTTCTAAAATCATGTATATTTTGTAAAATCTAAATCATGTCTTTCTGATTGTCACCTTTCTTAAGAATATTCACTGAAACTTGGTATGATCACAGGCTAATCAGATTTTCTTGTTTTTGTTTACTTCTGTCCTATTCCTATACTCTAGCTTCTCAGGGAAGGAGTTGGTGAGGAAAGATGGAACTAATAGTTGTGATGGTGTTGGTGGGTGTGGGGAATTTAAAATTTAAATTTGGTAGGAGGAAGTGATTTCGTAGAACTGGAGGCAGCCTTGTGGGGAAGAGATTAAGGTTATGGTTGGTCGAATCCTAGAGAGAACTCTTACACCTACCAAAACTATTCCTAATGATACTACATTATAGAATTAACTATTTAAAGTTAACTTAAGCACAAATAGAAACATCTTTATAATTACTTCATAATCATAAATATGATTTTCTGCTGGATTCTGATGAAATCCTAAGACAGGTGTAGATAAGGAGAAATTCCTTGTCCTACTTCCAATCTAAGTACTTTCTTCCATCGTCCTGATCTTAGGAATTCTCTTCTTTGTCTTTGTTTTGCATTTCACCTAGATTAGTGAATTCCTCATTGGACCTAGTCACTTAATGTTGATAGTTAAGCCAGTTGCGGAGGATTCTCAGTCCCTCTTTGTAATTATTCAAAGTTTAGATTTTAAAAACATGACATCTTTGTTAACTGACTCTATTTTCTTTTTGTTTCCATCCAATGTGATGCTAGATCTCTAAGGATCAGCCTTCCTCCAGTTAAGTGAGCATTCTTACTGTAGCTGCTTTGGAAGGCCTGGAAGGGCAAGAGGTGAGTAGAGAGAGGAGGTGAAGAGGGAAATAAAAAGATGATCATTATAGGCCATCTTGGCATTTACCCTGAGGCCTGAGTTTTTTCTTCCTATTTCCAAAAACACACAACACTCTTTGATTACTTCTTATGTCCCACTCTGAGATGTCATCCCTGTGAGAAGCAGCCTGGAATTTTGTGGTTTGGCTATTGTAACTACAGAAAAGGTGTGTGTGTGTATATAAAATTTTTTTAAAATAGGGATGAAGGCCTAAATAGGGATTACTTCATTCACAGTCTGACCACTCTGCATTCTCTACTATTAGATCCCAGATAAAAATCAAAGCAGCTAGAAAGCTCATCACATAATATATACAATTTGAGGCCACGCACTATTACAGTCTTGTCTATTTCAAAATGTGTTTGACCTTCATTTATACAAAGGAAAAAGTCACAATGACAGCTGAACATGAAAACAATTCCAAGACATTGTGATGTGGAGAATCAAAAGGAGAGACTTTGGAGGCAGAATTTGTGGGTGACTGATAATAGCACTGAGGTCCCTGGGACTGACTTTGCAAAGTAATTCTATAGTTACAGGGACTGTTCTATCTGTACAGCAAAGCAGTAACTGCTGTGCTTGGAATCAGACAGGCAAAAGTCTGGAACACATTAATCGCCCAGGTTCAGAGAGACAGAAGATTGGTGCACTTACTCTTTTCTTTGTAAAAGAGGGCATGCAGTTCCTCCACTACTCTTCTTTTCCAACCTACTGATGAATGTCATTTCTGCTTTTATTCACTATATCAAAGATGAATGATTTAAATTCTGTCCAAAAAGGAAGAATGTAAAAGAGCTAAAATTTGGTATCCTCTAATATATTGGACTGTTCCATATCTGTTTCTATACCTATATATCTCCTATATATCATCTATAACTGTATGTTTATCTATACTTCTTCCTGTGTCTATTTGTATCTATATCTATATCCAAAACACAAGGCAAAGAAGGAATGAGATAATCCAGATTTATCATTTCAGTGGCTTTCAATCTTGCCAGTTTAGTAGTTGGACGGAAATGAAGTTATCTTTTGGCACAAAAAGTCTTGATAATTGAGTTGAAAGTCTTCCAATGCTTAAACAAATAGAAGATTTTTTCACCTTAATTTGGGAGGCAGTGAGGTAGAGTTTAAAAGGACCACATCTTTAGGATCATCTGTACCTGGGCTCAGACTCTACATTCGTCTCCTCACTGGCTAACCCTGGGAAAGCTACTTTTCTGTGCCTCAGATTTCTCTTGTGTAAAATGAGGATATTGCTGACATTGTAAGATTGTTGTAAACTTTAGAAGGAAGCCAGGATGTTCCAGAAGGGAAGAAGGAAACTGATAGAACAGAGTTAAACAGATCCTAGAGAGCTGATGCCTTGAATCTGGTGTTCAAGTAAAAGGCTCAGGTGTTGCTTTCTCTTATTTTATCCAAATTGGTTTTCCTCTTCTTTGTTGTTGCTGACTTTCCCAGTCATCTGTCCAGCATCACCACTGCATTACATTTCACTGTGGCTTTGCAGTTTAGAACATGCTCTCTTTTCTCAGATGGTTGGAGTTAATTTAAGGCAAAATAGCTTCAACAGCTCAGCAAATACCAGGCTACTGAAGAAGACAATGTAGTTAGAAAAGAAAACATCAAAAGACAAGAAAACAGACCACTAGAAATCTTCAGCCTGAATCAAAGCTTAGGTAGGGAGGGCAACTGTGAAAATAAACCAGATGATAGCAGAATGCAGAAATGCTGCAGTTGCTGGTCAGACTATTTTAAGTATCTGTTTAGAAGTTAATGGGAGGGAAGACTGTCCTTTGTGTCAACATTTGAAAACTTAAAATTTGCTTCTACCTTGCCTTTTGGAGCAATGCCTATCCATTCTGTAGTCAATTAATTCAACCATTAGTGAAATGCAGTCCCATCTGGGACAAATCCGTTGCTCTAATAGTGAGAAAGTAACAAGGATTATGTTCTTCATTTGAAAGAGGGTAGTGCTGTGTTCTTATTCTTAGAGGGAGGAGACTTGGTTGCCGTTAACCTGTGAAAGCAAATTAACATTCATAACAACTCTCGTAAGTGGAAAGCTCAGGAAAGAATCCAACTCCTTTCATTCTGTCCATTGCAAACATACCAAAACTTTACTCTTATATAACATCTTTCACATAGGACTCTGTGGATAATTTTACCTATTTCCCCAAGATTTATTGTGTGAGGGGAAGGATTGTGTATCTTTAAGGGTAGACCCACTTGTGTTCTTGTCATCATTTCTGTCACAAAAACATTAATTTGATACCACTATCTATGTCCATGATAATCTTTGTCCTGTGAACAGATTCATTATGCACCACTTTTGGTTCCTTTTTACTGTGTTTATCAGAAACTGGAGATTGCACAGTAAGGGTGAGAATAAAACTTTTATTGAGTCAGTGAAAACTTATCGGCTTCCATGACAACGGTGGTAAGTGACATTGTAAAAGGGATCAGGGCTCAGCCCTGGTGCACAAGTTTATGTGATTGAGCATGTTGGAGGGTACCTAGGAGTCTAGGGGAGGCATTGTCAGGGTGAAGGGTAGAGACCAAGCGTGCAGAGAGCACCTGCAAGTTTTCTTATGGATGGAGCTTACCAATTTTGTTCCAGTTGCTAGAACTAGCACCTGCTTCTGCTCATCAAAATGAACATTAATTGATTTTCTTTCAGAGGCGGTTTTATATAAAGAACAGGATGCAGGCTGGCTTCATTTGGAATACGAGCTCTGACTTAACCACTTTGTAGCTCAGTTTCCTTAACTGTGGAATGAATATAATAATAGAACCTCCTTCATAGGCTTCTTGTGTGAAGAAATGAGTTGTGAGGGTAAAGCACTTGGAAAAGTGCTAGGAACGCAGTGTGCATTTATACTGTGCAAGTTGCTTTGAATCACTGGTCCTCAGTTTTTCTCATCTGTAAATTGGAGATAACTGCTTTTCAGTATTGTTGTAGAGATAAGCAATAATGAACATAGAGTACTAGGTCCTGCCTTATAATGGATTAATAAATGAAGATGTTACCCCCTGTGCAGGTACAAGGTCGGTCTAGGAACCATTAAAGAAGAATAATGTTTATGCATTGCCTCCACCATTCGTTTGCTGACCGTCTCCAGCTTTTTAGCGGTGATAGAGATAATCGAAGCCCTCTAATGTTAAGCTCCTGTGGCCATTTCTCAGTTCTGAGCTGTCTTCTCTGCTTTTCTTTACTTTTTTGTACCTTTGTCACAGGCCCTAGACGATCATTTTGACTCCCCTACTACTCACTGTCCTATGTGGTCTTCTACAAGTCTGACTGCAGGCAGACTTATCCTCATAGGGCCTCCAAAGATAATTACACAAGTTCTTCCTTTTAAAAGCTTTACCTCTGATCCTTGGGAGGAGGCAAGAACAGAACAAAACAAAACAAAACACATGGCAAAATAACATGGATTTCACAATAGCACAGAGTAGTACATAGAGTCTTGACTTCTGGCTGACAGTTTCTAACTCCTTCTTGTATTGCTCAAAGACCCTTCTGCTCTTTTGTTTTATTCCTGCTTCTGGAATTTAACCAGCTGTATCTCTTGATGCTGAGGACTGGTGTTGTAATCTAGGCACCCATGAAACTGAATTCATGTCCTCTCAGAGGCTACTTGTGCCCAGCAGGCCATATGCATTTCTGAGACCTGTGTAATATTGAATAATGGTTGATCCTTAAGTTCCTCACCTTCCAGATCATGCAAATGATGCTCCCTTAGACTCTTGCTGTTTTCCCATTTGGGGAACTTCTTTTTCCGTTCTTCTCTATCTATTTGGAGGCAAAGCATTCTTCAAGGTTCAACCGAACACACCTGTATCACAGTGCTGCTCCTGAGTGTTTCAGCCTGTCAATAAATATACATTAGGCATTGTGCCTACTCTGATCAACCCTCTTTACCAAATCCCAGCCAAATTTCAGTTCCAAAATCCTATAGGATTTAGCGTTTGTCCATAATGGTTAATTTTTGTAAATAGTGAGTTAACATTCCATAGTATTTATATTTTTCTGAAAACTTTCATATCTGTGAGTTTATTTTATCCTCTTAGTAACCTTATCAAACAGGTAGGGAGATGTTTTTATTCTCCTTTGACATATAAGGAAACCAAGCCCCAAGGAACGTGTGTGTGTTTATGTGTTTGAAGGGAGCTAGTAAATAACTTCAGTAAGACCTCATAGCTAATTTGTGGTTGAGCTGGGACCGAAATGCAAGGCTTCTTTTCTTCAAACCTGCACTTTACCCACGAGCTCATCCTATCTTCTCATACTCTATTGTGCCCTTTATGTTTTAACCTATTAATATGATTAGTTCCAAATTCTACCCACCCACAGACACCTGCAGGTGAAAGCTCTTATCAGTGATCTTTTAATTCTCATTCTAATTAATACAAAACCATTGTGTTTAATGAATGAGAAGTATGTTCCATATTAAGCTGGTAATATCAGTAATATGCATGCATAATATATACAGTAGATAAATGTAAGATTTGTCATTACACTTAAACGAAATACCAACCTTTCTGAAGTAGACAGAGCTCATTGGAGCTGCAGTAGCAGATCTTGTTATCTTGCCAGTTGATTAGAGACTGCAAATCAGGACAAACTGGCTGAAGCATTCCAAGGGTATAGGAGTTGCATCTGCACACATTTTTTGAGATAAAACACTGAAATTTTTGCTGAAACACAGTATTTCAAAGGGAGAGCATGAAGAAGAGTACTAGAACCCTAGACTGAGACTTAAGAACATCGGCCTGATGGAACACTTGACGTTTCCTTCCTTTGTGAGAGCTTTACCATGTTCCTCCTTTGCTCGAACGCTGTAAGGGCAAATTAAAAATTCTCCCTGTTGATTGTGGTGAATATTTCACAATGTATACATATATCATATTGTTAAGTTGTGCATCTTCATATGCACATCTTTAATTGTCAATTATAACTTGATAAAGTTTGAAAAAAAAGGGAAAACAATTCTCCCTGTTGAAAATAGGGAAGAGACTCACCCCCCCCCACCCCCGAACTCCTTCTGTTTTCTTTAGGAAATCTGTAATTGAAAATTCTTTTGCTGTTTCTTTGAAATGGATGTAAATCTTTTTAAAAGTTAAATAAGCTGCTTGTCAGCTTCACGGCCCAGGAATGTCTTTCTAAAGGACTTGGCTCTATCTCTGAAATGTAAGCATCAAGAAAGACAGTGCCCTTATCTCCCAGTTTCTGTGCGGGGCTAGAAATCTAACTGGAGCGGTGCCTTGATCCCAGTTGCAAAGCTACACTTGTCATAAACATGTGAAAAGTTTGTATTTCCTTTGGATAAAGCCAATTAGTTGACACAGACGGTCACCTCAATTACAAAGTGGATTTATGATAAGCTATGTGTGACAAATGGCGCTGTCAAGTTCTCTTACTGGAGGATTCTTTATCTTGAGAGCATGTATGTAATGGGTTGTGTCTGCTTAGCCATATAAAAGGATGAGATTTTTTCCTGTTTTTGCAGTCTCTTAGTGGATTACCTGGGATCACATTCTGGTTTAAATTTATTAAATAATAACATTGTTTTCTTCCGCCTACTTTGTGGAGAGGTTTTCTGGGTTAGGAAGAGATTGAAAACTTTTTTTTTTTCCAATAATGTGTTTGCCTTTACATGAACAAAAACTTGTGAGGAAATAATTTGCATTACATGGCTCCAAACCAAGTATTAGTTTCTTTTTTGTTTGGTAGTTAATTTTTTTGGTGGTAATTAGCTTTGTTTGTTTGTTTGTTTGTTTGTTTATTTTTCTAACAGAGTTACTGGGGATTGAACCCAGGACCTTGTGATGCTAATCACACACACACTCTACCACTGAGCTATACCCTACCCTTCACCAAGTATTAGTTTCTTAAGAGCTATGTCTTCTGTCCATATTTTTGTATGCCACAAAACACTGAAAATATGATAATCTGGAACCCTTAGTTAAATCTGTGGTTATCTCTGTGCTGTGACCAATAGAAGGCCCCGGATAAATACTTCATCTAATTTGTGATATGGTCAACTTGCTAAATAACAAAATTATGCTACAAAATTTTGTTTAATATTGAGTAGAACATAGCAGCATTGTGCTTGTTGCTGGCATTTAAAGCTATTGCTGGCATACTCATGAGAGCTGGAAAATTGAGACATTAAGTTCAAACTTCCCTGTTTCAGTTTGTGTAGATACAACTTGAAGAAGACCATTTGGGTTCAGTAATCCTCAGTGTTTTGAGACTTGTTCTACAATCTCTAACATATCGTCAGTCATACATTGATTTCTCTCAAGGGAAGTGGATAAACCAACCAACCAATTTTAGTTTTCTTTTTCCTGGTGTTGCCATCTTATCTTTTCCCCTACGCAAACATCATTGCTTTTTCTGTCGATATTTTTCTTGGCAGAAAGGTACCTCTGGTCTACTTAAGACTTTAACTCCTTAGTGAACTCACTCATCCATCCTCCATCTCTTAATACCAAAAGAGATGGCAGAGAAAGCTTAGGTTGTTCACCTTTTTGAAATGTCCAGTTATCTAGTGGGTATCAGAAAAATGTATCCAGGCAAGGCTACAACCACATCCAGACCTGAGTCAAGACTAAAGGCTCCCCCACCAACAAACAAAAAACCAAAAATAATCTTAAAATGTCATGTTAGAAGCAGAAATAAAAATTGTTAAAGTTTTGATCTGGGGAAAAAAAATAAAAGACTGAAGCCCCAAGCTCTGTTATTAAGGATATAGGACTTGCACAGCCTGAATTGGGGAAACGAGTTCTCTGCAGGATGGGAAGGAGTGAAAAAGATCCTCAGTAGTGGTTTCTCTAACTGACTTAGCAGAAATAGTAAACTAGGGGTTTTGCAAATGCCTTATACATCTACTCTCCACTTTGTTCAGGCCATAAAATGTGGGGTTTAATTGAATTTCACAGCCAAGGAAAAAAATGAAATCAAACATAATAGAACACATGCAGGTCAACACATTGCCTTCAAGACAACTGGGCTAATGGGAGGTCAAGCCCATGTGGAGAATTTACAAATGAGATGACCCTGGTGAAATCTGGGCACAATAACACCCTGATTAGTGAGCACAGCTGCTCAGGATCCAGAATCATTCTGTGTCAGTCTCTGTTAAGCTTATTATTGCCTTCCCAAAGTTTGGTGTCTCATCACTGCTCCCTCAGCACTGTTCAAAAGTAGCAAGGGGGCAAATCGAACATCTACACATTCCCAAATGATCAGCTCAGATTTCAGAGATTTTTAAAAAAGGTTTAAACATCTCATCAGTTTTCTGATTTTACTGATTTCTCTTCTCGCCTCTGCCACTTTCTTGATGATATTCTGTGTACTGAAATTTCATCACATGAGTAGTTCTACCTATGTTTACTCCTCAGAAACCTAGAGAAAGCAGAACTACCAGAGAGTCCACTGGGCTTAGAATTAGGTGTGGCTCTAATTGCCAGTTCCAACCCTTAGCAGCTGCTGAACTTGGGTAAGTTACTTGATGCTTTCTATGCCAGTTTCCTTACTAGTGGTGCAGGGTTAATGGAAATATTGTTCTGGCCAATAGGCGCCACTGCACAAGTGTTAGGTACATTTGATTCTGAAAAAGGAAGTGTGGAAATAAAAGCAAAAGGTTTTCCAGATGGGTCAGGATTTGTATTTTTCAAAGTAGTCCCAAAGGGGTAGAAATGCTCCCTGGGGATATGTCAGAATATAGAGAGGAGTATGAGTATTTCAAAAAAAGCTTTATATTTTCTGTCGTTAAACAAATCAAAACATCAGGGGAAAAAGTTCCACAGAATCTTCTTAACTATTGGAGGATACCCAGAAGAAAAAAGAAGAAAGTAGGAAAGAAGGAAAAGAAGAGAAAAATAATCACTGGGAAGGAAAAACAAATAGAAAGTAGAAAATAAGATGATAGAAGTAAGTCAAAATATAAAGAAAATAATTGTAAATTCTCTGGACTTGCCAGTTAAAGACAGTTTTTGTGCTGAATTAAAAGAAAAATTCAGCAAGAGGCTGCTTATAAAAGACAGACCCACTATGTTAGTCTTAAAATGGGAAAAAAAATTTGAAAGTGAAAGAATGGGAAAAGATACACCAAATACTAACCTAAAGAAAAAAATATTACATGGATTTAAAAACTTAAAAAGAATTATTACAAACAATTCATGAATCAGAGAATAGAACATAATGGATATCAGAAAAATACTTAAAATTGAATCATAAATAAAAGTGCTGCACATCAGACAACTAAATCAATATAGTAAGTCCTCAGTGATTATATTGGACAAAAAGAAAGACTGGAAATTAATGAACTAAATTTGCCACTCAAAGTTAGAAAAAGGAAAACAGAGTAATCTTGAGGAATGTGGAAGAGTGTAATTAATATATGTACAGATATTAATGAATAAGAAAAAAGGTACAGTACAGTAACTCAAGGTCAAAGTCAGATTATTTGAAAAGTATAAATTTATTATCATACTTTTTTATAGATATATTTTTGGCAAGATTGATGAAGAATAAAAAGGAGAAGGCTCACAGTAAAAAATATTAGAAATTTAAAAAATGGAGCATACATAGGTATAGCAGAAATTTTAAAATAATGCAATATATTAAGACTTCTATAATAATAAATTTGAATGTAAACAAATGGACAATTTCCCAGAAAACTATACCTTACTAGTACTCAGAAACAAAAAGAAAACTTGAATAGATGTATAACCATTAAATAAATTAAATGAGTGGTTAAATAATTTAAAAAATGAAAAGTCAAAATCATATTGCCCAGATGACTTTTTAGAGGCAAGTCCTAGCAAATATTCAAAACCAGCTAATTCTAAGTTTATGCAAACTTATTCTAGAGCACAGAAAAAGACAATGCTTTTCAGCTTAAGTCAGGTATAATCTTGATTTTGAAATCAGATGTGAGAAAGAAGAATTAAAGACCAATCTCACTAATAAATCAAGATTAAATAGCCCTAAATTTAAAAATGTTTGAGTATTTCAAGAATGTTTTAGAAAATTTGTTAATGCAATTTACCACATTAACAGATGAAAGGAGACAAAACATATTAGATATAGGAAACAAATCAAACAACAACAAAAACAATGACTCCCAAACCTCTTAGCAAACAAGCAATTATCACAAGAACTTCCTTAACCATGTGAAGATATATAACAGAAACAGAGAACAAGTTTAATGCCTGATGAGAAAATATCAGTATTTCTTCTAAAGACCAGGACAAACCAATGATGCATTTATCACAGCTTCCATTTTATATTATATGAGAGGTTCTAACCTGTTGTAATAAGACACAGAAATGAAGTAAAAGGTATAAAAAATTCAAAAGGAAGGAACAAAACTATTGTTACTTTCAGAGTCTATCATTGCTTACATAGAAAATTCAAGAGAACCTGTGGCTGAACTAGTAGAATTAATCAGAGTTCAAAAGAGTGACTGGATACAAAACCAATATATAAATATCTTTAATGTGTATCTTGTTTTTATTTTGTATCGGCCACAAAACAGCAAATATAATATAAAAAGATAATATTTAAAATATCACAATTAAAAATGTGTAATATTTTTGTGGAGAAAATTTTAAATCTTTGTTGAAAGACATTAATGACCTAAAGAAGTGGAGAGAGATGATATGATTGTGAATGAGAAGTCTCAAATTATAAGGATCCTTATTCTCTAAAAATTAATTCATAAACTCATATCATTTGCATTCAGAGTCCCAAAAGGATTTTCCATGGGCCTTGACACACTCATTCTAAAAAACCAGGGATTGAGAATGGTCAAGGCAGTTTTGAAGAAGGAGATTAAAATAGGAGGACTAAACTCACCAGATTTCAAGAATCCTTACAATGTTTTATTAATTAAAATAATGTGTTGCTAACACAGAGATAGAAATATTAACCACAATAGGAAGCCTGTACAGAGTTTGTATCTAAAGAAACTTCATATATGATAGAAGTAATACTGCAGGTCCAGGAGAAAGGAGCAACTATTTAAGTAATGATTCTGGGACAAGTAGTTACCCTTATGGAAAAAGTGAAATTGGATTCATTCCTTACAACATATTCTAAGATTGGTTCTATTTAGATTAAAAATCTGCAGGAAAAACAAAATTTAGCAGTTTTAGAACACAATATTAGAAAATATTGACAGGACTGTGGTAGAGAAGGATTTCTTTAGAAAATGAAAGGCGAAACGATAACGGCAAGGACTGATAAAATTAACTGAGTTAAATATTTAAATCTCTGCATCAAAAGATATGAAAAAACAGAGTGAGAAAGTATGTGTCGCAGATTGAGAGAAGATTCTTGAAACAAAAATAATATACAGGATCATTGTGCAGCACACTAAGCGAACTCCCATAGGACAGGAAGATAAAGACAATTCAATTTAGTAATAGACAAAGAATATGATCAGATGGATCACCAAATAAAAAACTCAAAAGGCCAACAAATGTGAATAATGCATAATGTTAATAGTACTTAGGAAAATGAAAATTAGAGCTACAATGAGGTATCATTCAGTACCAATGAGACTGACAAAATTAAGACAATTAACAATTTCAGTTGTTGCAAGAAAGTGGAACCATGGGCCCTCTCATGCACTGCTGGGAGAAGTGTAAATTGATCCAATGACTTGGGAGAGCAATTGACAACAGTTGGTAAGGAAGTGCCTACCCTATGACTTACATATTAGAATGTCGACTGAAGCATTGCTTGTAATGGCGAAAAAATTAGAGACAACGTAAATGACCACTAAAAGGAGGAAGGATAAATCAATTCTACTGTGTTCATACAACAGAATCCTTTACAGTGGTTAAAATTAATTAAGTAGAGATAAATGTATCCATATGAATAAATCACAAAAACATAATGTTAAGTGAAGAAAGCAAATTGCAAAAGAAAACTGTGTCAGTTTAAGTGCTCTGAAATGCAGGCACCAAGACAAAATCAGACATGCAGCAGATAATTTAGTGGGGGAGCCATCTGTGAAGGAGAAAGGAAGGGAGCTGGAGAAGGCGGGGAGAGTCTTCAACCAAGATGCAGGTCTAAGTCCTATGGAGGAGCTATACAAATTTGCGCAACTTTCTTAAACTCTTGTGTATTTTTGAAAATGTAAAAACAGTATATTATTTAACTATGAAGGTAGGAGTTGAGAAATGAAAAGTGTTTGCAACAGTCCCTGGCACATAGTTAAGAACTATAAAGCATTTGCTCTGTTATTTCCACAGCACTACATAATACTCTAGATCTATTATTGATGTAACAGGCTGGAATGATGCCTAAACAGTAGGATTTAAGAACCAAAGTTGCCCATTAAATTAGACCTGACTTTGGCAGGAGTGGATCTGCATTAGCAATCCTCTTGTCCTCAGTTATTGGCTAGGAGTAGCCTAGGGCAGGGGAGGACCCAGAGGGCAGCAGCTGTGGCCATCAGGCAGTTGCTCTCCACTTGAGCAAGGAGATCTGAGTGGCACATTACCATGGCTACCACAAAGGCACACACTATGATTCTGATTATGTAAAGTTAAAATCTGTGATACAATTCTTCGCATTGTTTGTGGATGCATAGATATATGGGAAACATTTTAGGACATGCTTTGGAGTAAGGGCCAAATTCAGGGTTATGGTTGACTACAGGGACCAGGGAAAGAGGAAAATGGGAAAAAGCAGGGCACACAAGGACTTCATTTCATAAATCTTTATTGTTAAACATCTAGATAGTGATTACATTGGTATTTATCATATTAACCTCTATTGTTTTTATTATTCTAATGTATTTCTAAAATAATAATACACTAAACTAATTACTTAAGAAGCAATGTACTGTGTATGAGTTACAAAAGTGGTTGGGAAATCTTGTTTTAATGGAAGAGCAGAAGTCAGGGAGATACGCACAAAACTCATAAGTTTCCATTTAAGACCACTAATGTGAATCAAGTTACATGAAACAAAGTGAAGAACAGTTTTTACTACAGATCAGCTTCCTTTTTTACTTTGAGGTACTGCAGAGGAAGATTTTTTTAACAGATGATTGAGTCTCAGATTAGTCTGTATAACAATTGCAAATGCCCTGAAGCACAGAAGGGACTTTTCTTGTCTTGAGGGGAGGGAAAGATGGAGTAACGCCATTGCTGTTCTTTTTCTGTCATTGTTTCATTACTCATATTTGGTCACTGGTATGAACATTTTGCAGAGATAGTTAAGAGTTTACATAGATCCTCCTGAGAATGGAAAAAAGAGTTTTTAATTTTTAAATCCTGTTGTTTAGGCGTCTAAATTCCAGCTCATGTATCAAATGGATCTAGGGTATTATGCACTACGGTGGAAATAATAGAACAAATGCATTATAGCAGTTAACTATGTGCCAGGGATTGTTGTAAACATTTTACATCTCTTACCTCACTACCGTGAGTTAAATAATATACTAATTTTGAATTTTTGAAAATAAAGACAGAAGAGTTTAAAAAAGTTGCCTAAGTTTGTACAGCTGGCAGATTCCCTACAGTGGCTTTAAGGTACCGTATGATCTTGTCTACTGCCTACCTCAACCTCATATCATGCCTCCTACTTCCCGTATGATGAATGCCCCAGTGACATAGGTCTTTTTTCAGCTCCATAAACACATCGAGTCCTTTCTTGCTGTTCGGTGTTCACACATAATGATTCTGACCTGGAAAGTTATTTCTCTCACTATTCACTTGGTGAAATATTTGTTCAAAACTTTAGCCCAATTTTTATTTTTTGCTTTCTTATTGTTCAGTTGTAAGAATTTTTATATATTTTAGATACTAGGCCCTTTCAATTTTGAAACCGTCTTTTCAAAACCAGAGTTTTTAATATGTATAAACATATATTTGATGAAGAACTTGTATCTAGAATTCACCAGAGAATATATACAGATGGCCTATAAGCACCTAAAAATATACTCAACATCATTAGTCATTAGGTAAATGCAAACTAAAACCACACGTAGATACTACTATACTCCCACTAGAATGGAAAAGATAAAAATTACTGGACTAATGAAGTGTTAGTGAGGATGTGGAAAAACTGCAACTCTCAAAAACTGGTCATAGGTATATAAAATATACTTTTTGAAATGCATTTTCCAAATGCACTTTGAAAGATAATTTGATTGTTTCTTAAAAAGTTAAACATACATCTACCATGTGATTCAGTCATTCCACTCCTAGGCAATTATCCAAATAAAAAGAAACCATATGTCGAAGAAAAAATTTACTACACAAATGCTCATAGCAACCTCATTTGCATTGGTTCCAAACTGGAAACAACTCAAATGCTTATAAACATGTGAATGGATTTAAAAAAATGGGGGTATATAATGTAGTGGAATACATGCAACAACATGGATTGATCTCTAAATTTTTTTCGTATTTCCCTTATCTTATACACCTTTTGTCTCATTTATTCTGATAACTTTGATACGGATTTCAGAGAATTTTCTCCATAGACGATCATGTCATCTGCAAACAATGACATTTTTACTTCTTTTCCAATCTGAATATTTTTAATTTCCTTGGTTTGCTTTATTGTATGGCCAGAACCTTCAATACAATGTTGTATAGAAGTGGTGAGATTAACATGCTTGCCTTGTTCCTGACTTTAGTGGAAAAGCATAGGAAGTTCATTTATATTCCTAGGTTACTAAGAAGCTTTATTAAGAATGAATGTTGAATTTTGTTACATTTTTTTTCTGCATTTATTGAGATTATCATATTTTTTCATCTTTTAGTTCATAATATGATTCATAACATTGATTGGCTTTCACATGTCAATTCAAACTTGCAGTCCCCCGTATGTTATCCTCTTTATATATTATTGTATTTAGATTTGATCAGGTGAAATTTAGTTAGGAGATTTTGCATCTATGTTCCTGAGGTTTTTAATGTGTAGTAGTTTTCTTCGCCTGCTTTCAGTATGAGTGTGGTAATTGCCTAATTAGATAGGCTGGCAAGTATTCCCTCATCTTCTATTTTTTGGAAGAATTTGTGAGGAAATGGTATTTTTTTCTTCCTTGAATGTTTGGTCAAGTTCCCCAGTGAAGTCATCTATATCTGAAGTTTTTTTGTGGAGAGATTTTTTAATTACAAATTCAGTTCCTTTAAGAGGTAGACGGTCATTCAGGTTAAATATGTTAGTCTGTTCAGGCTGCTGTAACAAAGTACCATAGGCTTGGTGGCTTATAAACAGCAGAAATTTGTTTTATTTAGCTCTGAAGATTGGAAGTCCAAGGTTAGGGTACCAGTGTCGTCGAGTTCTGGTGAGAGTCCTCTTCTGGATTGCCACTGACGACTTCTCACCAGACCCTCACATGCCAGAGAGCAGGGAGGGAAAGACAGCTTTCTTGTCACTCTTATAACAGCACTGATCCCATTCATGAGGGCTCCACTCTCAAGTCCTTATCTGATCCTCATTCCCTCCCAGCCAGCCTCCTAACACCATCACACTGAGGAGGTGCAGTTTCAACATAAGAATTTTTCAGAGACAAAAACTTTCAATCCATACAGTATTTTTTTCATGAAGGAATTTTGATAGCTTGTATCTTTCAAATAATTTGTCTATTTAATTTCTGTTATTCAATTTATTGGCCTAATACTGTTTAAAATATTCCCTTGTTATTCTATAAGTATCTCTAGGAGTCTCCTCTGTCATTCCATATTTTGCTAATTGGTGTCTTTACTCTTTTTTTTTTTTTTTTGCTATCATTCTGGCTAGAGATTTGTCCATCTTTTCAATCTTTTTAAGTAACTGACTTTTGATTTCATTAATTCTATTTTTCTGTTTTGTATTTCATTGTTTTCACTTCTTTGTATTACTTTCATTATTATGCTTACTCTAGGTATAACTTGCTGTTCTTTTTCTAGTTTCTTAAAGTAAAAGCTGAGATCATTGATTTGAAATCTTTCTTATTTTTCTAATACATATGTCTAGTGGTATATACATTTTATAAACTCTATGGCTTCCTTACAATATGGTGACTGGGTTTGAAAGGCAAGTGTACAGAGAGAGCCAGGCAGAAGCCTTTTTGTCTTTTACGACCTAGCCTCAGAAGTCAGGAAACATAACATCCACTGAATTCTGTTAGTTGAGGTATTTGTGAAATTCTGTGCAGTTTCAAGGGAGAGGAAAATAGACTGCATCCCTCAGTGGAGACGAGTGAACAACACATTTTAAGAGGAACGTGTGGGATGGTATGTATAGTGGTGTGACCACCTTTAGTAAATACAGCCTGCCACATCTTGTTTATATTTTTACCTTTTCTCCTATATTTTCTTGAATTGATAAAGTTTGCTTTGTTCTGTTTTCCTTCACTACTGGCTTCAAAGTTATACATTTTACTTTTAGCTTACCAGTGATTACTTTTAAATTTTAATATGCATATGTAAACTTACATTTTTCTAACAAACTTAGAGATAATTCATATCTAGTTCTATCACACAAGGCAAAAAATAGCACACTTTTACTTCCCTTTTCCTGCCTGCACTCTGCCAAAAAACATGTTGCAATTGACTGGCATTTCAATTTATGTTTGTTATTAAAACAAATTTAAAAAAAAATCAGCATTTACTTTATGCTCTAATTTCCTTTTGCTTGCTGAGAGGTGATAGAGTGAAATGCTTAATTTCACTGAAGAGTGAGACAGTCTGGGTTTATTAGGATCTTACTAGAAGTGTGAGTTGACAATTACTTAATTTGTTTGTACATCAGATATTTTGTCTTTAAAACAGAAGGGTCTAAAATATTACCTACCGGTTTCATTTGCAAAAATTTTCTCCCATTCTGTAGGTTGTCTTTTTGTTTTACTTATGGTTTCCTTTGCTGTGCAGAAGCTTATAAGTTTCATTAGGTCCCATTTGTTTATTCTTGCTTTTATTTTTACTAGGAGAAAATTTTTGAGATGTATGTCAGATAATGTTTTGCCTATGTTTTCCTCTAGGAGGTTTATTGTATCTTGTCTTATGTTTAAGTCTTTGATCCATTTTGAGTTGATTTTTGTATATTGTGTAAGGGAGTGTTCTAGCTTCATTGTTTTGCATGCTGCTGTCCAGTTTTCCCAACACCATTTGCTGAAGAGACTATCTTTATTCCATTGTATATTCTTGCCTCCTTTGTCAAAGATTAGTTGACCAAAAGTTTGATCTCCAGAATATATAAGCAGCTCATATGACTCAATAAGAAAAAAATAAACAACCCAAACTAAAAATGGGCAGAAGACCTAAACAAGCCATTCTCCAAGGAAGACATACAAATGATCAAAGGCACATGAAAAAATGCTCAATATCACTAATTATCAGAGAAATGCAAATCAAAACTACAATGAGGTATCACCTCACACCCGTCAGAATGGCCGTCATTCAAAAATCCACAAATGACAAATGTTGGAGAGGCTGTGGAGAAAGGGGAACTCTCTTACACTGTTGGTGGGAATGCAGTTTGGTGCAGCCACTGTGGAAAACAGTGTGGAGATTCCTCAAAAGACTAGGAATAGACTTACCATATGACCCAGGAATCCCACTCCTGGGCTTATATCCAGAAGGAACCCTACTTCAGGATGACATCTGCACCCCAATGTTCATAGCAGCATTATTTACAATAGCCAAGTCATGGAAACAGCCTAAATGTCCATCGACAGATGACTGGATAAAGAAGAGGTGGTATATTTATACAATGGAATACTATTCAGCTATAAGAAATGACAACATAATGCCATTTTCAGCAGCATGGATGTCCCTGGAGAATATCATTCTAAGTAAAGTAAGCCAGAAGGAGAAAGAAAAATACCATATGAGATTGCTCATATGTGGAATCTAAAAAACAAAAACAAAAACAAACAAACAAGCAAAGCGTAAATATAGGACAGAAATAGACTCATAGACATAGAATACAGACTTGTGGTTGCCAGGGGGGTGGAGGGTGGGAAGGGATAGACTGGGATTTCAAAATTGTAGAATAGATAAACAAGATTATACTGTATAGCACAGGGAAATTTACACAAAACGTTATGGTAACTAACAGAGAAAAAAATGTGACAATGAGGGTGTATATCTCCATGTATGACTGAAAAACTGTGCTGAACACTAGAATTTAACACAACATTGTAAAATGATTATAAATCAATAAAAAATGTTTAAAAAATAAAATATTACCTACCTAATAGGTAGAAAAATAAATGAGATTATACCATAAAACAGTTAGCATACTGCCTGAAACTCAGTAAATCTTTAATATTGTTTAAAGTATTATCAGTGGTTTCAAAATATTTAAACATAAAAATCTCTTGTATTTCCTTGCTATTTATATCTCTTACTGCTGAAGGTCTTCCAATTTTTTTCTTTATTACTCTTGTCTTTCTATTCAGGTATTACATGATAAGTACATTGGGTACATGGCTTGGGTGTGTTGTGTAAGCACTGACCTTCCTAATTATCAGTTCATACTTTAATTACTCCTACATCAGTTAAACAAGGCTATTCTCAATGAAAATTGAAATAAACTTTTTTTTAAATCACATAAGATTAATTCTGACATGGACAGTTTGAACCAATATCCATCACATATCCTTACTATAAGATTAGAATATCTTGAATGGCATTTAGGCGTGTGTCATAAATGAAATAATATATGTCAGAATGAGGGAATAAATTGGTGATCTTTTCATTCTCCCTGCAAATTTTTTTTTTCACCATCATTATCTTATTATCTAAGATCTTTGTCCCTTTTATTTCTATTTTAATCTCTTACTCTTTCCTCTTTTTGGTGTTTCTAATGACTTCTCAATCCCTCACCTAGTTAAGAACACTTGGGTAAAGCTGGGTAGTAATTAATTAGAGGGTCGGTTTAAAAGAATCAGAAATAAGGTACAGTGATGATTTGGGGTCATAGGTAGCATCACATGTCCCGGGCAGGGATGGAAGTGGGAAGGTAAGGGTTTGGGGGGGGGTACAACAGTAAGTGGGTTTGGTGGTAGTAGTTGTAGTATAGCTATGCTAGTGTGAAGGGGCGTCGTGACTCACCACTGTATCTCTGGAAATAATGTGGAGGTTACAAAATCTTTTAATATTTTCCTATTTTGCAGAGTAACTTACGGGACAAGTCAAATTGTCTCCACTAGGCAGTGACTCCATTCTGATTGTTTACAATGGGGATAGAAGTTTGCAATCAGGAGGATAACTCTATTAGAAATTCTGCTTGCTTATGGATTTGGAAGGATTTGTAGGTATCCTGAGAAGACTGCATGGGTTATCTGGAAGTCATTGATCCCTTGAGGCATGTGGGAAAGGAATGTGCTTTGTACACACTACACACACACATATATATGAGCAAACCTCTTTACTGGCACAAAACCTATTTCTTGCAACACATCTCTTCTGAAGAAATTTCTGGGCAAAGAATAAGAATAGAATAGTGGTTAAACAAGCTAGTCCTTCATTAAGACTGCCTGGGTGTGAAATCTGACTCTAAAACCTACTGGTCATGTCCACTTTATGGGAAGTTATTTAACTTTTCTCTGCCTCATTTTTCTCATCCATAAAATGGAGTTAATATTAGCTACCTTATAAAGCTATTGTGAGGATTTAACAAGGCAGTATAGGTAAAATACTTAAAATAGGGCTATTTGCATCCTAGGCACTTGATAAATACTAGCAATGATTCTTTACACTTGAGAGACTGAGTGGGGACGTGGAGAGTGAGTGTAGCATATTTGGAATATGTTCGTATACTTGCGATGATTTTTAAAAATTTATTCATATCTCAGGATGTATTTAAGGATTGCTGCTGGGTGCGCAGATAGTTAGAGTAGATGGCTTAATGCAATTGAAAGAACACAGCTCAAGGCTTTTTGAGTTCTTGATATGGACTTAGGGAAGTTACCTTAGTTTTTTAAGCCTCAGTTTTTCCTTTTCTTCCTGACAGTAATATTAATCTTTGTTCTTACTACCTCATAGAGTTGTCAGAAGATGGAATGCTTTATAAATTATAAAGTGCTGTAGCTGTCTCACATCCTTTTTGGGAGCAGCTGTGTATAAATAATAAATAAAAAGTACTATGCAAATATAAGGAATTATTAGTGTTGTATATTCTGGATGTGCCATTCTGAGATACGCATCCACTTAACATGGCATGTGTGTGTGTTTGCCTGTGTGGGAAGGTACCTAGTTCTAAATGACTGTGTGTGTGTGTGAGTGAAATGCGTATATATCAAAAAAAATGTAATGCCTTATAACAAGTTGATTGCCCTAGAAGGAAAAGGAAAAGAAAACTCTTTAAGTTGTCCCGAAAATCAAATCATCTGACAGTCACATTCCACCAGAATGCCCAAGCGCAGCTGGCTGAAAACATAGCAGCCACTCATCACTCAGTCCTGAGAGACAGTGACCAATGTAAAGGGCAGGTTGCTTGGAAGAGCAGTTCTTTGAACACAGAATCATCTTGGGAATATATTGACAGGTTTATATATAATTGTCTTTTGAACTCACATGCTCTTTTCACGTAAATAGGGGTAACCTTGTTATGGTGCACCGATGTTGACTGTTTGGGAACTATATTCTAGGCATCTTTTGTTTTGGTTTGGGTTTAAGAGGTAAAGAGGCACTGACGTGTATTTGATTTGATTTGATAAGAAATGGTCTTATGAGGTCTCCGTATTTTCTTAATGAAGCCCATATTCTTAGACTTGAAGAAATAAAAGCCTGTACCATTTGGCCCTTGCTTTTTTCTCCAGACTTATCTCTTCCTGCTCAGTGTTAGCAATTTTCACTCCTAGCTTCTGAACAATTTTCAGTTTCCTGAACAATCACATTTTCTCCTGCTTTGAACAGTCTGTTCCTTCTGCCTGCAACATTCAAACTTTAAAACCCATCTCTTCACTCTCCTCCAGCACATCTTCTCAACTCCCCAAGATTAGATCATGAGTCCCTACTATGTGGTCTCCTAAGGTGGCCATTATGATGTCTGTGATCTGGACCATAACTTCTTGTTTACTTATCTGTATCTCCGACTAGGCTATAAGCAGCTTGAGGGCAGGTAACTAGATAAATTTAATTTCAGTTTTAAATGTGCTGTGGTCTGTATGATCTTAATCATGACAGCCCCTTTAAAGTTTATTTTCTTTATCTGTAAAATTATTGATTAATACTTGTTCTTTTAACCTTGAAGAATATTATGAGGATGAAAAACAGATACAAATGTGAAAGCAAACTGAAAGCAGAATCAACAAAAATATAAGTTTTTTTTTTAAAGTAAAGGCACTATGGAAATAGAGCATTCAAATTTTTTTGTCTTTTTGATTTAAAAGACTTACACATAAGACAAGATACAATAAACCTCCTAGAAGAAAATATAGGCAAAACATTATCTCACATACATCTCAAACATGTTCTCCTAGGGCAGTCTACACAAGCAATAAAAATAAAAGCAAGAATAAACAAATGGGACCTAATTAAACTTACAAGCTTCTGCACAGCAAAGGAAACCATAAGTAAAACAAAATGACAACCTAAGGAATGGGAGAAAATTTTTGCAAACGATGAAACCGACAAAGGCTTGATCTCCAGAATATATAAACAGCTTATACAACATAATAAGAAAAAAACATGTTTACTTATTTGATAGCCAAACAAACTGGGATATTGTGGAGATGATCAAAACTACTGAAATCCCTAATATTCAAGAGGGAAAAATGGTCCCTGTAGTCAACCATAACCCTGAATCTGGCCCTTACTCCAAGGCATGTCTTAAAATATTTCCTTATATCTATGCATCCACAAACAATGTGTAGAATTGTATCACAGATTTTAACTTTACATAATCAGAATCATAGTGTGTGTCTTTGTGGTAGCCATGGTAATGTGCCACTCAGATCTCCTTGCTCTAGTGGAGAGCAACTGCCTGATGGCCACAGCTGCTGCCCTCTGGGTCCTCCCCTGCCTTAGGCTACTCCTAGCCAATAACTGAGGACAAGAGGATTGCTAATGCAGATCCATTCCTGCCAAAGTCAGGTCTAATTTAATGCGCAACTTTGGTTCTTAGATTCTATTGGGGTTTCTATGGAGGCTTCAGCCTGTAGGCACGATTGATTGTTAAAACCATTTTCAGCCCTTCTCCCCTCTCAGGAAAATGGAAATTGGGGTTGAAAATGCCAGGCTTCTAATATGGATTGTTGTTTCCCGTGACCAGCCCTCATCCAGGAGCTATCCAGGAACCCAGTGAAAGTTGCCTCATTAGAACAGAAGACACTTCTATCACCCAAGAAATTACAAGGGTTCCAGGAGCCCTGTGCCAAGAACCAGGAGCAAAGACTAAATATTAGAACAAAAGGTACTCCCAGTGCTTTTATCACCCGGGAAGTTACAAGAGTTTCAGGAGCTCTGTGTCAGGAACTGGGGGCAGAGACCAAAATGTAATTTTCTATTATCTCCCACTAGCTTAAAGGAGAACCCTCTTGTGTCCTTACTTAAATATTTTATGCTTCAAAATGATTTTTAGGATTTTTAGTAATAGAGGCATAAAGGTGGCATGCATGGTAGTAAAATAGAACAATTTAGGGGTTTGGAGTCAAATCTAGGTTTGAATCATGGTTTTCTACTCACTGGCTGAGTAATTTTGAAAGGCCCAGTTTCCTTATTTGTGAAGTGAAAATTCTAACATGTACTGTTGGCTATGTTTCTGGAATATTAATGTCAGACACAAGTACAGGGTACTAATATTTATGAGCCACCATCTCTGTGAATACTTTGAAGGATATCACTTAATATTCATAAGGCAGCTATAGATTGGCTGCATATGCTAAAATTTAAACTGTAGTGCATAGTCAGGATTT